>NC_048426.1:18022437-18034992 GCF_013103735.1 Etheostoma cragini | reverse complement strand
TTCTTAGCTGAAAGGAGTGGCACCCGATGTGGTCTTCTGCTGCTGTAGCCCATCTGCCTCAAAGTTCAACGTACTGTGGGTTCAGAGATGCTCTTCTGCCCCCCTTGGTTGTAACGGGTGGATATTTGAGTCACTGTTGCCCTTCTATCAGCTCGAACCAGTCTGGCCATTCTCCTCTGACCTCTGGCATCAACAAGGCATTTCCGCCCACAGAACTGCCGCTCACTGGATGTATTTTCTTTTTCGGACCATTCTCTGTAAACCCTAGAGATGGTTGTGCGTGAAAATCCCAGTAGATTAGCAGTTTCTGAAATACTCAGACCAGCCCTTCTGGCACCAACAATCATGCCACGTTCAAAGTCACTCAAATCACCTTTCTTCCCCATACTGATGCTCGGTTTGAACTGCAGGAGATTCTCTTGACCATGTCTACATGCCTAAATGCACTGAGTTGCCGCCATGTGATTGGCTGCTTAGAAATTAAGTGTTAACGAGCAGTTGGACAGGTGTACCTAATAAAGTGACCGGTGAGTGTATATTGCTTCACACATGTGCTCGTGCTATATGTGTCCTTTTGCTTGTGGTAGCAAGGTACGAGATACAAAACAGTACAGCAAAAAAAACTCAATTCATGGCAATAAGGTTTTGAAGAAACACCTAATTTACTTATGTTTGCTATAGGACTACATCCTGATTCCTTCATTGTGAAATGCAATATGTTTCAAACCATCAAGATTCTTTCTAGATCCCAATCTAAGTTAATGCCATAAACGGCTTGGTCAGGACAAGACGAACCCAATGACTTCAATGATTCTGAGAGCATGGTGGAACAACAAAATGATTTGGCCTGGATGCCAACTGAACATTGGTGCTATTCAAATAGTAAGTGCTATAAAAATAAGGAATACCATCCACAAAGTGAATCGCATTGGTTGCAGCATCATGCTTTAGGCACGGCTGTCAGCAGCAAGGACTGGGAGACTGGTCAGACTAGAGTGGAAGCAAACCAAGTGTCCTTGAGTAGCCCTGCCAAAATCCCAGTGTTCCCTGTGTTGTGCTTTATTTGTGATATTGTGTGAAAAGATTTGTTTATAGGCTTAGATTTCATTTTGCAGTAATTGCACAAATGAAGAGAATAAATGAGACAGATAGATAGACAGACACACACAGTTAATCTGTTGATAAAGCAGGGTAGGGGGTGAAGGTCCAGATTAGGCAAAGGAGTATTAGAAGGGGTCTTAAGACACCCTGTACTGACATTTCACTACTTAAGCTCCATTTCTATCCACTTCTAAGTAGGGCGCACGTCCCCTCCACTTTTGTCAAAGATGCCCTTATCGTTTTGAGTGATTAAGACTGAAAGCTCTTTGCTTCAAGAGGAAGTTTTCATAGTCAAGTCAATTTGACTACAGCCCCATATCCCAAATTTGACTCAAGGGGATTTACAATCTGGACAGCATACCACAACCTAAGGTTAATTTAATCTTGATATCATTTTCGACTCCTAACAATCACAAAAACAATGTAAAAGTTATCTTGTGTTCTGAAGGAGAATTTAAAAAGTTAAAACGGTAAAAGTATTTAGGCAAATTTCACAGTTCAAGGTGTTTTCACTGTTGATTTTTTGAACTGTTCCACGTTTTTTTTAAGTTCAATAAACACAACATCCTTCCAAAGTCAAGTCAAAAAGTAACCGTGTTAAATATTTGTGATTTCAATATTGACCAAAATAATTGTTGTGATTAATTTTGACATAATCGAGCAGCCTCTATCCTTAGACCGTTGATTTGGAAAGAGAGAAGTTCAACAGGGAAGAAAACATGTAAGAAAGAGAAAATTATAGAAAGATTGTAAACATATTGGAAGTATATGGATGTGGGGAAAGAGAGAGTTTTTCCCACCAGTCAAACTAATAATTTGGGAATGATCATCTGCTTAGTATCATAAGCAAAACAGTAGAGATAAATTGCATGACTGGGTATAGTTAAGCCAAGAGGTGATCTATAAAATATAGAGTGAGGAAAATAAGTATTTGAACACCCTGCTATTTTGCTAAGTTCTCCCACTAAGAAATCACGGAGGGGTCTGAAATTGTCATCGTAGGTGAATGTCCACTGTGAGTGACATAATCTAAAAAACAAATCCAGAAATCACAATGTATGATTTTTTAACTATTTATTTGTATGATGCAGCTGCAAATAAGTATTTGAACACTTGAGAAAATCAATGTTAATATTTGGTACAGTAGCCTTTGTTTGCAATTACAGAGATCAAACAATTCCTGTAGTTTTTCACCAGGTTTGGACACACTGCAGAAGGGATTTAGGCCCACTCCTCCACACAGATCTTCTCTAGATCAGTCAGGTTTCTGGGCTGTTGCTGGGAAACACGGAATTTGAGCTCCCTCCAAAGATTCTCTATTGGGTTTAGGTCTGGAGACTGGCTAGGCCAGGGCAGAACCTTGATATGCTTCTTACAGAGCCACTCCTTGGTTATCCTGGCTATGTGCTTCGGGTCATTTTCATGTTGCAAGACCCAGCCTTGACCAATCTTCGATGCTCTAACTGAGGGAAGGAGGTTGTTCCCCAAAATCTCGCAATACATGGCCCCGGTCATCCTCTCCTTAATACAGTGCAGTCGCCCTGTCCCATATGCAGAAAAACACCCCCGGAGCATGATGCTACCACCCCCATGCTTCACAGTAGGGATGGTGTTCTTTGGATTGTACTCATCATTCTTTTTCCTCCAAACAAGGTTAGTGGAATTATGACCAAAAAGTTCTTTTTTGGTCTCATCTGGCCACATGAATTTTCCCCATGATTCCTCTGGATCATCCAAATGGTCATTGGCAACCTTAAGACGGGCCTTGACATTTGCTGGTTTAAGCAGGGGAACCTGGGATGCCATGCATAATTTCAAACCATTACGTCTTAGTGTATTACCAACAGTAAACTTGGAAACGGTGGTCCCAGCTCTTTTCAGGTCATTGACCAGCTCCCCCCGTGTAGTTCTGGGTTGATTTCTCACCTTTCTTAGGATCATTGAGACCCCACAAGGTGAGATCTTGCGTGGAGCCCCAGTCCGAGGGAGATTGACAGTCATGTTTAGCTTCTTTCAATTTGTAATGATTGCTCCAACAGTGGACATTTTGAAGGCAGATTAACAGGTCTTTGAGGGTCAGAATTCTAGCTGATAGACAGGTGTTCAAATACTTATTTGCAGCTGCATCATACAAATAAAAATCATACATTGTGATTTCTGGAATTTTTTTTTTTAGATTATGTCTGTCACAGTGGAAATGCACCCACAATGACAATTTTAGACCCCTCCATGATTTCTAAGTGGGAGAACTTGCAAAATAGCAGGGTGTTCAAATACTTATTTTCCTCACTGTATCCATATTTCACATCAGCACATTTTATTATAGTATTATTAGAAATTCAGCATTCCTTCAGATAAATTAGACTTCATACATGTGTGTGCAAGGGCCGAGACGCCAAACTGTTTTTCTGAATAGTCAGTCTAGGAGTTTACAATAATCAATTGCGTGAAAAGCTGCACTGGGATACAGTAGTAGACATGCTAAGGTGAAATGTGGTGGATTCCATTGTAAGCAGTAGATAAGTCAGCACTTTAGTAAGTTCCGTTTCAGTTGAGTGACAAGCTCTGAAAGCAGAATGAAAAGGTTAAAAAAAAGATTACCCTTAAGAAATATGCTGCTTAAGCAGTGGATAGCGCTTGTTGTAATCCAATACAAATTTGTGCCATGAGAGGTAGACAACTATGCTTGGCCTGCTTAAGAGCAAGTGTTTCTACAACAAACCACTGTTCACCTCTTTGACCATCTTATTTTGATAGAAAGAGGTGCAACTGAATCACCAATTAAGGGCTGCATTTTCATCACTTGGTGATTTCATCACATGGTACAATTTTCAACAGGGCCTGTCACTTACCAATGCAGTAAAAGTTGAAGGACCAATGCGTCCATCAACTTTAAGTGCACTTGAAATTAAGAGATGGAAGTAAGACGGGTTTGGCAAGAAGTACAAGTTCAGATCAATTGTAATTTGAAGATATTACCATGTACATGGCAAGTAAGAGAACTGCCGAACAGTTCAGAAGTCCTTTTCTAAGAATTATATCTTATTTCTGTTTGAAACACTGTCTGTGAGTAGTAATGTTAACAAACGTATAGTCAGACTCAATGGATGTCTATTGCTGGGATAAAGTCTGACATGTTCCTCCTCTCTTGCCATCTCCGCTATCGAGGCTTAGCGCCAATTGTGATTGGTTTTAAGAAAAACAGACAAGCCAGAGCGCTTCCCCCCCCTACCCCAGATAGATAGGTAGTGTAGCTAGACCATGCTACTGCAATGACACAGCGCTGTGGTGATAGATCTGGCATTGCAAGACTAACTAAAGTATAACACAGACTTTTACAAAGCTAAAACAAAAAACACCCTTGCATGGGGATCAAACACTCCTATGCTCCTCGGGACTCCACGGCTGCAGCCAAGGTTAATCCTGTTTGTAGAAGCGCTGGTGGGAAAAGGGGCTCTTGTAGTGAAGAGGGACAGTTTTGAGATGAGGTGGAGGGTGCCTCTAGGTGCTTGACCCCCTCCTCTCTTAGCCCCACATCTGCCCATTAATCTCGGCCAATCAGCTTGACCTTGGTGAGGAGAAGAGCTCAGGAGTAGCTCACAGCGCCATTGACTCCCAGCAGTCACATAATTGGCCTGTTAAGAGGAAGGGATGGGCGGGTGGGGGGGTGGGGGGGGGGCTTGGTTGTGACGGGGTGCCAGTACTAGCAGAGTACAAGGCAGATGTGGTCATTATTTTGTTTTGTTGTGGGGCATAGTGCCTCATGCGCCCTCATGCACACTCATAGCAGCATTGCGTGATATCCCACAAATGCTGTCCATCAAAATTAATACATTAAAGGAGAATTCTGGTCGATTCCAACACGTAGCTCTGTTGTTTGTAAATTTGGGGTGCTTGTCAGTAGAGAGACAAACAAAAACAATCTGTGCTGCCTTCACCGTGTTATTCTCTTGCTAGAGTTAGCACCCAACAGACTTAGACAGGGCAAGTTTTAAATGTGTTTTTAGCCTTTAAACATGTTCAAAATGTAATTAAAGCCAAAAAGAGCCGCGGCAGTAGGGGAGAGCAACAGTCAGTTAAAAAAACACAGAGAGAGGATACGAGAGGACGGGGAAGCCCGTCTCCAAACCAATCAATTATAAGTATCTGGGGACATATCACATTTGTGATGACGGCAAGCTGTAGTTTTGTCACGTACTAGATCTTTTGTGCGCTTGCATAACTGCAGTGTGAAACCAAAACTTCTAGATCAAATGTATACAATGTAATAAAAACAAAAACCTTGGTCCGGACCTTCAGGTGTGAAAATGCCCTAAGTCTCCTGCTTAGGATGTGAACTAAAAAGGAAAAAAAAACATTTTGAAGTTGATTGGTGACAAAGACAGGCTAGACACACCTTTAAATGATGGGCATACAGGCTCTTGTTGACAGTCATTTTTACACTGGCTACCAAGAAAGATAATCAAAGTAGAATGGAGTCACAAGTTTAAATCAACAGGGGATCACAGTGCCATCTCCAGGAGGAGAAATGGACTGGACTGCATATGGATGAACTGTTAAAATGGCAGAGGCTGGAGATGGTAAGAGAGGATTCACAAGTAAAAGGATTGGTGGAGACACTAAAACAAAGGATAGAACTATGGAGAAAGAAGGTGGAGATGGAGGGTGGGGTAAGATAAAAAAGAAGGCAAGAAAGAGAAATAAAGCATAGCAGGTGTTGATTGGAGAGAGGCCAGGCGAAGAGTGCCAGTGGTACCTGTTGTCAAAGCGAAGGCTGAGGTGTGAAGCTCGTCTCACCAGAGGCCCTCAGAGGTGTGAGGTGATTATGGGAAAACAGGAAAGAAGATAGAGACATTTAGCCAGAGAGAAAGAAGGATCAGGACAGAGAGAGTGAATGTGGCAATAAAGCTGGCTGCTGGAATAATGGAAGAGTGGGAAGGAACAACAGATTGAGAGGGATAAAGTGAAAAGGTGTACAGTATGACAGAAACTAGCCAGTAGGATGATTGTATAGTGTGTGTGTGTGTGTGTGTGTGTGTGTTTGCGCGCACCAATCTCATTTTATATGGCAACTACCCAAACCTTGGTGTCTCATTAAACAGCTTTTTTTGCTGTAGACACAGGAACAGGACCGAAAATGTCTACATGTGATGCATTATGATGAGTGGAGGTGTTTGTGTGTCCATTTTCTGGGTGTGCGTAGACATATACAAGATCAGATCCTCTAGAGGAATAGCCGGTTTCAGAGAGTTTTAACAAGTAGCCTAATTAGGAGCAGGTCCAGGAAAATGGAGCTCTTGAGCCCCAAAGGAGTTGGGTCAAACAGTAAGCCCAGGTTAATGACACCTACTGAGGGGTAACTTTCCCACAGCAAGAGCTATTTAAGCTCCAACCTCCACACCTCTCTACCGTCCATCTGGCATTCTGACAGCGGGGTGGTAAGTTATGGCTGTGACATCACTCCTAACCTGTGACATCATCACTGCCCATCAGTGATTTCACAGAGGTTTGTCACAGCTGCAGACTAAATCTGATGTCTGCTAGCTGGCATGACCAGGTTATTTATGCGCTGACTGGAGGACGTAGTCACCCATTTTCTCAAGTCTCTAGCGGCCCACTGTTCCTCTAGGGACTCTAAAAATCGATTTCTGCTCCACAACAAATCATAAGACCAGCACCTACAGTACACCAAAGTCAATATTGACCCCTACACTATGTTAGGACAGATTGTTGGGTAGGTCACTAAATATAAATGGTAAAGCAACAAGTCACCCTCACGCCACAGAGAAACAGGACAGACGCAAGATACCAGGTGACATCATAACTTTTTGTGGCGTGGTTTGATAAACACAACATGACTGCCATCAAAGCCTACTGGGCTTGTGTATTCAGATGAGCTGAGTCTGTAACCAATCTCCTTTTCAAAGGACTCTGGTCTCCATTGATGAGTCCTAACGCAGCAGCCTCAGATGTGAAACACAATGGATTGACATGATTAATCAAACACAGGCCCATTACAGCCAGACAGTCACACAGGCCTCCAACGTGCATTAACAGAAAGTCATAATAAGATGAGCAAAGGCTCATAGGGATGAAGATTAACAGATACCGTTCTGTGACTGGCTGGGTGAGAGTTTTCTCTGAAGGTTTCCTTTGTCAGTGACGATGGCCAGAGTGACATGAATGCCTTCTGGAAACATTATTAGGTCAGGACAAAGGTGTGCATCTTATGAGTTATTTGAGTAGAATATGCATTTTTTTTCTTCAGTTCCTGATATTTGAATTATTCAGAATCAAGACAGGGGACAGCATCATCTATCTGATCTCAATTTGAACTTTTAATAAAAAGTCAAGGATGAAACAGGGTAGGGCACAGTGAACTGAGACTTTGAATGAAATCCATCTGATTACTTACAGGGCATTTCACCTCTTCTTTCTTCAACTTTTATGATGAAATCATAATCAGGTTACAGACTCAAACTCTGCCCACTTCCAGCCTGATACTTAAATTGCACAAGGAGTGGGCCAACTTGAGTCATGCCAAATGGCTCTTACTTTAACCCTATAACACACTGCTCAGAAAAGCACTGATGAAATATTAAAACAAAATCAACAGGCTTTTGCAATTTTAATGATGCTTGTGGCATGTACAGCAGAATGACTGTGATGGCTTGACACCAAGCATCTCTGTCTGCTGCCCCGCAAAGACGTGCTGAAAATGAAGTTACTTGTTCCGCCATTGCCCCCTCTACGAAAGGTTCATCGGGCCAATTAGGCTGCTTGGCCTTATGCAAAATGCCAGGCATTTAGCGGGAATGATAATGATTAGCACTCGGTTACATTTGGTCACAGCTGTGGTGAATGCACAGAGCAGGAAGGGTTAGTTACTGGGGGCAAGAGTAATTTCATTTGTCCTCTATTTGCATGTTGGAAATATTTCAATCAACTCTATTGTGATTACAATGAGATATGAACTCCTATCTAAGATATCATATGAAGAAACTGGTCAGGACAGGCTCTTCATATCATTTTTGTCAAAATGATGTTGATAATGATGGATAAATATTTAGTTGTTGAGGAGCCAAGGCTATACGATACAAATATCTTTGTTACATGGCAATTATGTATTGTGTTAGTAAATGCAGCCTGAACATAAGTCTGTAATAGTAACCATCAGGAAAAAAGCTAACATCCCTCCCAATCTAAAAGCAAGTTTGTAGGGGTGTACGTCTGACGTCTGAAAATTAATATGCTGTTAGGGTAAAAAGCTGTGTGACAGCCAAGAAAAATGGCCCATCCTTCTACCTTGTAAAATTGTAATGGATGAGGAGGACGGCAAAGGGAGATGTATCCACACATGCATATGCACGCAGAGAGAAAGCCACACATAAAACCTTGGGCAAAAAGAAAATGGACTTCTGTGTTGGCAACAGCTTTTTCCTAATCCTCACCCCTGGGCTATATTGTGCAGTCAAGCAGGCTATTACATGGCAACAATTAGGGGGGCCGGGGGCCGGAGCCCAACACCTGGTCGTCTCCTATTCTGGCCCTTCAGTGGCAGCTGACTGTACAGTCTCACAGCCAGGTGGCCCTCCTTCAATGACATTAGCTAGTCACTCCAGGGTTAATCAGGAGTCTGCCATCATCCAGCGGGCACGCATTGAGCCCTATTCAGACTGGAAGCTTTATAGGGGGAAAGGGATGATGGAGACAACGTTGTTATAAAACTTGTTAAACTGAAGATCTCAGAAAACCCAGATAATCAAAATGAACTTGGGGGAGGGGTTAGGGCCTCCTGGATTTGTGGCCTAAGTTCAGTGCACTGCCTTGCTTGGCTCAAGTGGAGCTCGCGGCATGTCAACTGTGCATCCTGCAGATTATAATGGACCTTTTCATGGGTGGACAATAACAGATGGAGGAGCGGGAAGTGCTATACATCCATGCAGACGGGTGATGACGTGGGGGGAGGGAAACTGGATTTTGTCAAAGTCGGCAGATACAAAAACAAGTGGGTGTAGCTAGAGCGGCCCAAGCTATATCTGCCTGCACAAAGCCCCATTCCGAAGCCCCCTGGCTTGGAGATCTGAGGGTAAATAACACTCATTAGAATAACAAAAGCTATAGATTTGTACCCAAATCAGTTAGAGTCTCATCAATAGTAATTAGATGCTATACATAACTAATGAAGATGTGTACACTACATTAAACAAAAGGTACTGAGAGCTGTTGTGTATCTAAACAGAGTGTTGGATAAGTGGACGTATGCAGTACAAAGCTTATCTTACATGTTGATACCATTATAATTATGTACAGTATCGTTCCTAATTCTAATGTTATACTGTATGACAACAATGCACTTAGTTATGTTAAGCTGATCCAAGATAAGCGAGTATTGTGCCTGTGTCTGTAACCAACAATACTTTCTCTTAGTTTAACATAAAACTCAACTATTATCATCAGATCTGGACAATATTTCTCAGTGTTTCTCCATCATCCACATCCACTACTTGACAACAAAACGCAGACAATCAGTATTAACACATCAAAGGCTGCTTTCTGTAAGAAGAGGCAGACAATGCACAGCGATGCATACTTAAGTATTTTGTTTTTGTTATTGCTTTGTTTGCTGTGCCTTGTCTGTCAATGCAGAAAATTCCATTTAGTGCAAAAATGCAAATGCTGTGAGGCACAAGGACATCCTCTAAAAGAGAACAATGGCCACAGGCCGGCAGAGGAGCAGACACTGCCTTTGAACCATTTAAAGAGGCATTAATGTGCAACTTATAAATAATCAACTAATTCCTTCTTAAAACAGCCCATTAAGTCTTTGACCATAAAAGCAATGCATCTTTGTGTAAAAAGAAAAGTGCAATCCAAGTCTCTGAACCAAAAAAAGAGAATGGAAAATGTAATGGCCATTTACGGACAAAGAAACTCAATAATGTCACAAGCTGTTCTCATTGGAGTCCCTAAAAACCCAGGGCCACATCAGAGACCAAAAGATTCCAGTGGAGAACGGTGAGTGACATTTCAGTGACATTTCCCAGCAGCATTCAATGAAGGGCTGTATCAAGACAGCTTCAGAAATATCTATGGATATGCTTGCATGTGACACACGCGTTAAGGGATGCAGGTTCTTTCAGGGGAAGCCTCAGCTCTGGGGCCGGTGATGAGGAGCCTGGACCCTGGGAGATTGAATGGTAATCACTAGAGCACAGATAATGGATGATTGAAGGCTCTTTCTATGCCGCTGTTGGATTTCAATATCAGAGAGGCCCTAGAATTGGGATTCTTATCATGGGCGGTGTGTCAAACAAAGGAGAGCTGAGCGTGAAATATGGGGTCCAACTCAGGCACACGACCATGGCGATTAGCACAAGGATAAAAAAGACCGCACAAACAAAAGAAGGCAGCTTTAACTGGACAAAGGGCTGTCCACTGCCTTATAACAAGAGACACGGAAGGAAGAAGGGACATAAAGGATGGGAGAGAGTACTTGGTAAAAGGAGGACAGGACAAGAGTTGTGCTGAGATGGCTAAAAGATAAATAGTGACAGGCCCAACTGTAAAAGAGTGTTGCAGATTCCCTGCTTCTGAATAGGAATAATTGACCAGCGGGGATGAAATGCAACATACCCCGCCTCAAAGCCATCCATACACATTGAAAAAACACACTATCATTCAGGTTCACACTCATACACACAAATGCACACAGTGGCGCGAGGCTTCAGATCTCTGCCAAGCCCATCACAAAAAACAAAACACAAAAACAACAAAATTATTCCCATTTATCCCCAGATTCCAAGTGCTACAGCTTGCCAAAAAAGCTCATTAACCCTCCCTTTAAGAACCCTGAGACAAAAGAGGGGAAAACAAAACGTAACTAATCAATGAGAACGCAACCATTGAGGGGGGGACAAGAACACGCATCCATTTGGATAACCTGAGAGGGCCAACAGCTTTTGCTTTAGTTTTGCGCTGGCTGGCAACGGGGCGGAGAAAGAAAATTCATTAATTAAACAGGGCTAGGGGGAACAGATGGAATGGCTAACTGGATGCTTATCACTTAAAGCAGACAGACAGGTTTTTACACCCGTGCTAGAAGCAGCAGCAACACACATCATTCACAGTGAACATGTCTTCTTAATGGCAATGCAGTCTGTACTAGTCCAGTGGTGACACTGCGGTCAGGTTAGTCTGATTGATGGACAGAGACCAATGACCCATTAGCAGGAACGTCATTATAGCAAATGTTGACATTTAGCAAGGACATTTGTAGTTTTTTGGACGGTCTTTCCAAGGTTATGGTCTTGATGAGTGTTAACACCAAACCAACACAGCCAGTCGTTCCTTTACATTTTTGTAGCCAATTTGTGATGATTTCTCACTGTTAGGACTACATGTTCAAGTGTATTATGTCTTTGCAGAATATAATAAATGCAATGAAAATCATGCTATCCTATTTGCCTGTTCAATCCTTAGGGGTTTACTTTTCTTCAGCGCAGCATGGTTAATTAGCCAATTAGGACAAATAGGTTATAATATATTGAAATACAGAAAATACTGATGTGCCTTAAAATTGTTAATGGCCAGGCAGCTGTTGTTGTAAAATACATTAAAACATTGACACCAATGGGATGGTCTTGTTTATGTTATTTTACCTGAGTTGGGGATGGGGCAAAAAAAACGACACAAAACTGGCAGTCTTGCTGGCTTTCACTTTGCCGCTCACAAACACACAGATGTCCCACATGAATGCATAACAGACGGAGAGAGGAAAAGGGGGGTGGGGGGGGGGGGTTCAAGTTTAAAAATACACAGAGCGTTACATTTGGGTTCCACTAGGCTATGCAGTTTCTACCACTGCAACTTTTTACATTTTTTAATTAATGTACTATAGACATTTTGGTGTGGTTCACTAGTAGTACATGCAAGTTATGGATGGAAAAATCTAACACGATGTGGAAAAAGCTGAATTAACCAAGTTGGACTCAAATTACAGTTGAAAGGAGCTCTTCTATTATTTTGGCAAATAAATGGCAATTATTTGTCAGAAATAGAAGTTTAGAACAAAAAAGTCAGACACAAACAGAACACATGGTGCTCACAAATGCATTGAAACACCCAAACCATAATGGATTTTATAATACCAGAGGCACTACAAAATAAAGGCAACTTCCGTATGCACACAAACACAAATACACTAACAGGCAGAACAGTTTGACACCAGCAGTGTGTGTACGCTACCCTAGGCGGGGCTCTGGGTCCCTGCTGTTGGCCGTCTGGTTCCACGCCTGTTCTACCTGTGTTTAAAAGGGGCGGCCCCCATGAAGCTCAGACCTTAGAGTGCAGGCTGGGCTGGGCCCCCAGGGCTTTCAGGGTGTGGGTGCCATGCAGCGGACGCCTTTTGTTACAGGCTGGGTGGCAAGAGGAGGAGGAACTAATGTGGGGGGG
>NC_048426.1:17982558-18022337 GCF_013103735.1 Etheostoma cragini | reverse complement strand
AGTGATCTGAACACATCGGACATTGTCGTGAGTCCTGGCAGGAACAGCTGGTCAGCTTGAGAGAAGGGTGGGAGGGGGTAGGGATAAGGAGGGGGAAAGAGATGGAAGGCAGTGCGCTACACTGATAATGGGATTAGGTTAAAACATTCAGTGGGGGAGAGGCCCCTCCTCTCTTTGTAGCGCCCCAAATACTGCATAAACTCTCAACTGCTATTAAAGCCAAGGCCAGCCTCCGCCCAAAACCACCATGGCCAACTCCAAGCAGGGGCACTTCAACTCAGGGATGGCCCCTAAACCAACCACCTACCCACACAACAACAGCCAACTGCCTCCAAGTAAAAGGTGTGTATCAAGTCCAGATCCAGATACACTACTAGACAGTTAACATACATTGCACAACAGGTCAAGGTGATTTCTTAAGCTTCCCTTTAAGAATTTATCTGTATATTAAAATTTACCTGAAACATTTTTATAAAACCTTTCAGTTGGCCAGTCCTGTTTTCCATAAACAGGAAGTTGGCTAGTTATATTTATAAAAGCTCAGACCATTACATGAAACCAACATAAAGTGAATAGCTTGGCGTCTCACTGTGTCCAGTCAAGCGCTGTGTTCCACAGTGATATAGACTGCTGAGTATTATCTATGAGACTGCAGACAGTTATGGCACAACAGCTGGCAAATTAGACCTATCAACGATGCTAAATAATTCATGTGAGACAACACTAACATGGCAGATCCTATTCATGACATCCTATCATGCATACAAGCGCACTTTCATCTATGCTAGGTGAGGAATCTTACAGTACACAAAAGAACCAACTGCTGTTAGACAAAGACACAGTGAGAGTGGGACAATAACTTGCTCAGAAGGGGTGTGAGAATATGTCATTGCCAATGCAGTGACTGTAATAATTATGATGGTGCCTAGGGGGGTGGCAGCAACAGCACACAAAGGAGTGCATAGAGGATTTCCAATATATTATGTTTTCAGTACACATCCATACATCCAAGTGATGTACATCTCGTGTTGGTATTCAGGGGAGCTGGGGGACTGTAGATATGCTCACGCAAGACTGTAAAGGAACAGGACAGACTTCAGCACATTTTCTGGGTTCCACTGAAAGGATCAAGCCTCCCTCTCTTCTTTCTACTACTGCACGCACATGCACACGCACACGCACACACACACACACACCTAAAAGCCTGTCTCGCATGACTGGCGATGGGCAGAAACAGATTATGGTTATTGATCGCTGCCTGGAGATAGATCTGTGTGTGTGTGTGTGTGTGTGTGTGTTTATGTGTGTCAGAGCAGATGATGGGGACTAAAGGCAGTGTGCAAAAACTATTGATTCTGTCCAGTAGAAAGGCTATGTCTCTGAATCAGGGTCAGTTTTGCACTGTCTCACCTATTAGAATCTTGCCGTCTCCAAAACACACACACACACACGCAGACAGTTTTTACCCTTAACAATACCCCCATCACAAAGAGTGATGGACGGCACATCAAACTCAAGTGCTTGTTGAAAAGAGAAATGAATCCCTGCTTCTGGATGAAGACATTATTTTAAAGTGACATGATGAAGGATCTACTTCATACAGTAAATGGCAGAAGACAGCAAAGCCATTCAGTAACAGGCTACATTCCGGTGACAAACTCAACAAATGTCCCACAATGTGTGCATACAGCAAGTACCATTAATAGAGAAACATTTACTTATTTCTGTTTTGTTGATGATGATGGTTTTATAAAAACTTAAGTTGCAACATTATTCTCAAGTCTTCAAAAAGGCCGCTGTGAATGGTGGTCTAGTTGCAGACAATACACTTAGAACACATAAAGCCAGACCAGCTGCATTTTCCATCACACATATAAATAATAGATGATACATTATGAGTTGTCTGTGAGAGGATAGGATGTCTATGAGCCCATGGTCGTGTCTTGACAGAAGACATTGACACAAATTCTAACTGACAACTAGAGCTGGACCCCGAACAAGACAACAATTACTTTTTTCCAAGATTTCCAAAATCCTCATAGTTCCGAGATGGAGAAAAAGGAGAGAGGAGGAGACAAAGGATGTGATGAGGAGAAAGAAATAAAGATAGCAAGGAGGGGGTCTATCTGAAAATGTTGCTGGTGGTCATTTTTCAATATCAAATCCTATTAGCCTGAGAGATCCTGTGAACATTGCGGCAGACTGCTGGAGTCCTCTCGAGCCTTGTGACAGAGCGAGAGAGGGGGTCGCAGCGCCATACTGGCCTTTTATCTGGACACACAGGGGTCATATAGCTTCTCTTTGAAGAAATATTCAACTAATTACCTTGGAGAGTGGCCTCACAGGAAGTGAGCAGACTGTGGATTGTTAAAGCATTGTGAAGGGGTAAACTAAGGATGAGGATTTTCCATCTTGGACAAAAAAAAATACACATCTCAAAAAGAAATTGTTGGGTCATTGTTCCAACCTGTGAAAGATAAAGAGCCGCATAACCTGAGAAGATGGAAGAAAGATGACTGGAGAGGGAAAAGTGCAAAAGGTTAGTATAATACAACAGCAAATCCATTGATGAAAGCACATACGAGTAACTCCATCTGCCACTCAAGTCTTTCATTTTGGTCTATGCCAGTAATGGACGATGTGTCACTTGTGTCTCACATTGTAAGATGTGGCATTTGCGCTGCATTCTTATAGTGACATAAATATGGGGAAAATTAGTTCCCAACTGGAAAAGTTCACAAAGCATTAACATTGTATGCCTCAGAGGAGGTCTGCACTGTCTGAGTGCCCTTATAGTTAATTCATACATTGCCTCTGTCCTCAAGCTATCAACATAGGCAGACAAACAGTTGAAAAAACAGACCTGCAGACACTCATGCTGGCAGTGTGCTCTGCCTGGCACGTTCATCCATCTCCTCTCTTGGAGTGGAGTATGTTAGGCCTGGCAGCCTATCAGTGCCAGAACTCCAGAGACAGCGCTTATCTCCTCTCATAGATCATGCCATTGTGCTGTCTGCTCCTCTGCTAAGGAATGCCAGGTAAGGCTTTTGTGGCCCGGCACAGGCCCAGTACTGTTCCACCCACCACCCACCCCCTGAGGCTCACTGGCACTGTCAGAGTCACACTGGGCTAATTCACTTGGCGTCGGGTAACAGACATCTGTCACTCAGGATTCCCCTGGGGACACACAGACAAGGCCTGATATAGGGGTGAGGGGCCAGTGGATGTGATGCACTGTGAAACGCATACATGCAGACACATACTTACACACACCCAACTGTAAACAACATACACAGGGTGTGTTGTAAGGTGATTGACAATCTAAATCCCTTTCTTGTAAATGTCTATGATAAAAGGACTTCATAATTATTCAAAAACAACAACTTTTAAAATTTGTCAGTCTTTTACAATAGAAACTATTCTTCCACCCAAATAAACCTCCTTGGGGGAGGTTTCTATAGCAACCGCCGGAAGGACAGCGTGGTTCTGGTGAGGCGGTGCTGTACATGCTGTCTGAGGAGGAGCGGGGCGTTAAGAGAGATCAGGTTTCCCCCTCTAGGGGCCATCCTAACTCTGTCCCCCATCTCACCCCCCAACGCTGTGCTCCTGGCATTCACATGCTAATTCATCTCCATTGGTGATTACACTCCCTTTAAACCAACTGACAACTACAGCTGGAGTCAGGCTCTTAACAGCACACTGTTGGATGGATGGGTGGAGGGATGAGAGCAAGTATGTGCATGTGTGCGCTTGGGTCTGTATGCCCTTGTATGCATTTGTTGAGGGTGCTCTTATTTTGCCTCTCCTTGTGCTCCATAAAACGATAGTGATGGATGACGACACTTATCTGTGCTACTACCCAAAACATCCCCACACAACCTCCCATGCTGCTCCAGGCTGTGAAACAGCCCCGGCCTAATAGCTGTATGTAAATCAGCCAGCCCATAAAGATCAGTGTCAGCACTCAGCTGTGTACGTTGGCTGACGTGACAAGCACGCCACATGTCTCAATGAATTTACCCAAATGGACCACTGGTAGTAATGAAAATGTAAGGTCTGCGGTGTTATACATGGAATGAAATCATCATAAAAATGTATGATCATAAGCTTAATGGTCTCTCAGCTGGATGGGTAATCAAAGGTTGATTTAAAAAAATAAAAAATAAATTGCATTCCTCTGATGAGCCAACGCTGTATAGTGAACAGTAAATGAAACAGAAGGTATGAGGAGTAAAGGATACAAGCTCTGGTAGAGAGTCAGCCGGGACTTAACAGCTTTGCTGGCGTTGATACAGGTGGCCCGCACCAAACTTGGCAGCAGCATCCCAGTGATGATGGCGCCATTAAACAGAGGCCCGAAAAAAGGAACCTGGAGAAGTTAAGACAGAAAAAATAAAGAAAAAAGGACAACGTGAGGCATCAAAACTTGACACATTGATCCAAAGTTTTGTCAGTGTCCTATTATTGTATATGTCTCAAAAAATGAAAAAGGGTTGATTAAAAATATTTTTGTTACTTTTTTTGGAACTGTACTGTTTTTAACTGTTTCTCCATCTGTTTAGGGCAAGGGTTCAAGTTGAAATTGGATTTTTACCTAACTTTGCATGACAACTGCACATATCTAATGTGAATCAATGTTAGGCAAATGCAATTAAAATAACAATCAATACTAAACAATGCCCTCATATTGAGCTAACAAACAAATACAAAGGAGCAATATGCATTTTAGCGGCAGTGTGTGAGTGTGTGTGGGTACACGCGTCTGTCCATGCATATTGGAAGCGGCCCCTTAATCACTGAGGCTCAATGGTCGTTGACCTGGAAGTTGACGTAAATGTCAAGTCTCCAAAAGGTCCTGCTGTCTTCAACTTTGTAGTTCTGCTCGTATAATAACCAGTGAAATTATACAATATGCAATTTGGATTTGAACCAGAAATAAAACAGACTAATAATTCACATGCTAAAGAACTGGTGTAACACTGTGTAAACTAACAGGAACCTAAGTAGATTGATTTACAGGTTGTTGAAAGTGGAGGCATTTAAAGCTGCTGAAATTTGAGAGAGAGAAAAAAGAAGAAAGAAATCAGCGGCTTGCATGGGGTCCCATCTGGGCTTAAGCTATTGACACCCTCTGCTGGGTTGAAGCTAGAATATGTATGGCCTAAGTTATTATTAGAAAATGTACCATTAATCAAGCATACTACAATGTACTGCAAGTCACAAGTAGCTTATGGCATTGCTTGGTAGCTAAACCGTACCATAACATTATAAGGAGATAGGATATATAAGATATAATTTTATCTGCAATCGTGGTTGTTCAACGATGAAGACAACCCTTTACGAGAGACCCCATTGGGACCAGAAAATTACATATTGTACGTTTAACAGTGGGGAATAAAAACATATTATGGACAAATTGTTTTTAGCTGAATAATGTTCATATTAAAATATATTGTAGATATATCTGAACATCTGAAGGCAGCAATTTTAGAAATTTCACGATCCTCAGGAAGGCCACACATCCGAGTGCAGTACCAGAGTAGTTGTGCCTGAAAACTAAGATACTTCCTCATGCAAGTATAAAGGGAAAGGACTTACTTCAAAAAAAAAAATAAAGCAATAAAAGTAACTTTCGATGAGTTTATCTTGTTTTTGTAAACGTATAGGCTTAACATCCACTGACTGCAGTGGATTACCTGTGGTTTCTTCATGATCTGGATGAAATACATGTGGTTCTTCATTGGGTAGATGATAATCAGCACGTCTCCAAAGTCAGTTGGGATGATGCCACGTCTGTAGTCCCTGGTGTGCTCTGACCACACTATGTGCACCTCGTCATTTCCCAGGTGACGCAGCTGCCAAACAAACGAAATCAGTCTAATCAAGTGCCTGGTGAGTGAAGGTAATTTTCATCCCTATGGTGATGTTGACAAGAACACATATTTAGTGAAATAGGGCATGCCACTGGGTTTATCCAGTCGGCCCACACTTCTTGAAGGCTACAGAGTGAACTGAGGTGTAAGAAGTACAGTGTGTAGAAGGGGATAATACAACATAATTTACTGATGAAAGATCAGTAGAGGCTCCATAAATAAAGTGCTGTAACTGTCTTTTTCACTTAATACAGCAATATTTTATTTAATGTTTTATACTGTAATAAGCTTTGTTGTTGTATCGTTAAGATAAAACATAATTGCAGCTGGTGCAAGAGCATCGTACAAGCTTATACCTAAATCACAAACATTTAAAACAAACCAACAAAAACAAACAAAGGGCTCTGGTTTTGACTCTTTTTATAGCCTTTTCATTACAAATTCAAATTGCAAACACAAAATGAACAAAATGAGCATTTTAAAACCAAATAATTCAAATCCAATTGACTTTCCCCATCAGAGATTAAATTGCTTCCCATTTCCACTCTATTCACAAACCCAAATGAAACTGGGCAGGACAAGAAGGTCTACTTAAATGACAGGAAATTGGCCAATGCTAGTTTGAAATAGGTAAACAGCTTTCCTCCTTCCCAAAGTAAAATAAAGGGACATAGCCATATTATATTACACAGTAAATATCACTTATTAGCTGGTAGCCCTGTGATGTTTTCTGGGGTATCATGGACACTGAAAAGTGAGCCTCTACTCAGAAGAAAACATGTGCCAGTGTACTGTGGGCCTAATGAGCCATTAAGAAACATGCCCTTGCCACCAAAAATGCAAATAGCACATTCTATTATAAGCCCTTAATTATGGTAATACGGTAATCTTAAACAAATCCACGACATGCTGATTACTGGAGCCCGCCAGTTCAGTCTGTCTGTCCAAGGATCAGCAGGTACCAGCCAGGTCAGTCACTGGGACAATTTCAGAAAGGAATGTTGAATATGCATTTGCGGTAGACAATCAACACTGGGATGTTAATTTGGGTTAAGATATTAGCATTTGGATGAGCTTAATCACAAGTTTAATGAGGATGCTTATGCTCTAGTCAATCATCTTTTGCACCAATCCATTTACGCCCTTGTTAATCACATCCAAATGTTTGAGACTTCTTTCATAAAATGTGATTCAAGTCAAAGGCTCTTGTCCAATTAGCCCTTGTTGACCGCCCACAAAGCCTACATTGAGATAGCAGACTAGAGGACCCCAGAACACAAGAGGCTTCCTATGAAAACAACCTAGAGCATCTCTCTCTCTCTCTCTCTCTCTCTCTCTCTCTCAGCATGCACTGCCCTAAAACCCACAATTGGATTGAGGAATTCATGGTTTTCCCTCTTTTCTTTTTGGTTTAGTTGTTTGTTTTTTTCCCCCCTCCATCGTCTTCAAACAGGCAATCTGCCCAGCGAGAGTTCCCCTATCCGTCACTCCCCCCACAGTATGCCTCTATGGTTACAGCCAGTAAAGTGGGTGACTGCTGGACTAAAAGTGTTATTTTTAAATTGAAAGGGATATTTCCTAGTTGCAGACAGACAAAGCTCGTTTCTCAATCCAATTCTTCATACCACTTTCTTTCTGCCCTGATATCATTTTCTAATGCATCTATGCATGCAGCCAGCCAGCCAATTTTTGTACAGCCTGTGGCTTGTGGAGGTCTATGCAAAAGCATGAGCAATTACAGAGGTTCCCAATAAAATGGTAGGAAGAAGAGTGGCAGCAGACTCCACTCTGGGCATAGCCACCCCTCCAGCGCCTCACTCTGGCCAACCCAAGTCAAAATCTTTATTCAGGCTAACTAATTTTTGCGGTCACTAAACAGGTTCAGAATGGGTTTGAAATGAGTAGGGGGTTATTTTGTGAGAGGGGGAAGATCTGTGGAGGACTGGAGGGGGGTTGGATATGAGGAGAGCCTGATGAATTTCCCTTCTCAGCAGGGTACTGTATGAGAAGATTGGCAGCACGGGCAGGGGCCTTGTGGCTCATTTCTTCGTGCTAACTGCTACTGGTGCACTACAGCTCAGAATCCCACTGCAGAACCCAATCGATCGCTCCTGTGGCGGCAGCAGGAATTGGATAAAAGGATCCTGCCGGCATCCGGCCGGCGCCTGCCCTAGCAGGGAGAGCTAATGGCTGAATCCAGGCCCTGGTCACAGCACACAGGGAGGGGGGCTAGCAGAATCATAGTCATTACTGCAGCGGCACATGCCCTCTCTTCACTCACGCGCCTGCAACTCTCTACTCCTCAGGCCTGCCTGGCCAGGGTCACTAATCAATGCCCGCACTCTGGAGTCACACCTCCTGATCACAGCTTAACACAGAGCTGAAGGCTACAACAACATTCTGCTATGAGCAGGCATTACTGTGTAGCCATTTCACTGCATCAAACAGGCAAGCCGTATTTTCTCCTTATTCCTGGCATACTCTGGATTTAGGGTGTGCAATTTATACATGTTACGATAATCAAAAAGTGACGGACAGGCAGAAACTGTCAAAAGTTATAACAGGCTAAAAACAGATACAGGACCTTTTTACCTTTTTGGTGAGGGAGTCATCAGAATCAGACGGCATACGAGTGGAGACGTGGAAGATGGCTTCCACAGTGGAGGTAGCATAATAAGGAGCCGTTAGACCTGTGCTGCCATTCCTCTGGAGGCCACCCATAAATCCGCAGTGTGTGGCCAGATCCACCTGAGGGATACATGGACAGTTTAGTGTGCATTGCGCATTGTGTGCATATTTCAGCTGCATCTGTGGACACAGAGGGTGTGTTGCTTTGAGGTTGTGGTTTTTGGTACCTCCCATCCAAGTCCAGAAACAAAGTCTTCATAGGCCTGGCTGCCTGCACTGTTCGACAAGATGGAGCACTTGTCCTCTTGGCCCTCTCCAATGTAGAACACAGCAATCTTGTGTGTCTCTCGACTACAGAAAAAAAAAACATATAGTAGACGATATTGAAAGAACAACAACACAGCAGCCAATTTTATAAACACAATGGAACTTGAACTACTCACTGCTCTACCCACTTCAGATGAAAATGCTTTGAAACGCAAATCCAATGAGTCAAAAACACTACAGTGCACCTTGCTTATCAAGGTTAATTTTGTGTGTGTAAGTGTAAGATGTCAAATAACATCAGGAGAACAGAATGTGAAAAAAACACATTTGTCTGCAATTCTTTTTCAAATCTCTCCAGCTCTAACATGATTTAAAAAAAGATGGCAGCAAATGCCCCCATCTACTTTCCCTGTTGCCATGGCAGTAAATCATGCTGAGGTAGATTTAGGGCACTTTGCATGCTTGTGCACAGGTTGTTATGGCCCAGCAAAGTCTGGCCATCTGGGGGAATGAAGTCCAGTCCTAAGGGAAATCTTTAATAAGCTCCTATCATTAGCAATGTGTGGTGTACTAATTGATTGGACTAAGAGAGACATGGTAAGAGAAAGACCGCAAGAGTGACAATGGGAGACTTCGATGGCTGTGATCAACAGGAGATGGTACAAATTAGAAAGATCATTGGAGAGGAAGAGAGGAAGGAGGCAATATAATCTGTTTGGAGTAAGTGTATGATTTATAACCTGTGTTAATTTCACTTATGTTGAAACAAGGTGCTACAGCAACATAACCTTTCACATGGAATTTTTAAAAAGGTATTACCACTTCCTGGAATCCAAGTTCTTCAATTCCCTTAACAGTTTGAAGTTTTTCTTCAACAAATGGAAACTTTTCCTGTTTGACAAAAACAGTGTCGATTAAACCTCAAAACTTCAACTCTTTTTTTAACACACAATTCAGAAAACTGTCCTGCTGGAAACAATGCCATTTGAGAAAGTGGTATAATCTACTAGCCAATTTCCAAAGAAAAAACTGTTTCTAACCAAAGTTTTGTTTTGCAGACAAGATTAACAACAGCAAAAAGGCACAGGTGCAAACAGCAATCTCCTAGCTGTGTGCACGTTGTACCATCACCATTAAGAGGTGTAAGCTTTTAATTTACGGGGTAGCACGGAAAAGATATAGCTCTGAAAGGTAGACCTCAGTGAAAACAGCTGGGCACTCTTATCCTGTGGAGAGGAGATTAAGACACTCTAGACTTCACAGTGCTTTTAACTTTGCCTTCTCTCTTTGAGTAACGAGCCAACATCAGTTACTTTGAGAATCAAGGAAGTAACTTGGGTTGAAAAATGGGGTTGACTGCAGAGGTTATTTTGTCCGTCATACTGGTTACATGTAAGATGTAGGTGTGCAGACTAAATGATAAAGAAATATGTTGAGAGACAAATAAGAACAGAACCCCGTATGACTTCCTACAACCCCACTTTCCTCTGTTTTTCTCTTTCTTCTTCTACAACAGTGCAAAGCAGACCAGTGACTGTAGGCAATTTCACTTGGTAGAGTACCTGCGGTCCCAGGAGTTCATGCCAAGGTCATTAAGCAGCAGCCGGCAGAAGTAGAAAGGAGCTTTTGGTTCCTGGTGGGAAGGTTCCTTCTGGCAGGCTGCCCGAAAACTTACATCAGCATCCCACCTCCTTACTTGCTCTTCCTCCTGCTGAGTCTGACGCAGAATGGCCTCTAGGATGGCGCTCTCTTGCTCTAGGTTCATGCCATGGGGTGAGGGGGCTGGCTGGTTGAGCCTGAGTTGTGGCTGGGGCAGGCATTCTGGGCTGCTTTGGCCTAGGTCCTCCAAAAGTGTATTCAAAATATCTATCTCTTCCTCCTCACAGCAGTCAGAGAGGGAGTCCAATACGGAGCATTGATTTTTGTATGGTCCCTTTGTTGGAGAGTTGGGCTGGTTTCTGCTGTGAGCAACAGTAGTAGAAGTAGTAGAAAGATGGCGATCAACTGCATTAAAAACTCCCGCATTTAGAGAGTCTTCCTGTGTTGTGCAATAGAGGATTGCACCATCCCACGAGTATTTGCCCGAGATGTCCCGGACGATTACACGCACTTGGGAGGAAGGTTTAGGGGGCTGTCCAACAGTGGGGGTCTCTGCCGGGATCTGCAGGTAGGACACTAGCGTGCTGTCATTGAAGACAAACAGCTGCAGGTTGGGACTTTTGAAGACCTCGGAAGACAGCTCGGATGACTCCACATACGGGTTGTCGTGGTTCTCACTCACAAGGCTATGGAGAAGGGCTGGGCCACCGCTCAGCGGATGATGGCCCAGATGGTTCACCAGGTGTGTCATGATCATTCGTGCCGTCAGGGGAATCAGCTCCATGTTCCGGCGTCGCTTTTCTGGTGGAAGCAAGAGGGTCGAGAGACAAAAATACTGAGACATCTCTGATGGAAAACACGTTAGTAAGTGTAAAACATGCTCATGGTTCAAGATACTGATGGGTTTAGAATAAGGCTGCACATGGGTATATCTTTTATAATATATTCAATGCACACTTTGCTAACCATATTTCAAAAGCCCTACATTTGTGTGTCGACATGCTATCATCTCTGTTAGCTCTTTTTTATACAAGCCAAATCTCATTTATGAATACTAATAGGGGTAGTTTATTCATTTCTCACAATAGCTTGGCCAGCACACCTAAGTAGGTAGCATCTAATCATGAGAGACAACTTTGAAAAGCCCATTGAGTCTTCTTACAATGGACATGTGTTGAGACTGGCTGAGTGCTAATGAGAATCACCATCTTTACAGGCTGCTTAATAGGACTCTACTTAGTGAATTGCATTTATGTAAATGCACAGGTTTGTACTCCCAACTGAAAGGCATGCCATGCTTTATTCTGCAGTGATGTAGGAAAAACAAGAAGATGCACTCTTGCATTGTGACAGTGCTATCAATACCATCATCCCCCATCAAAGTGTAGAAAGCTCTTTAGAAAGCAGGACAAGCTGCATTAGAGATGCACTAGCCCTTTGATGTGACTTGATCAATATGAGGTGGGGACATGAATATAACTAGGTCGGCACTCTTTGGTTTGCCCTTTTGATAGTGTTTTGTTATTTCTAGTAAGAATCTGTGCAGCTGTGCCCCAGAAAGCAGAGGTGTGGTGAAATGTTTCCAGGCAAAAACTACTGTTCAAATGTCTTACATTGTTTCAGTAGACTGCACTTTGTGTTTAGGCTCTAAGGACTTTTCAGAAGTTGAGGACATGAGGGGGAGAGAGAGAGAGTGAGTGAGTGTGAGAGAGAGAGAGAGAGAGAGAGAGAGAGAGAGAGAGAGAGAGAGAGAGAGAGAGAGAAATACATTGCCTAATGGAATCACAAGGTCACAAAAAGAAAAAAGAAAAATTCACATTTTTATTCGAACCCCATAATGGGTCTTCTCTCTAGGGCTAAGTACTAATGCGAACATTCCATTCCCTGTGATGGTTGATTTCCTTTTCATACTTTTAATAAGATATTGACATTTAATGGAAAGGCTCCAAATGGATAGTTTGCTTTTCCCTGTAATATTTTTAGGATTTTATTTTATTTATTTATTAATTTATTTTTTTTTGGGGGGGGGGGATGTGTGTCCCTGTGGTCTGTCAGAAGCACAGTAGGATCTGAAAAAAGTGATCAGAGATAGTCATCTAGTGATAAGATAGGATGTGACAGCTTACAGCAAACTGAGTTTTTACTACACATAATTACGTACATGCACAAATACTATGTATTCTGTCATTGTCATTTTATCTGCCAGGCCATTGGAATCTTTCACACAGAAAATGTTAAAAAGGGGCATCAGGAAGGCTCAATGTCGTTACCCTCAGCTACGGTGAGCAGGTTGCCGAAGTCAGTGGTGGTTGTCTGGGAGTGTAGTGGCTCGAAGCTCTTAACCTGACCCAACAAGAGGTCATAGTCAGTGGACAAATCTGACAGGCTGAGGAGGTAGTGGCTCTGTTGGGTGTGCAGGTTGGAGCCGGACACACAGCAGTGAAGCACCTGAGGAACAGTAGAGAAAGGGTAGTACTGGTGATTCAGATTTAGTGTGCCAAGGTAGTTTTTCTACAGAATGACAGTTATAGGCACTTTGATGTGTAAAGACATCATCCTGTTAGATTTGGTGGTGTCTGGTGAGACAATGCACAGTGACACTCCTGCAGGCCTGCTCTTGGTTTACATTATCCAGTAGCATATAAAAAGAGGAATACATGGTCCATTTACATCATAAGACCAAGAGGGTCTTTATTGCCACTAATCCATTTCTCCTGTGATGTGTGAGTGTATCGATCTACATAACAGATGGCAGAGCCTTCGTTGGCAGAGCTAGATAAGGCGCACTGGGGGCAGTTGATCACAACCATAGACAGGTTTACACTGTTTGATTTAATTAAGACTTTATCCTTGTGCTTAGCTCCTACCACAAACACGCACACACACAAACATGCACACAGACACACAGACAGACAAGACAGATCCACACGTATTACTCTATAATCTGAGTGGATGGAAGGTGCTGCATGTGGGCAGGCAAAACATATCCCTAATGTATGTATATGAGAGGGCTTCTCATTCAGAGTAGAGAAACTTGGGTAAAGCCATGCGAAGGCTAATCCCATTCAGTGCACAGATACGCTCAAACTTGGCTGAGAGACGCTCTGAGAGGCAGGCTATCCCTGCCATCTGAAACAGTATTGTGTGCGCAATGTAGACAGTATGTGGATGATTCTACCAAGCAGTCCTCTGGGTGCATGGGGGAGGGACTGGAGGCTTGAAACTGAAAAGACCTGAACCAAACAGCTGTTACACCAAAGCCCCAAAGAGCTTCCTCTGTGGAGAGGTGGAGAGACAGAAAGGGAGGGGGAAAACCCGCAGCTGTGCTTGACAACTAAGTGACTGCACTTTGCATAGCAACAGTTCCTGGAAGGTAACATACAGTTCAGTGCAGACTGTAGTTAGGGCACATATTGTGCATTCAAAAATCCACCTATGGGTAGACATAAATCAAATAATTAAAACACACACACACACACACACACACACACACACACACACACACACACACACAGCAGCTGGTTACCGAGAAAGGTTGAGGGAGCAGATGGAGAAGCTTGAGTCGGACTCCAGTGAACCAATGACGTCTAACGCAATGTTACTTCACATCGATCTGCATGCTGTTAGTCACCAATAACTCACTTTTCTTTTTACCTCAGGACAAATAGCCACAACAACAAACTTTTCATTAGCTGTGTTGTGCTCGTGTTTGGTGGCTTAGGATTTAACTTTTTAAGTATAAAAACTGTAATTAAAGGAAGGTGAAGCATGAAAAATAAATGGACACGCACCGCTACCTTGTCAGTGACACTTGCCAGTGATGGAATAAACGAGTGATGTTTTCTATTAGGGAAGCTATTCTCTGTTTGCATAGAGAATAAATAGCAGCCATGGTATCCGTTGAAATGTAAAAAAGTTTCACTGTTGATATTGCATTAATATTGTCACACCTTGTGATGCCTTGCTTAATATATTATTTCCAATTAAACCCAGAAGGGCCATGCCTTTGTGTGGTGATAGACAACCAATCATGTCAAATTGTCTTTGCTTTCATAGCAGCTGCAGTCGCTCTCATATTAAGACATATTCCATTCAAATCTCCAGGACAAGCGTTTATAGCCTGAGCTTATCAAGTGGACAAAGGGTCCTGTTTGAATAATTGCACCATTTCTTATCAGGGGTGACATCCTTACAAAGATCTGCCGTTGACCGCATCTGCCCAGACAGGAGGGAATGAATAATACCTCATTCATTTGTGTCTGAAGCTTGGCCCTCATCCTCAGGGTCAAATCATAAATAAAAGGGTTAGAGGGACAAATCCAGAGAACTACCTTGAATACTGCATATGTTGCCTGTTTTATACAAATGTAGTATATACTACTACAAAGCAAGTTGTAAGGGTTTCCTGCATATGACAAATGCCAACCGCATGTGTCAGCTATGGCTTGTGCCTCTATGCTGTTGTGCCACTATAATGTTCAATGAGGCGGAGTCATGAGGTCACGGTGTAGGTGAGTCTAATTAAAGTGGCAATCCCATTCTGTGGGGTGGGGGTGGAGCAGTCAGAGCTGAAGTTGTTGTGTCAGTGGGCTAAGTAACGCTTTGTAACACTATGTATGTTTCAGAAGATATTAGAAAGCATTCAGAAGTAAAAGAGTGGCCATTATCCAGGTGTGATTGTTGTAACTGAAACTTTTAGCTTTTTCCTAATCCCAGCTGCCTTTGAGGCTACACACCCTGTAGATGTAGTCCAACAGCGGGGCCTTGTGAGATGTGCGGTCCTCCAGGGAAGGCATGGTGATGGGCTCAAGCAGCAGTCTCAGGGGAACAGCCATGCACCAGTCCAACAGGCAGAGCAGCAGTGACACCATCAACTGGGAAACAAGAAATATATTTGGTCAACAAACTACAAAGCAACATTATATTTATACAGCAAACAGATCTAGGCAGTTCCTGAGAAACAACAGGTAATAGAGGAGAACAGCAAAGACAGAAAATACAGATGTAAAGAGAGGAAAAGAAAACAAATCACTTAAGCAGAAACATTCCTCTGCAAATGCACCATTCCAACATGATAGATCAAGGGCCTTTAGATCTCAGCCTGGTCTCCCCCTTTCCAACATGTACCTTTTTGTCTGCTTCCACTGTTGAGTGCTCTGCGCTAGGCAACAAAAAGGCTATTGTAGCCACAAAGATCTGTGTTGGGACAAAACAAGGAAAAAGATAATTGGATGACACACTCCTATTCATCAGCTGAGTCAGGCCTGTGTGCTAAAATGGATGTGATGCCACGGGATGTAGAGTATGCATATGCATGAGTAATGACTAATGTAAGACTTGCATTTAAAAGCTTAACTGACTTGATAGAAATCTTTCAGTCAATTTTCTTACTTATAATAATATGTTCTCACAGGCCCCTAATGGCAACTGGAAATTGAACTGTGTGTGTGTGTGTGTGTGTATCACCTCAATTATTTTCTTAGGCAGAGTGGGCTCCAACCTCTGGAGATGTTCCCAGTGAGAGATGAGCAGCTGAAACACGTCACATGCCACTTGAGCCACTGCCTTGTTTCCAAACTGGACAAACAAACAAATAAGGGCAAGAACTAGTCAACAATGCAAAGAATTTGGCTCCTTTTATATAAAGAAAGCATTAACAAAGAGAACATTCTGATGATTAACCAGTATTCTCCTGTTATACATGTAATTTATGGCTATTATTATATATTTATGGAGCAGACTTTTATTTCAACTGCTTGGACATTGTTGCTGTGACACACTGCACATTTACTCTGTGAGCAATACAACAACAACTCAGTGAAGATATCCTTGGTTCAATGTTTTGCAGTCACTGGCCATGATAAGATTTGTTGCTTACTTGTTTAACTAATAATGTGATTGTTATCGAGAGCAGCTACCTTGTTCCAAGATTAAGAGAAAAGGTGCTTAGAAAAATCCTAATCTCAGAGGCAATTCTCAACATTGGTGCTAGCCGGCCACCTATTTATAATCTAAGCAATGTAAAAAAAAAAAAAGGAGGCATTAACAAATTATTATAAAGCACACAGTGAACTTTATAACAAACACAAATTAATTAATACCGGAGCCTCTTACATTGCTCACAATCTGTTAATACAGAATCAAATGTTATTAAATGTATCATCCTGAAAGTAACACTGATCATTTTGATCATCATGATTACATGTCACCTTTTTGGATTTGTGTGACCAAAATACCAAAACTCCAAAAAAGCAGAGAGACATTGCTGGTTGAAGAAGATAGGGACACACTGACTGTAACACAATTCAGTGTAATTTCCATTAAATTTAGTTTTTCACTTACTGGGCATGTAATCAGCGTAATTTCATTTCCACTTCAAACTATGGCTCATTTTCTCCAGACTCATTGCAGGAACGAATTGAGCTGTTGACAATTTTCTTTCAAATGTGGATTTCTTTAGTGATTTGAAATTCTTTGTGGAGAAATAGAATTTCCCATTTCTTCTAGCTGAATGCCTCTCAACATGTAACAAGGGCAGACAATGTGGAGAGTGCAGAAATGGCCGAACACAAAAAGAGGCCCTGAGAGTTCAGCACCTGCTTTTAGAAAAGAGACTCTCAGTGCCACTCTTCCCCCTAGATCCCCCACCCAGCCTGTACACTCTATTTTGGGGCTGTGTGTCAAGTTGTACAGGGAGTGATTACTGCTCCATTAGAGAAGGGAAAGGGGGGGGGGGGGGTTGCGCGAGCAGGAAGCTGGGAGATGTAGCTGCTTAAATTGGGCCACATCTACTGAGAGCGAGCAGCCTGGAAATTACGCCACCGCCTCAAACCCTTTTCCATGACCCCCCCCCCCCCCCCAAACACACACACAAAAAACAGCCAACACTGGTTCTGTGCATCTCTTCACTCAGGGAGAAAAGAGGGCTCTTCCAAAATATGCCCATGACTCACATCACTGCACGTTTTATTCTCACACTTTCTGTCCACTCACTATGTTGAAATTGTCCTGAAGTCCATTTATGTAATCAACTATCATTTCTGTTTGAGATAAACACTATAGGGCTCGTGTGGTACAACCATAGACTGTATATTTAACGGTCTATAGGTACAATAACAAAAAAAGACATACATGCATACATTTGTTTAAAAACACTGGATAACAGTTATGTATTCTATTCAGAATGTTTGCCACAGTTACCATTGTCAACATCGCCGATGATGCGATTGTTTTCCATAAATCATATTGTGCACATAATTTAGCAGATATCAAAATGTGCAAAGCTTCCAGAGGGTCACTGACCTTCAGTGTTACTCCCAGAACATTGATGGCATCTTTCACCTGGTGATGGATGTTATTCTGCATGAGCTCCTCACACACCCACAACCCGAGACTGCACACAGCAATGCATCTAAATGACAGAAGAAGTAAAAATATATTTTTGGTTAATGGGCTTTAATATACATTTTTCACTGCAGACATGTTGACATGGCATAGTAGGAAAAGCCCTGGTGTATTCAAAACCATTGATGATGGCTGCATTCCACTTATGACAGGCCCTGGTATTGTGCATGCCGACTCACTGAAATAGCTTCCTGTGACACTTGATGGAATTGAGCCATCGTTAAGGTTATCAATTTCAGCTGTAATGATAGTGAATGGTTGTTAGCTGGCTGGGGGCTGACCATGGATGTGTCCGCGGACCGGGGCTTCTGTCAGCTCTCATCCCAGCTGAAGCCTTGCAGCGCCGGGAGACTGAGGCAGAAGACAGGGGTGTGCTAGCTAGCTAAATTACCATTAGATTTGTCGTCTATATATACAGTTAACGTTACTGATGAATGTGGGGTTAGCTAGCCCAGAGTTGTTAACCAAGGTCCAAACAATCATACTAAAAATAAGTGAGGGTGTTGAACGGTGTGGTAACCTTACGTCACCCACTAAGAATTACATTAGCATTAGCTACTTGTTAACAAGCACCTTTACAGTAGGCACCAAAGCACTTTTCCTTTTTGTTCCTTCCACAGCTTGGGAGCGGACTTGTTACCATTATTCTTATGTCTCATTTCAACAAGTTAATGAACCACTGAAACGATTTTGGAAACATCTTTTAAGGTACAATAGAATCTTTGGTGTATGATTGATCATTGTTGAAATCAATCAATATCAATAAATAAGGTATTTGTTGTATTACTGTGTTGCAAACTGGGATGTAACCAAGACAAAACGATGCCATGTTGCAGAAAAAATGTTGTTTTACGTTTACTGAGGGCCAGTGCAGTCTTGTGGGTCTGCTCCATAGACAGCTAAAGAAATGGACCAACAGATCCCGTTGTTCTGGACGGAGACCAGTGAAGAATATTAGAAGCACTTTTCCTGTTATGGCTGAGCGTTAGTGCGCAGTCTCCAACAGAGCATTGTAAAATACAGCTCTGGCTGTCTTGAGCATGCGTGTGTAGGGTGTCGACTATCAGTTCTATTTGGTCAGTGTTTTCTTCCTTTCATTCCAATTTCGGTTCTGTCGGTCACCAAAACCGGGGACTGTCCCCGGAAACCGGGGATGTCTGGTCACCCTATCCTAACAGCTCGTTTGAGCAAATTTGCCTGGCATCCAGGCTAGGCTTTGATAGCATTGCACAGAATTTCTTATATTAATAAATGCTCTGTATAATTTAGCTTTTTACTTGTAATTATACATAGACACATGTATGTAAAAACACATTTACATCAAACTAATAAATAGACGATATAACCCAAGAAAAAAATAAGCATCACTAATATTGCCGATCATACCTGGCCCCTTCACAATGTTCCTTTGTTGCCGTCTCTAGCAGGATGTTAACCAGATAATCCTGAAAAGCAAAGAAAACATGCTAAATTCACTACATGTTCTCAAATGATAATCTAGGTCATTCCCACCATTTCATATTTGTAAGGATATGATGCCATTAATTGTAGTATAAGAGACAAACAAATGTAAAAGTAAAAACCTCAGGCCACTTATGTAGGCTATGGCAAAAGCTCTGCACGGAGCCTCCGCAGAAGCATAAATCCTGCTTTAAGATCCTATAATGTTTACATTTTTTGACAAATGTGTGAAACTCTTTGACTGAAGGTTACTAATTCACTAACAATTTACAGTGAGCAGCTTTTGCATTTAAATGTTATTCCATGATATATCCAATATGGCACATGTTGACTATTTACCTTGATATCCTCATTGCCTAAAATGATATCATCAGAACCAGGCACACTCTGCAGTACAGGAATCTGGAGGTAAAGATTGGGGAAACACACGAGGGAGCCCAGTATTGTCTGAGCTTCCATCCTTGGAGCCTGGAAGAGACGGGAAAAAACAAGCTATCATTCATTACCTAAAGCTACATGAAAACAACCCACTTCCAGGAAAGATGAAGGCTGCTATCCGGGGAAAAAGGATTGGAGGTCTCTAGCAGAATTAATTGCATCTTTATTCATGATTCTGCTTATGCTCTACAGAATCTCTTGACACATGGTAGGCGTTGGACAACAAAATTACTGATTAAATGTGCCATGGATACAGCTCTAAAGCAGATTGTACATCTGAAATTATAGAACCTGGCAACCAATACAGTAAGAAATAACAAATAAAAGGCCCTTGTAAACTGTTCTTGACATATAACAGTTTAGAAAAGTAAGAGATGGTCAACTCTGACTTGCCCAAATTTAAATCTGTGCACTCCGGCAACCCGTTATTTTTCTTGTCTGTCAACATAGCATCTAGTAATTGTTGCAAATCTAGCCACAGTCATGCAAAATGTTTGCGTCATAAGACTGTGTTCATGTGAACAATACACAGTTCCATAATACTGTGTATTAAACTTGAGACAATCATCTGTTTGCATTTCTTTCATGGCAGAGGCAACATTGCCTACTGTTTTTCAAAAGACCACAATTACTCAGAACCAGTGTTGGGCAAATTACTTTTAAAAAGTAATTAGTTACAGTTACTATTTACTTCTTCCAAAAAGTAACTAAATTAGATACTCAGTTACAAATTATAAAAGTAACTATATACTTCAGAAAGTAACTAATGAGTTACTTTCAAGTAAATCTTTAAATGTGACCCACCTTCACCCCTCTTTAATGGAACTTAAAATACATGTGCATGTTGCATTATTTATGATAAATCTGAATATTAAATTGAAATGGACACCTAATTCAATACATTATTAGCAGAAACTGTACACAAATCTAAACTCTGTTAATGTTGCTGTGGGACAACGTGATACTAGCCACCAATCAAATTCATGTATGTAGATATTATTTCTAGTGGATCAATACAAATAACATAGATGTTTTCGAATTTTTTATATTTATTGACCCTCAACAGGCCATAACTGGGAAAAATTAATTAATGCTTGTTGAGCACTATAGCAAAAATAAGTACTGCCTACCAACCAAGGAAGAAAAAAAGTAGTTGCCTCTTGGCTTAGAGACCTAGTTGGTCTGATGAAAAAAACAGCTTCAATTATAGTAACGCGCCGCATTTTTTGGCACTAACAATAACCGCGGTATTAAGATGGGAAGAGTAATCGATTAGATTACTCGTTACTGAAAAAAGTAACGCCGTTAATCCCATCACTGCTGAGAACACATGTTGGTTTCCACAATCAATCAAACGTGACTGAGAGTTAATATCACACTTTGAATGTTATGCCTTTATGCATTATTTAAAACATTTTCAGTTAAAACTGACTAATTGCTGACATTTGTTTTAGGTGTAATTAATTTCTCTTTGCTACTCAAAAGACATCAGCCGTAAGCCTTTGAGTAAAAGATGTGTGCATTTAAATCAATAATAATAATAATAATAATAATAATAACTACTGACAAACAATTCAATTTTTCAATGTCGAATAGCTGCAAAATGTTGTTAAACTATTACAGGGGAATGTGTTATTCATAGAACTATCACTTATGAGTGAGGGAGTGAGTGAATGAAACAGACAGTTACTGAAGACCATCCGGTATGAGGAGAATTTCTGTTTTGCATTTTGTTGCGTCTTTAAAAACAAGTTCTAAAACATTTTCAGTGACATTCCTGAAAACTTTTTAAATATGTGTAACATTTAACAACTTTTTCTAGTTCTTGAAACATATAGATTCCAGTTTGATTCATATGTTAAATCTGAATGTGAGAAGTGTGTGTGTGTGTGTGTGTGTACCTCTGAGGAGTCAGAGCTGAGAACGTGGGCTGCAGCAGTGATGAAATCTCCAACAAGCATGGTGAAGCCGGGCAGACCGAGGAAGAAGAAACGAGGAGAGCAGGAACGAATGATGGTGTTCAAAACATCCTGATGATAAGCATGCACATAGACAAATGTTAATTGTCAGTAGACAAGCCATCATTTTCATATTGATAATTATGTTATTAGCTAACAACAACTGACATGATACCGGAATAAACCACTATCATCTATCAGAACCAAAACTGAGTATCTTAGCACTTCTTCACAGTCAGATGGATTTTGGTATGAGCACATGGTCTTGTTAGTGTAGGTGGAGAGAAGCAGAAATATTTGGTAAAAGGGCAACCATGTGAGAGATATGGCAGTGAGAAAGCTTTTTCCTACACATTTTAAGTGTGTTGAGAAAAGTAAGGCATTTAACAGTACATGTCACTAAAAGACAGAAAAAAGAAGAGAGTGAGAGAGAGAAAGAGAGGGGCAGCAGATGGATTGTTCACAGAGGATAAGAGAAAGAACTAAAGACCTCAACTTGTGATTCCCATGTACATACACACAAGCAAACCTATAATTAAAACAAGAGACAAGGTATTGTTTTGCAGACCTTCAGGCGGCTCAGTGGCAGATGGGTGCTCTTTCAACATTCACATATGCTGTACTGCAGAGGGCTCTGCACAAAGTGCTTAAGTATGTACAGTATAAAACCATGTGAGAAAAAAAATGTAGAGAGCTCTTGACAGGTTTTCCATTCAACATTTAGGTAAATGGTTTTATTTACTATTCATTGAAAAAAGAAATAAAAACAAACCAAAAACATATTGGCATGAGAATGCATTACCTCAGTAAGGCAGAAAGACTGATTCTCTCTTATCTGAAACATGCGTGTGCATACTTGTGTACAAAGGCAAGGTCCAGGCCAGAAACACCTGCCGTCTTGGCCATAAACTTGTGTAAATCGGACAGTTCAAACATCAGGGCACCTTAGTAAACATGCATGCACACAATTTCTCTCGCTCTGTCTCTCTCTCAGTCACTCACACTCACACACACACACACACACACACACACATCTATCTATCTATCTAGGACATTAATCACCTGAAGCTTTGGTAAACAGGGAATGCAAGTGGACAAAAGAGGAATAGAATAAACATTCAGAGGCAATCCAACATGATGCACTGCATGTGGAAAATTGGTGGAAAGAGCTTTAGGATTGAGGGCCCATTTTACCCTCATTTTGTTGGTAATTGACCTCTGAAGCATAATGTGCAGTGCAGAAAGAGGTAATTAGCATGCAACAAACTGTTGCTTGATTGCCTGAAATGAGCATTTTAGAGGAAGCCACAAAGGTAGAATACAAAGTGTTTTCTATTGTATGTAGAGGAAACCTGATTTGAGGTGTGTGCATAGAAATAGGAATTGAGCCCCACATGTGGCTCTGTGTTGGCAGTAGGAATGGCCCCTGCATCAACAAAAGGTGCATTAATGTAACTCTGAATAGAGCCACCTCAGGCCTTTTCATTTGGCCTCATCTCGAGGAAAACACGCTCAATCCACCTGCTGGCACCTGAGGTGACAGGGTTCAGTCTAGTATTACTCATCGGAAAGTGTTTCTCTCATTTACTAAACATGGACATTTCCAGTTTAATTTGGGCCAGATCTCCTGTTCAACACCACTATCATCACTAGGAATATCTGGAGCTGTTTCTTTCACAAGCTGTTAAGAGCAGATATAACCCACCTGCATAACTACAAGGTGAGAGGTTTAATCAACAGCCATGTCTGTGGTTTAGGGATCAACTGTCCCAATTCAATCTGGCAATATGTAAATTATACAAGACCTCTTTTTTGCAGTGAGAAGATGAACTTAAGTTGAGGAGGAGCTAGTTTTGGTCTGAAAGCCCAGGTGTGAAAAACTGCCTGTCCCCTTGTACCTAACATGTTAAGCGGCAAGATTAACTGGTGTTTTAAGAGTAAAAAAATGGCTTACAAGTCTTTTTTTAGCCTATGCTTAATGAATTGATATACAAAAATCTTTATTTGTGTGCACCACTATACTTTACAAAATATGTTGTTGTCTATTGCAGTCCAGACAGTAGACCTAATGGATAGATTTCTGATACTGTGCTATGGCCATGCCTTTGTGAGACCAGTGACCAGAGGATGACAACGAGGACAATAGCCCTGATCTTGGTACTGTCAGATGGAAGGTGAATCCCTTAAAAAGGAACTGTCATTTTTCTCTAAGCAGAGTTCAATTTAATGTTGATGATTTAAACTTTGACCCCTCTGTTTGAGCTATCAATCCCTCACGAGTTTGATAGCTTGAGTTAAAATATTTTAAAATCACAGAGATTTGAAATAACACAAATTCTGCGGTGCGTAATTTGCACCAGTTGCGTTGCCTGCCGCGAGAGTCTTTGCATTGACATTGTATGTAATTTGTGTAATTTGGCCAACAAACAGTACAAGGCGTTTTTCACACCACATCAGGTGTTGCGGCAAAAACAGCAGTAGTGTATTAAGGCTGCGGTGGTGGGGACTGCACGGGATGCCGAAAAGAAACGCAGCGGCCCTTTGCCAAAAGTTGAAACAGACTCAACTTATTGAGAACCACAACCCGTATCACTCTGCGGTGGCGAATTACGTTATATACCATCACCACAAACGGGCCATTTAAGCGACACTCCTATAGTGCTTCACAAGCCTGCACTAATCGCCGCAACGCCTGCATTGAATGCAGCCTCAAATACGGCCATTTCAGGCACATTTCATGACTTGAAAAACAGGTAGTTAAAAGAAATTGTGCAACCTGCAAGCTAGTGTATTTTGAGATACAAAAGTACAGTACATAACGTTTGAAAAACCATCCTGTACTGAGGGCTAAATTAATCATGTAAGCTAATACAGTATAATATACAGTATATGATGGATTTGAAAAAGTGTTTTTTTTCCCCCCTTTTTTGGATGGGGTGGGGGTTGCGGCTGAAGGCAGAGAGGAAGGAGGAGGGGACGAGTAAGAGCCACTTTCTTATGTTAAGCAGGCGTGCGGCTGTCCTCTATTGTGTGGCGTGAGGACTCTTTTCTCCGGCCAATTTGAGCATGCTTCAGTGGCCAGCCTGGCTCTGGCCCCCCCGATGCATTATACAGAGCCACAACAAAAGCTAGAGAATGTTGCCTTGTCCCTCAATGTGCCCCACCCCCCCCCATTGCTCTGCTCTACTCTACACTACACTACGTTCCCCAGGCTCCCCTCCCGCTCCTTCACATACTTGCATTCAGACAGACAGGCAGGCAGGCCAGCCTACTCTGGGCCCCTCACAGACGTGTCAGTCTAACAGAGCGCGACAGACGTCAATCCTTAATTAATCACGTATACGCGGCAGGGGCTCAAAACATTATTTAACGACATGGAAAACATTCTAATAAGCTTGTCGCACTGCCAAGGCGCAACAGAAACCAAGCCAGGAGGGCATATATACACACACAAACACTTCATCCAAAACACACCCCAACCACACACACTTTCATCCCGTCCTTTGTTTTGTTTTTTTTGGGGGGGGGGAATCCATTATTCTCCCCTCAGCTTCGTCTGGAAGGAATGGAGCTAGGCCAGATTTAACTACAAGGAAGGGTGTGGCTAAAAGAGGTGGAAGATGCCAAAACACAGAGGTATTCTTCATCACCACTAGTTGGAACGCTGTGTTCAAAATCACAAGCTCAAAAAAAGCCTAAACAATCTTAAATTGCACGCAACTATGGACCCCTGTCTTATATCCTGTCAGTTACAGACGCCTGAGGCTCAACTGGCACTGGACACATATTAGATGACAAGCCAAGGGCTACCCTAACAGGTGAATAGGAATCACTGAGTCAGATCACACAAGAAATGGAGATGGCAAATTGGGAACTACAAACCATAGTTTTCCAGTTTTTTTAATAGGGCCATTGCAAGTACATCACATGAGTTTGACTGGTCCGCCATCTAGTGGTGAAAAAAGCACAATTTGCAGCCATACTGCAGGTGCCACCTGCTGGCTGTACCTGGTCTTTGCTGGTGATGCCCTTGTGCATGATATGGTAGAGGTGCACCAAGAAATCACTGTTGGGGAACACATCCTGGTGCCTGGTCATCATCTCACAGATGAGCTTGTAGGCCTGCAGCTTGCCAGCTTTGTACTCAGCTGGAAGCATGGTGGCCTGAGAGAGAGAGAGAGAGAGAGAGAGAGAGAGAGAGAGAGAGAGAGAGAGAGAGAGAGAGAGAGAGAGAGAGAGAGAGAGAGAGAGAGAGAGGCTGAGGTCAGTATTATAATGAGGATCTGAAGACTTTGACATATATTATGTTGCAGGGTTGGTAGGAGAGGTTAATCAGTTTTGTCCATTTTTTTCTTCCATGGTGCAAACCTGTCACCATGGGAATCAGTGACCACAGTCGCTGTTTTCCATCAATGGAGCAACCTATAAATTTGAAGTTTGACTTTAATATGCAGCATTCTTCTTTTTATGTTTTTTTCTAAAACAGTATGATTAGATACTGCTAATTTAATGTGTGTTTAGCTGCATACCTACTAAACTATAACAAATTTTCAATATAACCCTCAGTTTCCTGGTAGTTTTTTTTGCACATTTAGTTATATGCCTCAAAGTATTTATTTAATGTGACTGTTGGTCTCTGGATGTGTTCTTGGTACCCTAAAGAGCCAGGAGGCCAGCATTCGAAGAGGAGGGATGAAGGTGGGCTGGGGAGGAGAAGACTGGTTGTCCACACTGATCCCAAGATTGTCCCGGATCTGTAAGCACACGTTCACTTTTGGTAAATACACGTTACCACCATGCATTATCTTTGAGTGAAAAAGTACAGAATACAATTTACATTGATACTTAATGATACTATGGTTGATTAAATAAAAATAACAAATAATAATTTAATAACATCTTCATCCGCGGATAAAATAATATTTTATACTTTATTAATCCTGCAAGGGAAATTACAATATTTTCACTCTGTTACACATTAAAGACAGGCCTGAAATACACACAACAGTTAAATCAATCACTTGTCTTTTAACCCTCCTGTTGTGCTTGGTCAGAAAAAGGGACAAAAAGGTTAAAGGTGCTCTAAGTGAACATTTGTTGTCACATACAGCAAACATCTCCTCACTATCCGTGAGCTGCCTGTCCCAGAACACACTGTAAAAAACGTGGTCTCTGTAGACAGTCCAGGATCTACAAACGGCAAAAAAAACAACAACCTGTGCCCACGTGCACCAAAACATCCAGCCAATAACCGTCAGGAAGGATTTGGGGCTGGGTGGTTAGTGCGCGGAAGCACAGAAGGAAGGGGATGGGATGAGGAGGAGAGAGAGGCAATATAGTCTCCTTCTGTTTGAAAATACTTCTAACGTCAACAAGAAGTAAGTAGTATAACCCAACATCGCTTAGAGCACCTTTAATAATAAGACATTGTGTTACTGACATTTCATGCCAACTATACAGGATAAAGTAGAGTACAAGATAAAGTTTATATGAAGGCCTCGGTTTAAAATGCTATATCCATTAACATAGATACAGTTGATTAAAATAAAACAAGTACTATAGTAAACCATTGAGAACATTTCATGCCAACTATATTGTTGTAAGAGTGGATATATCTGGGTAGCTCCATCTTACCTTGGCCAGCTTGTGCCAAAGCTCGTAAAGACAGAAGAAGACCTTGGCATGAATTTTTGGGCAGCGGATGCTGTTGATGTCTCCCAGGATACCCAAAATTCTCCTCCACAAGACGAAGGCCGAATCAGGATGCCAGCCAGTCAGGGTACCACCCGCAATTATGCTGACATCATCAGCCAGACACTCACTACTGTCTGCATGGTCAGAGAAAGAGAGATTGGGGTGGTTTGGGTTATAGAATACATTATTTAGAAACACCTTTTTTTTGTAGCTGCTGGTACCTAAAACAAAGTGAATGAAATTACATTTTAAAGAGGGTTTTAGATTCAGTCAACAAACACCTTTTATAATTTATTATTGAAGCAGTTGTTGACCAAATCCTTATTTTCTTTTTACTGAAATACTTTTTAGGGAACAGACACAAATCACATGCATCATCCAAATGAACTCGGTTCAAAGGTTGGATTGTGGTAGGACAGTGCCATCTAGTGTGCAGCAGAAGAACGATGGGGAGTGAAGGGGAGCAAAGGCCAGGAAAAGACAAAAACGGAAAGTGTGTATAGAAGATCTGAGGTGATTACTAAATTAATTTTTTTTTTAGCTCTTTAAAGAAAATGTTCACAATTCAAATAAGATATACAAGAATGCACATTTGGTTTCAAGGAGAACAAAAAAAGAGAAAGAAATGTAATGTATTTTATCGAGTAATTGAACGGGAACAAAACAAACATGTATAAGTGTAATGTAGGCAAAGAAAGTCCGGGAAAGCTGAAAATTATGGAGCATGGAGAGTCGGTGGTAAATGAGGGCTTAATGGTCTACATGATGAGTAGCAGCTAGGGAGCAGTACCCAAGTGGTGTGGCATGTGTAAGACAGACTGATGCATGGTGTCATCCAGGGGGCAGTCCCGCGGGCACTCTGTGTGCACCAGCAGGGCTGGTGAGGCGGGCGGGTTCTGGGGGTAGTGGTTGTGGTGGTGGTAGGACGGGGGTGCAGAGTGGGGAGGGAGGGCACACTCAGGACCTAAAAACGACAAGGGGAAGGGTAGAATTGGGTTTGAGGAAGGGAGCACAGGGACAAAAAAAGAAAGTAACAACTACATGATGATCACAATGTAGGACAACACAGACAGTTCACGTGCAAGGGTGGAAGGGGCAGAGGGGCCACAACATTTTCTCCTTCAATAATGATGGAGGGTGGGGGGGCCCAAAAGCTGATGCGTTTAAAGCACAGAGAAATCTTGATATTATTTTGCTATGAAATTATAAAAAACAGCAACTAACAAATATTACAATTCTGTTTAATCACTGTAGACCACAGGTCACTTTCTGGAGTGAGGTAATTGGGGGCACCATAACCCAAGCTAGATGGGAGACACCTCAAATAAATCGGCAGAAATGCTAAACCTCTTCAACTCACATTTGCTCATCATCATGCTCATTTAGGGTTATTTTCTTTTACTTCACAACAGTCCTAAATTACACAGATCTATGGCTTACCCTGTATTTAAACTGATCCTGAACACACAATGGTCACACACAATGGTCCTATTTTAAAGTTATGGTAAGCCTATGTGTCCTCTGAAGGGTGCCTGCATTTTGTTAAAAAAAAAGGATTGCAGTTGATTGTTAAATACATTAACATGTGTAATAAACAGAGGTTCAAAGTATGTTTTAGGTGCTCAGGGTGAGTTCTTATCAATTCCAATACCTGCTAGAGCCTCATTATGGCTGAGCAGAAGACTCCCCTGGCTCTGGGGATCGGTAGTCACGTCCATGTGGGCTGACTGTGTGGACTGAGTGTCAGCTTCCTCATCAAAGGCCTGCCAGGTAACCTCAGCTTCATTGAGGTAACCGTTGGAAGTCTCACTACTTATACTCTCACCTAGGTAGGGTGTACGAATGAGGTGGATAACAGACATTACAAGTGTAAGAAGTTAAATACAGAATGATGGAACGTACTGGCTGTGTAAGGAAAATGATTAATCCATGCAAAGAGTGGGCTTTGTTTGATACTTTTATGTTTGATTTAACTGACGAATTTTCAATTCAAAAACTATAATTCTTTATGTGGAAAATATAAATTCAAACACAGCTACACATACTGTAAATGACAGTGATTAACACTTCAAAGAAATAATTAGTGATGTAATCTCTAACTTTTCTCTCTGAGCTTGGGTCTTGTATAGTTTGTGTGTCCCTCAGCATTGCACTCCGTCTCCACTGGACTGCTGCTCCGCCGGATGAGGATCTAGGAATACAGAAACAGACATTGAAGAAGAGACACTTGTATGGTCAAATCTTTTAATACTTTATATAATAATACGAAAGTACAAAATGATTCTTCTCACCACTGGTGGCTCGTTGCTCTCTCTCCTTCCCTCAGACATCCTGCTATCAGAGCCACAGGAAGTAGGGGAGTACTCTCTCTTCTGGGCTGAAGTGCAAATGGGGATAATATAAATAGGCAGAAAAAACAAAATTAACTTATCTTAAAAGGTTTCATCACTTTACTATCTTCATGTCTTTGAGTTTAATTGGTCAAAAAGTATTTCTTTTTAACATCCTGCCAAAGATAATAGATGAAAATTAGTTTTCAAAGCTAATGCTGGCTCATTTACTATTCTGTTTTTAAAATCTTTTCATTATTGAGCATAGTCCGTGTCAAATTAACTACAACAAGATTACTAAAATAAAAATGCTTCAAAATTATAAGAGAATAGACTCTAAACGTCAGATTTTCCCAATGCCCTCTCCATAGATGGTACAAATGAATGAAAATTGCCTCTGGTGACCCTAATAAAAAGATGCAAACATGAACATAAAAAGCTTAACCAATATTAATTTAGGTTATTGTATTGCATTGCATGAAATTGTAAAGGGTGTAATTAACAAATGGCAACTCAACCGACCTTTTTCCCTTTTGAGTTACCAATGGCTTGCATGTAGCTCATCTAAATATCTTCCTAATAAATTACCAATATAGGGCCAAGGGTGTAATTTCAGGGAAGATCAGAGGTGAAATATATATAGGGAATGAAAATCAACTTTGTGTTTGTATATACAGTACCTGGTAAAGTGTCAGACAGTTGTTGGGTGATGTCAGAGGTGCTGCTGCTACGTGGCAGAGGGCTATCCCCGCCTCGCAGCTCCTCCTCTCCCCCACATTCTGAAAGCTGACACTCCTCCACATCTGACAGACAGGAGAAAGGAAGACACATGGTTAGGCAGAGCCATAAGAACAAAACAAAATTCCTAACACAACTTTACTTTACATGTAAACACACTGACTATAGATGAAGATTTGACACATTCACATTGGAGAGAAATTAGGACATGCACACATGCAGTTGAGATGCAAATATACTCCTGAACTTGTTATAGGCTGTATTTCTACACATTGCAGTGCTGCCCTAGAGATTTACCTTTTTCAATAAGTGAGCACAAGACCACCATAAACTCTAAAAACCGTTCTTATCCAGATACTGTCACAACAGATACAGAAACTGACATGATGACACATGGACGGAAAAGGCAGAGCGGAGGTCACAAACACACAAACACATGCAGCTCTCAGAACACACTTTACCTGAGAGTCTGTGAGAGCAAGCAGAGTTACCAGAAGAGATACCAGGCAAAAAAGAGCTCACAGTGTGGAGCAGCATAGGAACGCTTTTAGCAGCAGGCAAAGCCTCGTATAGATGAACACAGTTGCTGATGGACTGGCTTCGCTTAGCTTCCATCAAGGAAAAAAAAGAGGAGGAATAAGAAAGACAGTGAAAACAAACCAAAAAGTAAAGGGAAGAAGACAGAATTCAGTAACAGCTAAGTACATAGCGCTCCAAAAGTGCTTCAAGTAATAAAAACATTGCTGATCAGGAAATAAAGCACAGAAGAACCAGAGTTTGACCTTCATACAGCCAAATTCAATGTTCACTGAAATGAATGAACAAAAGAAATGCAACAACTGTCACTCTGAGAAAGAATTTTAAATATGATTCATATCAGAAGAAAAAATAGATACAAACTCAGACAGGTATCAAGTCACTGACACTGTAAATAAGACAGCGAGTACTTGTGTAAGATGCAGGATCACTGACATCTGACACTGACAAGCCTTTTGAATAAAGCCTTTAGACTAAAAAAGGTTTTGACTGATATTGATGAGATATTTGAGAGTTTAAAAAAACAAATGGCACCTTTTTAAAAACCAAAAAGCTACATAGGAGGAAAACAAAATTCAGTAAAAGAATTTAACGAAGCAAATAAAATGACAGAATGGAATAGAATAAATACCCCAAATAAAACAAACTAAAATAAAAAAAAAGATGGGTTTAATGTTTGAACACTTGGCAATACTGCTCTGTCAAATCTGACATAACTCAAAAGTATCACATTCTTTAAAATTAATTAAATACACACACACACACACACACACACACACACACACACACACACACAATATATATATATATATAAATAAATAAACGTTAAAGTTTCTGTCTACATTATATTATTTATGATATCACAATTCAAACAAATGTATACCTGACAACCGTCCCAGCAACAGCAGACTGAAAGAACTGGTTTAACGGAGTCTCTGTAGTTGGAGGAGCTTAAGGAGTACCATAATGAAATATCCAGCCATTTTCTCCATAATCAAAACAAGATCTCTGAACAATATTAGTTTATAATTGCATGCAGAAGTGCAGCCAAGTTTTAACAATTGTCAATGCTGAGGCATTGGCTATTATATCTGGATAGCACTTCAGGCTTAATCTCAAAGAGAGCAATGAAAGAGGACAGTTCTATTCTTGCATTCAGCACACTTTAATTACGCCTTTCAGTAAGAGAGATACATCGTCTCTGCTACAGCCCGCCACTGCTTCCCATTTATGCATATTAATGAGCATTAATTACACTCTTAATGAAACTATCAAAAACTGTGGTGCAATTGATGTTTGGGCCCTCTCTTGAGGAGTAGGGAGGAGGGCTGTCGGGCCTTTGAAGATCAATGTGGGAGAAATCCAATTAGGCCAACGAAAGGGAAGGGAATTTGAAGCAGCAGTGTTTAATGTCCATCTTTGCTTGCATGTAGCTACTAATAAACAGACTATAAACAGAATAGGTGCACGCACATGAGACATAATAGAATAGTGTCAGAGCACGCACACACACACCTTCTAAGTCTTCATCCTTCAGGCACGAATACATCCGCTCCTAGTTTAACAAGCTTGTCATTTTAGTGTGTTGGTGGTAATTGGCGAGTCGGAAGGCCAGGACCTAGACATTAAGATTCTGTCTAGACAAAATAAAGACAAGTAGGAAAGGCACTGCAGCTAGTTACTACTGTACTGCCTCCCAGCTCACCTTTTAATTAGCCTGCAACGTTCCCATCAGATAACGGGTGTTTGCAGTGTCTGAATTGAGGTAATGACAATGAGTGTACAAATATGGCCATTGACATGCTGTCGGGTGGAATTGTGCTTGTCTGCCTGCAATCAAGCTGACATTGAAACATGTTGACATTTGCCGGGGACTTGTTAGGAGAACAATTGGGACCATCTGCTGGCCTTTTTGTCTTTGGTGCTGGTCCTTTCAACAACACCTGGGCTAACGTACACATAGACCTGTCTGAAAGTTTTTGCACTCAGTCAAAACGTCTGATAAACCCTGTGGCTTGACGCTGTGCTCCCTAAGCTTATCAGCCCTTTGTTGTTGGCACACACAAAGCCAGAGGATTAAAACAGCATAGATAAAGATACATTCATATGCAGGGTCTTAAAAAAGCCACACATTTGTGTTGTATTTGTGCCTGCTTTGATGGCATAGTAAGCTAACCCAGCAAAAATCGTATGTACTTACCAGAGGCCTTCTGCCGGACATTGTTACGGGCTGTCTCTACACCAGGAGCTCCTGAAGTAGTGGCGGAGCGAATCCTCATGGGCTCCTGAATTCCTGGCCCGCCCTGCTCCCCTTGGTTCCTCCAACTCAGTGAGAAGGAACGCGCCACCGCCGCTGCTTTCTGGGAGTCCTGGATCACACCTGACATGCAGAAAACAACACTTGCTGAGTACTAAGGAGTACATTTCTTATTAACAGCCAGCTTTATAATTGGATTTAGCATAACCAACATCTACTGACATGCAAGGCAATTCACTGCGGCTTTCCGCAATACAGATTGCTTTAGATATAGGATAGCTGGGGCTATGGTATTTTTGACCTTAAGAATACATGTTCTTCGAATGTTAACACCCCACTGCTGTTGTGACTGTCAACATCAATGACTGATTGCCCCTAAACTAAATTTCCTTAAACGTGTATTTCATGTAGAGTGCAATTATCTACTAATCTACAAATATCTACTACTACTACTATGAGCTCGTTTGTCAAGTGCACACTTTAAGCTCTGATATGAAGGATTTGAACATTTATGACTTTGGCGACCAACAGTGGTAGTATCAAAAAATAGACTCTGGCAGTCAGCAAGGCACACTGATGGATGGAAGTTGTTTAGTTATACATCACAGTTGTTGTGTGTAGCCAACAGTCAAAAACCCAAAAGGTATTCAAAAATCAAACCCAAAAACGGGAGGTAAATCTTTACAATTGAGATTCAGTGCAGTTATGTCAACCCACTGCATATGAAAAACATTCATTCCCTTTTTCTTTTCTTTTTTATTAGCCAATTTCACACATTTTGTTCAAAGTGTGAATGTTGCACCGTTATTCCGCCTCGCATTCCGTATAAAAGATATGAACTGGGGCGGCCAGCATAATGGCGGACCTTCCTTATAGCAGTATAGCGGAATCTCTGTGTAAATGGGGCTAATGTTTTAGAACATGGAGTCAACAGAAATTACTTTTCATGTAAAAGTGAAAAAAGAATTTAATCCTTTTCAACCATCATGAAGTCAAATGTAAGCCAAAAAGGTTCAACGGTAAAGTAACCAGTATTATCTTCCAAAAAGTAAATTTTGAAAAAAAGAATGTCTAAATGTCCAAATTCTAGCCATCCCAATTCCTAGTTGTTTTCCCTCATTTCTCCCCCTCACCACGTCCTCTCTGCTTTTTCTCCTTCTGTTCGCTGAGTTTGTCCAGAGGCAGGTTGGCCATATCCAGGCCATAAACTGAGCGTGCCAGCACAGCCGTCAGCGAGTCCATGATGCTGGCCCACTCTGTCACCAGCTCCTCCCAGCAGGTAAGGGAGGACAGCACTGCCAGCAGCTCATCCCATAGCTCCCGGGATATAAATACGCACAGGTTGGCTCGCACCCATGCCACAATGATGGTCTGAATGCAAGGCGAGACAAGGAACGATGAATTAGCATTGACAGGCAGAGTTGCAGCTCTGAATTCCAGCCCCTGATAAGTTGTGAAAGCAGAAATCAAACAGGGATACATCTAATCTGTTTTATTGTTTCTTTAGCTTTTTTTCCAACAACCAATCCATCCAAAACACAAAAACCAACGGTAGTAATAGGTTCCTGAGCAACAAATCATGGTGTTTACTTATGAAGGAAGTGTACTGTAGCATGACAGAAAACAGAGAGCAGGTATGGTGACATATCCACACTCACTCCCTTTTTTCCTGATATGGATAAAATACCTTGTATATCAGTACATGTAAAACTAAGCACCTGTAGACGTACCCTAAAAAGTATTGATGCTAAACTTTCAGCAAAGTTGTCTTTTCTTTGGTTTTCCAGTGGCCTCTTCATCACTGCCTCTGTGATCCTCAGCAGTACCTGCAGCATCTGCTCCCTGCAGAACACAGAGGAGGAATTCAAAACCGTGTCAGCCCAAAGAAAACTGCGTAAAGTAATAATAAAATCAGGTGACTTTCAAGAGTGATAAAGGAATTGTTTCATGTGTATTAGAATATTTCACTGACCATGTCTGTGTATTCATTGTGTGCTCCATGATCATGTGCCGGTAGATGCTGAGAACACCCTTGCACACCTCAACCTGGTTTTCCAGGAGTTTAGCTACATCCTGACATGGCTCCAGCAAGAAAACATTGGATGAGTTGGTCAGGAACACCTAGTTACATAGTTGCAGAAAGGCCGCAAGAGTAAAACACAGAGTGCTTACATTAAGTATTTCTGATTCTAATCACCAAATGCTGTGATCTTAAGATGACACAAAACACACTGAACATAGAGACAGACCTGTAGTGTGGGCTGGATGCCAGCCTTGACGTCCCTGTTCTGCCCTTCTGTGAGAAACCCCCTACTGATGGCACTGCTAAACGAGTAAGTCCTTCCCCAGCTGGACGACCGTTTGTGGCCATGACTCTCGACTGCCTGGTAGAAGAAAAGGCAGGCCAGTTAATTGGTCAGCTTACTAAAGCAAAGACATTATGACAGACACAATTCATACTGCTCAAATAGAACAAACACCTGCACCTAAAATGTGTTCATTTGCAATCTGTAATAAGTGCACTGCTGATGAGCGCTGATCAGATAACCAATCCAATAGTTTACAAGATATTTCCTATTGTATACTATACTGTATGCACATTATTATTAACATCCAAACTATTCATCTTCATAGGTTTGCACATAACAGTCTTCTTTAAAAAAACAAAATTAAAAATGTCTAAGCTACACAACCAATCCTTTTGGAGTCTTTTACAATAATTCTACTATAAACAAACAATCATATGCAGTACAATGTACAGTGAAATGCTGTTACGGCTCAATAAAAACAATACCAACAATAAAATTAAATAATAGTATAAAACACAATAGAGTAAGATAAAATGCGGTTGGGTGGGTGTGTAGCAGGGGGCGAGGCTTGTCACAGTCAGTTATTGAGCAGACAAAGAGCCTAAGGGAAGAAGCTCCTTCTCTTCCTCTCTGAGTTGGTTCTCAGGCAGTGAGATGCTTGATGGCAGCAGAGAGAACAGTGAGATGTCTGAGAATCTTTGTGCAGCACCTGATGTAAATGTCCTGCATATTGGGAAGTGTAGCTGTAATGATCTGTCATCCGAGCGGACCACCCTCCTAAGGGCCAGGTAGTCTTTTTTAGTGTAAATGTGCTGTATTTAAATAGCGCTTTTCCAGTCTTAACAACTGCTCAAAGCGCTTTTTTACATCTACAGGAAACATTCACCATTCACACACATTCATACACTGTGGCTGGGGCTGCCGTAGAAGGTGCCACCTGCTCATCGGATAAACATTCACACACATTCACACTCCGATGCGCAGCACCGGGGGCAACTCGAGGTTCAGTGTCTTGCCCAAGGCCACTTCGATAATGACTGCAGGGGCGGGGATCAAACCACCAACCTTCCGATTGGCAGAAAACCGCTCTACCACTGAGCCACAGCCGCCGCTACTGCCCATCCAGATGATGACGCAACCAAGACAGGATGCTCTCTATGGTGCAGGTATATAAGTTCCTGAGCACCCTGACAGGAAGCTAAAGTACACATATTACTTACTTTTTTACCCTTTCCTTTATTCTGTTTCCTTTTCCCTTATAAGCCTAGCGTCCACCCCAAAGGCACTTACCATCTCCACAACACAACAATTTCACTTTGTAACACTCGCCTAGCTGCTAGCGTGGCACTCCCTCATACTGTGCTTCTGACTGGGTAGTAGTCCTTACCTAGGCACTGCCGAGCTCGATGCTAGATGCCTCACTCTGTAGCTAAAACAGAGAGCTCAACACAAAAAAGGATATATATGAACGGTAAAAAGAGGAACTGCAGCAATGTGCAGTACAACAAAAATAGTGTTTTTGTTTTGTTAAACCATGTAAACCTATTCCGATATAACTTCTATATACAATTATAAATCTGAAAATGAGCATAATATGAGCACTTTAAAGTCTCTCAGACGCCTGAGATGCTAGACGCAGACAAGCCTTCTTCACTAGGGAGGTGATGTGGAGCAACTATGTTAGGTCCTGTGTAATATGAGCCCCAATAGGTTTAAAACTGTCAACCCTCTCCACCTGACCCTTACTGATCCTGAGTGGATGGTAAATCCTCCGCATTTTCCTGCTGAAGTCCTCCATCAGTTCTTCAGTTTTTGTGACGTTCAGCCTGATATTGTTTTGCTGGCACCAATTCTCAAGGTGGTTGATTTCTATCAGGCAGGCCTTCTCATCGTTATGGGTGAGCCGGCCAACCACAGCAGTCTTGTCCGCAAACTTTACAATGATTTTGGATTCTGATGGGGCCACGCAGTCATACGTGTTTAATGAGTGGAGCAGGGGGCTCGGTACACAACCTTGGGGGGCTCTGGTATTGAGGGTAAGGAGGAATGTTACTTGGTGGCCCAATGGCAATACCTGGGGTCTGCTGGTCAGAAAATTGAAGATCCAACTGTAGATGGAAGAATGCAGACCAAGGTCTCTCTGCTTAGTGGCCAGTCTTTCCACGAACAGTAGTCTAACATAATATCCACTCTTGGTGTCTAAGTGCTAGCACTTTGTGGAGCATGTAGGCTATGGCGTCATCTGTTGATCTGTTGCGAACTGCAAGGAGTCTAGGGCGGCAGCTAAGGAGGATGTGATGACGCTTTTGATCATCTTCTCAAAACACTTCCTCACCACAGATATAAGGGCTATAGGGCAGTAGTCATTTAAACAATTAGGCTGGGATTTCTTTGGAACAGGGACTATGACTGACTGTTTAAAGGTGGGAATAATAGACTGTCAGATGGGGAGGTTGAATATTAGGGTGAACACAGGTGCTAGATGGTTAGCACATGCTTTAAGGACGTGGTCGGTAATACTGTCTGGTCTAGCTGCCAGACCTGAATTGTTGTTATCATTGTCGGCTCTCGACATAATGTCGCTGGGCCAGGTTGGATTGGGAGTGAAACTTTAAATGGGAGTCCCATATATTTAAAAGTGTCTTTTTTCCGTATGTAAGTAACATAGCACATGAGATTAGTAGGTGTTAGGTGTGTGCAAAAAAATCGATTTATGAATTAATTTGACCTCTTACAATTCAAATTTGATTCATAGAATTCCAAAAATTAGTTAATTTTTTAATTAAAAAAAAGAAAACATTTCGTTTTGTAATGGCGTTTATACTATCACATGGGAAAAGTGACTAGATGTACATTCTCTGAATGTTGTTTAAAAAAAATTTGAGAATCGTTTTTGAATCTAAAATTGATTTTTAATCAAATGTTTTTTTTTCTTGATCATGCACCCCACGTAGGTGTAGTAAAAAAAATAAAAATAATAACAACCAATCACAAGAATAGTACATATGTATGCTATGCTAAAATGTATTTTAATTGGCTGTCTGTATCAGAGGTTTTACCTGCACGTGCATGCTTGCAGCCTCTGTGCTGAGTATCTGTTCAGAACGGTCATCCACCTCATCTTCCTGGGTAGTTGTCTCGGGCTCTGTCATGAAGCCAGGCTTGTCCTGCAGGATCCACTTCCTGTACACTTTGATGACCTTCCTGGTTGCTGATGCCTCGCAAGACGGCAACAGGAAGGCCTTAGGAGGGAGAACATAGACTTTTAATTTGAACTATTAAAGTGTTATGAATGTTATAAATGGTTTTAAAAGGTAGCCTGGTAATGGGTGTATCTTTAAGTTATGTTAACAAATGGCCAGCAGAGGGCAACATAATACATGTTTTCACAGTGTCGCCACCCTGTCTGCATTCTCGTGACTCAAAATTGAATCTATAAAATACAAGCAAGGCAATTTATTTTTACAACATCAAATCTAATATTTCTTGGTGATCGCACTGTACCTGGTGGAAGACCTCGTTGACAAAATTCACGTTGTCTCTGGTGGACAGCAGGATGGCATGCACCATATCATATACATAGCGGTGCTCCTCCTCAATGCTACACAAACTGGAATCGCTGTGCCGTCGATCTGACAGCGTGCTGCTGTTGGAGTGGTTCTTCTCAGGCTCCCCCACTGGCCCGTTCATGTCCCCATCTGATGTCTTATCCTTCTCCTGGCTGCTACTGCCCGCAGTAACAGTCTGTGCACCACAGAGACAGTGAAAAATGAGAGTCCCTTAGTATACTGTACAGTTTAATAATTGGACACTATTCTCGTTGACTAGAAATTCCTTAGTCGATTAGTTGTGTTTTATGGTCAGTTCTGTGGGGACTGCGCTACTGTATTGGTCATTGCTATAAAATGATTCTTACCTCCATGCAATCATAAAAATATTGTTGGGCACTGTGGCCTCAAGAAGATACAAGGTTCGAACCCTGGTCATCCGGGGCCTTTTGGTGTGGGGTTTGCATGTTCTCCCTGTGTGTGAGTGTTTTTTTTTCCAAAAAACGTTTCCGCCAGCCCTATTGGACAACTGTTAGAATTCATATTATGGCAAGAACTATAAGATATGGCTATCATTACTTTAAGAAATGCTGGTCAGTCAGTCCGGAAAATTGCGAACACTTTGAATGTGTCCTCAAGTGCAGTCACAAAAACCATTGAGCGCTACAACGAAAAGGGCTCACATGAGGACCGTCCAAGGAAAGGAAGACCAAGTGTCACCTCTGTTGCTGAGGATGA
>NC_048426.1:17961208-17982458 GCF_013103735.1 Etheostoma cragini | reverse complement strand
CACATACATACACACACTGTATGTCAGCTTACCTAATAAAGGCTTGTAAAGATTGGTAAGCTTGGTGAAGGAAGGGAATAGATGTGGAAGATAGTACTTCTTGAACAGGCTGAAGAGAAACCTGAAGCCTGTGTCCTGGTTTTCTTTGTTCCTCCATTCTAAGCTGGATGCCTGGCAGACAGAGCACAAAGGCAGACAAGGTCAAGCTACAGTGAGATGAGATGGTTCCAGTATCACTCAGAAAGCACCAGTACATTTTTGCAACACAATACTTTGAAGGTTCCTCTAACAAACCGGAAAACTGGTTGAGGCTGGGTACACATACGATTAACAGACTCTAACTGTACACACTTAACAATTGATATACTGTATTTAGATGTTCATCTTACTGTTGTACAAGAGAGGGACTACCTGAGTACTCAAGTCAACACCTTGTTCATGGCAACACATACACTGTGTACCCAAGATTTACACTGTGGTGGAATATTTTCAATATACATATGGGGTAGTCTTGCCTTGAATGTTTTGCAGAGAATTGTGTTGTTGTTTTTACAATCCTTTCAATTGTGCCAACTGCCAATAAAGCATGTAAAAGTATTTCAAAACTAAAATTGGCCAAAAAGATAAATCAGGGCCATGTAGGGCCAATATGCTTCATGAATACACCCGAAACCTAACCACTGATCTATTATAGTCATGTACAACAAAACTGTCCCTGCATCTTATAAGCAGCCCTTCACAGCAATATAACCTGTGCCACTGCACTCACCCCATACTGACAAGGGATTCCGTTCAAACTTGAGATCTAAGTTATGATAACCACATTGTAGCCACTAAATCAGTAATTACCTGGATGACCATGTACTTGAGCAGGGTTTCGAGGATGTAACAGGTCGTGTCATCTGCAACCTTTTCTCCTACCACAGCCGGAAGCAGGGGGGTAATCTCCTCAGGCACCACCTTGGCTGCTCAGATTGACAGATACAAAGGCCTGAGTTAAGTGTAGGAAAGCGAGAGTCCCCGCACTAAAAAAGGAATCTACACAATCCTATTTCAGTTTAGTATGTTTTAACTGACCCAAATGAGCACCCTAAACAGAACATACACTCTATTAGTGTTTCAGAATCAATGTAATTATATATTCAAACATTAGGAAACATTCAAATTCACCATCTGGTGGGTTAGAGAAGGGGTTGTAAATGATTGTGTCCAGGGTGCAGGGCCCTCTGGAGGAGGGCACAGCAGGGAATCCAGGCACTAGACAGGCAAAGATAAGGAACTGCTCCTCAGCACAGTTGTCCCTTAGTGCCTGCAGCCACAGCAGGTAGAGACGGATCCCCTCACAGCGGATCTAGACAGGAGGAGGTTAAGACATAATAACGGATAGACAAAAGGTTAGTGTTGTAGTGCATCATGTGGCTGAAAGATAGTGATTCGTCATATTTTGTGGCAATAAAAACAGCAATAACCTTGAATGAATTTCCAGTGTGTAGAAGCTTTTTCAGGATAGAACCTGGAAGAAAAGTCAAGAAAAAAATCAAAACATTTAACAGAAATCTGCTACACAGAGACACAACAAGCAGAGACAACACACAGCACAAAGCTGACAGGGAGGGCCCCACTTGTCATCTCCACTGAGGCCAATTGACCTTGATGGCTGGTCCTGACAAACTAGTAGGGAGAGTGGCAAATTTTCCTGATGAAAATTAACATCAGTTGGCAGCGACACGCATTTATAAAGCAATCTGGTTCTGCTGTAATCAAATGAGACATTGCACTGATTGCTAAATACCTTGGGCGGATGAGATGTGTGTGTGTGTGTGTGTGTGTGTGTGTGTGTGTGTGTGTGTGTGTGTGTATGTGTGTGTGTGTGTGTGTTAGGATATACTCCTGACAGCACTATTGTTATAATGGCCCTGTGGGCCCGTGAAAATATTTCGACTAGTTCTTATACGAAACTTTAGGAGTACGGAAAAAATTGCAATGATTTTAGGGCAACAACTAAGATACTCCAGAGGTGTGTTTAAAGCAAGGGTAGGCAGTTTATCTTTGTTGTGGTAGGGCAAAAATTCTGTGAAAGTGCTGTTTGCCGTAGCCAAAGGTTCAGGGCTGTAGCTATTTACAAGGCTAAACTAATAGATAAGATACTTTGTTGTCATCCATCTATATACGTACACAGAGGATCAAGTTGTGTAATAATGTAGTCAGGTTTATTGTCCTGTGAAAACAGTCAGTAAAGATTGGTCTGCTGGGGTTAGCCTTAAGCCCAGCACAAATACTGTCTTGTTTGCCATGTTGACGTTTCCTGTCACACAGCCAACGGCATGTCCTTGTTTGGACAGCAGCGTTAGTCTGCGACAAGGACCAGAGGACGACACTACAACACTGCTTACTACTGCCTTTTGAAGCCGCCAGTATGAGAGAAAAAGGAACTCTACAGACCAGCCCATAGTTTACCCTTCTGCTAACCGTAGCTCACGGCTGCGGCCGCTGTAGCTAACTAGAGCCTTGAATCACAGTTTGTTATCTCAAACGGCTTTACAAAGAAAATGGGACGGACATACTCACAGAATTGCCGCTATATAATGGCATCATGATACAATTAATGACTAGTACTTTGTGCAGGTTACTGTATGATGCCAGTGTACATGCCTGTGCTCATCTGATGATAGTGGCTGGATGGAAAGGGAAGAGCTGTAGAAGAAGGTCTCACTGTACTTCAAATTCTGGAATTTTCTTTCAAAACACTGTAGTCTAGATCAAGAACGTCCTTAACTGAGTGATTTGAGGCAGACAAATTTAACTGGCAGCTATGAAGAAGTGGCTGAGGTATTAAAAGTTTGGCAAAGCTGATGTGTTTGCATGTGAGTGTGCAAATTTGTAAGTGTGTTTGTCTGGTGCTTTTAATGTTTTCTATTCATCAGGTTTGATCAATAACATGTGTCTGTTGGGCACACACATACCTTTTCCTTTCAAAAGGTATTAAGCTCAGGACAGAAAGAATTGGAAGTAAGCAGACAGAGGATAAAAAGGTGTGAAGATTTTCTTCAGCTTCTAATGGTCTGTATATGAATGGCTGTAACCTTGCAGATCTCAGCTAAAAAGGACAAAACCAGTACGAGCCATTAATGTCATTCATGACCTACTGTTAAGGAACATCTGAGGAGCAGCACAACTCATTTCACATATATGAAGAAAGTCAACATTGAAGTTGAGATTGAACTGAGAAGATTTTAGGATCACACAGTACAGTGTGGGAGCCATCCAAACTTCCCAAGTTCATGTCTTATTGTAGGTGTATTTCAGATTATGCTGGAGGCTTTAAATTTAGCTGAACTTTTAAGATAATCGAAGATATTGCGGGTGCCCAAATATCTCTGCACAGAAAAAATGTGTTATGCGTTTACTTTCATTGTGGCCTTGGCAGGGTGAGCAGCACTGTCCTGTCATGCAGCTCCTATGTTTCCTGTCATCTATGGAGGCACAAAGTTGAACAATTCTTCTGCTTGGAAAGGTTATGAGGTTTTGTTGTACACTGACCTGAATGAGACATGGGGTACTATTGTCTCAACTTACATAGCATGACTTTATAAGCTGGAAATTACACCACACATACCACAACAAATGTTTTTTCCAGGGCACTGACATGCTTTCAGCAAATGCGACTCAACGTAAAGTGTAATAGAAACAAATTAAAAAAATAACGTGAAAGGAAAAGTTAAACTCAATTAAAATGCAGGTATGGGGAGATGCTATCCCAGCCACCACCACACATTCTTCAAAGCAGAAGTACATAGTGAAAGCACAGCATCTTGACCAGTGAGACGTGAACTGGTAAAAGAAAATTCAACGCAGAGTCAAGAACAAGCCAAGAGGCAGCCTTAAGCCTATTATGTTTTTGTTGTCCAATGACAGAATGGTGAATTTGCCTGGGGCAACCCCAGATGAGTCTTTATATTTAGAATCACAAGCCTGAGGGTAAAGCCAAGACCGTGCCTCAACGATTCATTGTCTTAAAGTGTATTTTAGAAGTTACATAAGTATAAGGAGGAAAAACACATTCACAGTATACAAATACCTGTCAGGTGTAATAGAGAGGCCCAATTAACATTCAAGTATTCCATTTGGTGAAAAAAGCCAGTAATACATACCTATACTGTGAAACTGCCACCGGCTGTAGATTTTCTCAGGCAGGTGTTGTAGAATTTTCTGATGAAAAATTTGAAAAAGTTATGATTAGGGTAAGCAAATGATTAGTTATACGAGTACAACATAATGGCTGCAGTCATGCATTTTTTCTTCATCATTCACTTCCTATGCAAGGAACTGTACTGACCAGGTCCAGGCTTTTTCCGAAGGAAATATTTTCTTTTAAAGCTGAAAAGATTAGTTGATTAATTAATCAGTCGATCTACAGAAAATTAATTTATTGTATGCAAAAATGCAAAACATCCAAAAGTATTAGGTTCTGAAATGTAAATATTTTCTTGGTATTATGTGATAGTAAATTGAATAACTTGGATTTTGGTCTGTTGGTTGGACAAAGCTAGACATTTGAGGACATGACCTTGGGCTCGGGATACTGTGAGGGGCATTTCCATAAACCAGGCAGGAAAGATTGTGGTTGATCTTTCTCACCCCAGACGGAAACTCTTTGAATCCCTCCCCTCTAGCAGGAGTATGCGGTCCATCAGGACCAAAATCTTTTCCCCTCTGCAGTCAACCCCCTCATTAACAGGACCAGGGGCCCGTTTCAGGAGGGAGGTTTTACAAAGTCTGGGTCTAACCGTCAACTATGAGTTAAAGTGCCCTAAGATGGGAAACTCTTGAGTTTTCGGTTCCAGAACAGCTGATCTGAGTTGGTTCAATCAACTCAGGCGAAAAAGTCCTAGCCCTACTTACCCTGCAGCACCATCATTAACAGAATTATAATTCATAATCTTTTATTTCAAAAGGGTTTACATCATTCACCTGCAATAGTGTGGACCTCCTTTTTAATGGCTCTTACTAGTTTATGTCCAGGGAAAGCTACAAAAACGTTGTACATATTTTTTTTATACTGGTTTATTTCATAAAAATGTTTTGATGTGTTTATGTATCTGATTTTTTACATTTTACTGTCATAGACCAACAATGAATTGTTTATTTAAGAAAATAATCTGTCAATGAAGCAATAATGGAAACAATCGCTAGTTGCAACTCTATTTTCTTTATTGGATTCTAAAATAGAAGAGGGAGGAAATAACAAGTAAGTGGCACTGTTTTGACAAAGCAGAATACACTTTAGGAATGCAGTGTCCTTTCCATTTCCCTCCACTTGGCCTAGCATGTGTGCAGATCCTTGTAACACAGGGCGGCAATGAAAAATGTCATCACTTCGACAAACCGCTTTACAACTCAATTAGAGCGCCCTAACCTTTCAGCAGCCTATCATTATTCTTAAATGCTGCGGCAGGTTAACTGGGTCCCTCAGGAGAGGGGAAAGAAAGGCGCGTGTGTGTGTGTGGCTAGTTAATAGTCGGTGCACTGTGTGAGAAACTGATGCCCCCAATGGCTCACTTCTTATCAAATCCTAATTACTGACCCAATAAGACTTCATGATTGCAATACAGAGGTCAAGTCTATCCTTTACTGCGTTACGTATGCAACTCTGACCCACTCAACCAGACAACCAACTCTGGCCGGCATGATAAAAAGCTTATCTGCCCTGGAGAACGAGAAACACAGGTAGGCAAGGGATACAGAGCATGACAAAAAAATGTGCAGGAAAGAGCTACAAAGATTAAGTCCTCTCTAGCCAAAGATGCAAGTGCTGAGCCAGCGTCTGAGTGAGGAATAGAAAAGACAAAAAGAAAGATGACAGAGCATGAGCGAAAGCTTTAGAGACTATAGAGCACCATTGCATGGCATGGGAGACAAATGAAAAAGCTTTCATCAAGGATTTCTTTTTACTTTCTTCAAATAATGCATTTCAAATTATTTAACTAACAAAACTGAAGTCAATAACTTTGCAAACCTTCAGTTGCTTATAAAATAAAGTTCAAATTCTCTTCCTAAAAATGTATTTCTTCCATTTTGACATAAATATAAGCATTAGTTTGCTTAGTTATACTGTGTTGTAGTGAACCACAATAGAGTCGTTTTGAGAGACGGCATATCATACCATATTTCTCCCTTGTGCTACGTTACATTGTGCTGAGCGCTGTGGTGGTCCAGAAGTCATCTTATGTTATGAGTGTCTCGGGTTGTCAACAACGTCCTACTTCCTTTGTTATCCTCTATCTTTAACATTCCCTTCTTGTCCTCTGAGACTATATCCCTCTCATTATCAGTGACAGCGGAGATGTTGAAAGACATACATCACTTAAAGAGGGCACTGGATGATTATCTCTGCTGTTCAATTTCTCACTGATCCACAGACGTGATGGTATGCGTGTACAGGCGTGTGGCTGCACCTTGCTATTGATCCCGCATGGGATTACCACATCTCTGCACAGGCTTCGTACTAGCCTCTTTTACTCGGTCTCCTTGGGGCAGCAGTTACATTATGCTAGGTGGTAACACACCAGGGTAGCTTGCTTAAGCCTCCCCTCCCCCCCACCCCCCCCCCGTGTGTGTGTGTGTGTGTGTGTGTGTGTGTATAAGCACACACAACAACATCTTCTTTCTTACAGAGAACTGGATAGGAGAGTGGGAATGAGATGGAGAAGCTAGCTCAGAAAGACTCCCTGCGGAGCTGGAATGGTGGCCGCAACAATGAGGAATTTACTGGCTGATATGAGGCGAATGGAGAGTCTGCTGGACTGAAGGTTGGTGGAGTTACTCTAATCTGCAGCCATACTCCAGCATAAAGATGGGGGCATTACTGTGGTACAACTACAGCCTTAACACATTTACATGATCCAAACTTAGGTTTCCAGACGCAGGGCATGGACATGACACAGAATACGCTACTCAAAGAGGTGGTCTACAAAGGCTTTCTGATGGTATAATCAGACATGCAGTACTCCCAAAAGAAATGTAGTCATTTACATATTGTTTAGGTTTTTGACACAACTCAAAGATGATTATACAATTTTAAGACAAGGAAATCTCCTGAGACATACAAAGTACAAACCTACTAACATAGAGCAAACTCATTAACACAAGATGAACAAGCAGTGCTCAGAAAACAGCCAATGTGTCAATCACATGAAAGAATTTAGGCAAACTAAGATTGTAAAACACAGCATTAATTAGTGAAGTGAAATTCTGTTACAGTGAGGAAAATAAGTATTTGAACACCCTGCTATTTTGCATGTTCTCCCACTTAGAAATCATGGAGGGGTCTGAACTTGTCATCGTAGGTGCATGTCCACTGTGACAGACATAATCTAAAAAAAATAATCCAGAAATAACAATGCATTATTTTTTAACTATTTATTTGTATGATACAGCAAGTATTTGAAAACATGTCTATCCGCTAGAATTCTGACCCTCAAAGACCTGTTAATCTGCCTTCATAATGTCCACCTCCACTCCATTTATTATCCTAAATTAGATGCACCAGTTTGAGGTCGTTAGCTGCATAAAGACACCTGTCCACCCCATACAATCAGTAAGAATCCAACTATTAAACGGACCAAAAAGCTGTCCAAAGACACTAGAGACAAAATTGTACACCTCCACAAGGCTCGAAAGGGCTACGGGTAAATTGTCAAGCAGCTTGGTGAAAATAGGTCCACTGTTGGAGCAATCATTAGAAAATGGAAGAAGCTAAACATGACTGTCAATCTCCCTCGGACTAGGGGTCCATGCAAGATCTCACCTTGTGGGGTCTCAATGATCCTAAGAAAGGTGAGAAATCAGACCAGAACTACACGGGAGGAGTTGGTCAATGACCTGAAAAGAGCTGGGACCACCGTTTCCAAGGTTACTGTTGGTAATACACTAAGACGTCATGCACCTACGATGACAATTTCAGACCCCTCCATGATTTCTAAGTGGGAGAACTTGCAAAATAGCTGGGTATTCAAATACTTATTTTCCTCACTAAGTATCATCTTTGCATTACAGCATACGACAATATATTTTGGCCTACAAAGGAAATGAGAGCTTGATATTAAAATCACTTGCAGGCCTCGTGTATGATGTGTAAAAATATCAGTTACACACCTGCTTTGTTTAAAATGCTTTGCAGTGTAAGTACAATATATATATATATATATATATATATATATATGCTAACCAAATTTCTGAGCTTGATCCTCATTTTGTTTTTTGTTGTTGGTTTCTCATATGACCAATGAAGTTTACCTTTTTTTTTTACTTAGTTTTATTTTTTGAATAGTTTACCAAAATACACTGAAATATCACCATATTACTAAGATGTTTTCATTTCCCTCTGTAGCCAGTGGGTGGCAGCAGCAGAGTGCAATCAAACTCCTCCTCAGGCATCCAATAGCTCAGCCATGAGGTTTTCCTCTTTACTCTGTAAAAGCCGAGTGGCAGCAGGCTTCGTCCAGGACCATTGTTTGTATGTATGTATGTATGTATGTATGTATGTATGTATGTATGTATTTCATAATTCAAAATTAAATAAGTCATACATTTACAAAAAAATGAGTGTCCTTGCATGTGACAAAAATGGTTATTTATTAAATGTGTGGCAGAACTTCATGTTTGAAGGGTAAACATAAGCCCAGGTTAAAGCGTTGCTTCACACATCATGATTCATTTACTCAGCCTGCTCCAAGTGCAGAACAGAGGAACACTTAGTAAATTAGCATTAATGCATTAACCAATAACCCCCTGCTGCTGAAATGTCAGTCACAACTAGGACTGTATAAAGAGGAAATGGGGAGGAAAATAAGTCACTTAGCTAAATAGCCATGGTTTAATTTTTTTTTAAAGAAATATGTTAATCAACATGTAGAGGAGCGTATTAGTGATTCTAGCCAAGATGTGCATCAAGAGGAATATAATGCCATTACACCAGACGACGGTTGATGGGAGTTCATGAGTGACACTGTATTTTAATAACCTCCTTACTAATTAAATGGTGTATCTGGTGTGGCATTTAAATAAACACGAATAACAATCATCTGTTTGCGATGAGCTATGTTGGGAAGGACAATACAAGAACTAACAATATTTTGGTTTAGGCTTTAGTTTTCCTTTATCTGCATCCTCTTCCTACTTTGTACGCTGGTTCTTTTTTATGAAGATAGTTGGTCATTTTGGCCAGGATACCCCTTACATCTTAAGAGACCATCTTGGTTAAATAAAGGTTAATCAAACAAAATCCTTAGATTTTCTGCAGTTTTCTATAAGACACATTTTGCAGCACACCAAGCTGAATTAAATTCAGCTATCCATCAAAACAAGGTTACAAGGTCACTAAAATAATCAGAAATACCCATATAAGGCAACTCAGTAAGTCAAGTATCAAATCGAATGGGGGATTTTTTACAGAGGGTGACAAGGGGAATTCAGAATGCTGAGTTGGGTCCGGATGACAGACGCCAGGTCATGGTGAGGTCATATCCTGGACAGAAAATGGATATGAATCGACTAAGTTTTGTTGGTCCCACAGCTGTCCCTTAACCCGTCCCATAACCTCAGTGCCACCAGAATCAAACTTCTTTTAGACGGTGAGAGTTAATTTACAGTCATACAGCAGCAAAAACAACTCAAGTCCCTCAAACCCAGAGAAACTCAACCTGGTCTTGTGATAGCAAAAACTAATACAGGAAGTGGTCTCAACTGGTGTCCTGAAATTACATGTAACGGCACTTGCCGCGTAATTAGTGTCCATCCAAAACAGCTTTTCAGTAGGCTTGTTCGAGATGAGCCAGGTCTGCGCAGAATGGATCACTGGCGATTGTCGCCAAATGCATGCAGGTTGGATTTGTGTCTGACTTGATCCAGACTTGCTGTGACGTCACGCACACGTAGGCAACGATAACCTCACAACATTTTTATTAAATCGGAATCAGAACATGCTCTCGTCCACTTTACTGGCGAGGCACAGTTTATCTCAAACAAGCCTAGTATCTCTCTCACTAAATACATTTACTTGCACTTGCAGCAAGAAGCGACATAAGAGGTGATTAAAAGGACTGCATTTCGACCCCAATCCAAAATCATATAGATGGCTGCCAAAGGGAGACAGACATTATCCACCTGACAAGGAGGTTGTCTCACACACCTGCCTAGTATCGATAAAACTAAAACTTACACAACACAATGAACACCAAGCATCAAGCTTTGACAACCTGACACAAGTCCTCAATTTGATTGAGGTCTGAACTCAATCTTTGCCATTTCAGGATATAAATAATTTTGTTTAAATCTTGGCATTCATCATAAACTCTCTACCTTCACAAGCCTTCCAGGTCGTGTGGTTCTTGGTGATGTTATCTTACTAATGCCCATCCCTCACTGGCACGCCTTAACATGTAAGGGATATGCAGCTCCTTGATAGTTTTTTTTTTAATATTCTTTTCACTGGCTTTGTTGCCGAATTTTTTTAAATGTTCCTTTGTCTTCACAAGGTAGCTATTAGCAGGGAGCTGACTAACTGTTCCATGTATAAGTGTCACACCTTGATTAAACACAGGTCTCCACTGAACTTGTTATGCGACTTCATAAAACAATTAACAGCACTAGTGATGATTTAGGTGTGTCACAGTAAAGTGACATACAGCATTTTCACATGGGGTCAATCGGTCGGCCAAATGTCTTATTTAAAAAAAAGACCATGGAAGCCCTTTTTCCTGTGATAATACAACATATACTGTGGTCAATGTTTAATGAATTTGTTGGTCAACTGTGTTAAAAGGCCTAAGCTTACAGTGCAGCAATATTAAAATCAAATTGATGTAAATGATTAGAAGGGAATTTTCTATCCAGCATTTTCAGGACTGTTGTTGTGTCCTCACAAAGATCAGGTTGCTCATCTGGGTGGATGTCTTCATGGCAGCAGACACAAAGAAATCCTGGAAGGGAATAACGGCAAATGCTGCCGACGGTGGTGGGGGTGGGGTGTTCCAGCAAGGGGGAGGGACAAAAGATTACCCACTCTAGATATTACTCTACCACCATTACTCAAATAGGGTCAGCATGGGGGAATTATTCTCCCCCATAGCTACCCACGAAAGGGGGTCACATACCAAATCATGACAGCAAAGTAATAGCTAGCTCAAAGCCAACACACACACTGGCGACATACTGTATAGGTCAGCCAGATTTAAATGCAAGAAGTGACTCAGGTGATGGAGAGAGTGTGGGTTGGGGGGCTATATTTTCCATGCGCCTAGAAATATAAGGACATAACTGTGGCTTTCCAAGAAATTCCTTGCCCAGAAGATGAGGGACAATAATGTTGAGCGGTGTTGTTACTGTTTTACAGCACTAATGTGTTTTACAAAGCATAATGCCGCAAAATGGCTTTTGTCTCAAGCGTTAACCATTCTTAGCCGATACACCGGTCTGATGCTGTGAGGGTTCATGTTTTGGTTGGTAGACCTCTGTGGCTAAAATAAATGACACACAGTTACAAAAAGACCTTTCTTGAAAAATTTGGGTTTATGACATAAATGCCACAAATTTAAATTCAACAAAAAGGTTATACATGACTATACATGCTTGTTACAGAAAAGATTAGAATGCACAATCCACTTGCCTCAAGATATTGTATTAGTTAATCTTTTACCGCATTTGTCATGTCCCTGTGTTACATAATACAACCTCTGGGACAACTTAACACATGTTAGTACTACATGGGCCTTTGATATATTTACGGCTATAATGTGGCATAAGAAGAAAGTCTGCAGAGTGGAGCAGAGCACAGGATCAAAGCAACCCTGTATCTGTCCTGTACACACCACTCAAAGCAAGCTTATCTTCTCTGTGCACGGGTAAAAGCACACCTCGCCACAGGCAGGGGCTAAAAGGGGACAAATGAGGGTTAAGCTGCCTTCAATATTAGTTCTCCTTTTAAAGATGACTTCATAAATATGTAAGAGACATGAATCTAGACTTTATTTACAGGTGAGATAACTGGATGTGTGCAGACAGGCAGTCTTGGTGAGCAGTGGCAAAAACTGGAGGGACATATAGTGAGTCAAATATCTTTTCTTTAAAACGTTAAAACAGATAGGGACCACCTATCTTATAAAATGTTTTCCAAACAGCAAGCTAAGAGGCCAAAGATTACAAATCTGAACATTTGAGTCTAGCATCAGCAGATGCACTAAAACGCACTAAGTACATAATGCATCACCCAGACAGAAGAGCAGAACAGTAATGTGATAACATGAAAATAGAGTTACAGTATACTAGATATGCCTGACAAGCAAATTCGGACGCCATAGCTAAAGACAGATAACAGCAGTGTCTGGCTTGATGCTACTTTAACAAACATGAATTGGTCACTGGGCCTGAATCCAAAGTGAAGACTCTTTGCTGTTTTCTAAGCTGGAGTGACTTACTCTATTTCAGACATAATGCAAGAAACAATCCCACACAGTGCTCCCAGGTGATCAGGAAAACTAGGACAAGACATACTGTACATAGGGACAAACCGACTGCCCATTTTTTTCTGCTACCATCCTTACAGCCCTGCCCTGAGCAAATGTAACTGGAGAGCTGGCTGTTTGTATTGGAAACTGGAGCTGCCTTTGCAGTCAGGTGGGAAAACGAGGCAGGGGACTTTAACCTGCATTTGCAACATAAGAGTGTTCAGAAAAACAGCGGAAGGGGCCATAGAGCCAACACAGACACAAGACATACATGTACTTCCTCTGATTTGCATACATACCTAGGTTTTAAAAATAAGAAATGAATTACAAGGTCCCCCACAACTCGCTGAAGGCTGGAAAATGATTGAGCAAATACTTTTTTTCATCTGCACATGCAGATGCATCTCCAATTGATTTATGGGCTATTTAAGGCAAATTCAGGAAGTAGCCAGAGTTACATGTAGTAAGGCACCCTGGAAACTATGGTCCCGCCTCAGAGTTCAGCAGTAAACAGGTTGAGGCTGAAGCAGCTATCAGATGAAATTAGAGATTGAGAAAAAGACAGATGACTTACTTCAAAAATAAAGAGGATAGAGTCCAGCTCCTCCCTTTGAGATTTGTTCCCTGAAACACAAGGATAGTAGTTCAGCTTTTAAACACAAAACTGGGAGCTAGACTGCATTAGTCTCATTAATAATGTAACAGTAATACAGGCCATTTCGTAAACACTTATTCAAAGGAAGGTGTGCTGCCATTAGAGCATACTCCTGCGAGGAATTAACCATGTCATTACTAAACATTGTGCCAAAATAAGAACAATATTGTCACCATCAGTGGGCTTATTTGCTAGCTAACCTAAAGAAAAGTCCGGCACATAGACGTTACCTTAGAATAACATTGTATAAAACCGGGGATTTAACGTCCCTGCTCCATGTCATACATACAGTTTAACAAGAAAACAAAATGCTGAGGGAATATTAATGTTTTTTTATGTTGGTTTTGAGTGGTATGCACCCCCGTTAAGCTGGAAAACGTTTTAAACAGCAGGTGAATATAGCATGTAGGGGGAAATACAACGTCTACTGCAGCGGGGAGGCAAAGGCACAGGGACTGCAGAGTTAGCTACTAACTCATCTGGGGTCTTATAAACAGTAAACTCATTCAACAGAGACAGTTAAAAACCAAGACGCCCCAACTCTGACTAGTGTCCTATATCTGTGTCACGTGGGCTCTGCCGCTGCCACGCCTCTATAGAAGACTAGCGGCAGATCCAGAGTGTGCTGATTTCAGTGCGAGAAGTGAACACAGATTATGAGTGATTCTCTTGCCCATAGTCACCTAAGTAAATATTGGAGCCATTTTTCACAAAACACATATCTCCAGAACATTCTGACACTAAAATGGCATTTTTTCAGACACATCTTTGTTTTGAGACCTGTTTCTGTCTCGGGACCAAACAACTCTTGCAAGATCTGGCAACACATATCAACTAACTGTGTCTGTGAACGACAAAGGACAAAAGAACTGACAAAACTAATCTCTGTGATGCTAAATATGTCTTTTAGCTGTGTAAATATCTCACATTAGCAAAAGAAAATATTAATAAATTGTACAAATATAACTTTTGTTTATCCACACGGCGTTCACTACAATTTCAAACAAGGCCACGCCCCTTTAGGAGACAAGACGTGTTTACTGTTTCATACGATATTGGTATATATATATATATATATATATAAAAAGGATCTTAAATGCCAATAACACTATTTTCCAAGCGACTGTGGCTGTCATATTTTACTTAGTTTTCATGGTAAATCAGCCGCCAAGGCTTTCATTGCTGTTTGTCATTCTGGATGATAACTGCTGTAAACACGCTGTTGTTTATTCAGTCACAGTTCCAGTTGCACACCCTCAAAAGGGGAGAGGGAGCAGATGACTGTTCGCTTGAGTTCAGGGAAACAGACAACTCTCCAGAGTCGTATAATTATGACTTTGTGACATTTTTTACAAAACTGAAGGAGCGGCGGCAATCGAGGACCAAATATATATAGCGAAACACTGCGCGATGTGATTAATAATTGTTTTTCTCGATTGCTCTGTTTTTGCAATCGTTGGAAGCTGAAATAGTAACCAGGATTAAACATTTCATTAATTGCAGAGCCCTACTAACCCCCAATAGTGTCAGCTCACCACACAGAGTTTAACCACACCTAACCAGAAAGTGCCTTTCTATGGACTTAATGCCTATTCTCTGTAAATGTGGGGCAGAGGATAATAAACCTCCTTCAGTAACACATACCAGGCAGAGGGTTAATTATTGAACCACCATCTAGGGTGGTAGTCAACTAGTGAGTGTGCAGATCACAAAACAAATACAATTTGCACTCACCTTTTTGTTTTAAGTTGCTTTCCAGTGTCATGAAGTTTTCGTAGAAGATGAAATAAATCTGAGAGCAGTTGCTTTCAAAGAACGCCTTCAGTTCACTCTTGTCAATGTTATCTGTGAAAAAAGGGAAACACAATAAGAACATCTTAAATGTAAAAAAGTTGTATCATGAATACAGACCATTATACCACCTGGTTCTGGGCAATAACTATATACAGATATGTCTTGAAATGAGAATAGATTTGGTCTAGAATTATTGTAACCATGATTTTTTTGCTTTCATTTTGTGTTGATTTTTAGGCTTTTATTGGATTTTGTCAGTGTTTCTCAGCTGTAATAGAACACATTACATTTTAGTTGTGTGTGTACATGTGTCAAGGTTTGTCACTAAAAGTTTAAAAGTTGAACAAAACTGCCAGTACTCATTTAATAACCTATTTGAGATACATTAATTCTTCTGAGCAGTTCTGTGAGTGAAGTTTTTTAATTTCAACCAGCTGAGTTGGGGTTTCTTTAATTTAAAAAGGGACCGAGGGTAAATGTAAATGGACTGTATTTATATAGCGCTTTTCTAGTCTTAACGGTCCGTGTACTTGGCGGCCAATGGATTTTTGTTTTGAAATGAAAAAACAAATACAAAAAACAGCGAGTATCCAAAATGGAATCACCAATGCTGCCACGCTCCCATGTCACGTCCGGTCGGCTCGCCAAGTGGAAAAAAAAACACGGATTGAAGTCAACCTTAGCTAATAGACAGTCAAAAGATAGCATGGCAACTGCAGATGCAGGAGACCCATAGATAGAACTTAAATCCCTTCCTCTTTCACTAAAGTTGCCGATGTGGAAGTATTTTGGATTTCCAGTGAGTTATGTTGACAACCTTTGTGTTTCAGCTCTGCCATGTGCTTAAGTGTTCAGAGAAGAGCATGGACATGGCTGCTTTATTGTTTTTTTTTGTTTTTTTGTGACCTTGAATGTCATCTTCTGTGAACAAGACTGCAGTTACAAAAGAGAACTAGACAGCAGGTTAATTTGCTTAACTCTCCAATTGACTGAAGATATAAGGTATTTTTACATTATGTTATTAATAAATGTTTTAAATTTGACAATGTAGTGTGGTACATTGTGAACAAAAGTCAGATATTATATTGCATAAAGTCTAGTCTAGAAAGTCTACCAGCAACCTGTGATTAAAAAAAATAATAATAATAAAACAACAGAAATGTAAAATTTGAGAATTGAACGTGACCTTAGAATCATAAATGTAATCAAATTGAGAATTTGGAGACTCGTGACACCCCTAAAAAGGGACATTGGTGCAGCTTTCTACTTGTTTCCCATTTTGCAGACTACATCTGTTTTACATCAAGGCAAGTTAATTCAGAGATACAGTGGCTTGCATAAGTGTACACACCCATGCTAAAGTTGATTAAAAAGAAGGATAAAAAAACATATTTTGGAAATTGATCTTAATGCCTTAATAAAAAAAAAAAAAAAAGATATATATATATATATGAAAATCCATTCTTTTAAAAGGACACCAAATTTCTTTGTGAATGAGCAATGGATTGTAAATAAATAAATGTTCTTCCTTAAAATACAGGGGGCATAAGTATACACGTCCCTATGTTAAATTGGATCCTGGATCCATGAAGCAACTGGCCTTTAAAAATAAAAATGTGGCTGCCTCAATGGGAATTCAACACAGGGCTGTGCATACTTATGCCCCCCGTAAAAGTTGGACTTTCCTAAATTCTTTGAATTAAGGCATTAAGATCAATTTCCAAAATATGTTTTTGTATTCCTCTTTTTAATCAACTTTGGCATGGGTGTGTACACTTATCCAAGCCACTGTAAGTGCAGAGAATATCTGAAACATCCCTTTTCTGTTGATAATGTGATAGAGTATAAATGATTCCTCTTAAATTTATACCGGTGAGGTGAAAAAACAAGCATGATTAAAGACTTGACTAAGCGAGGGTGTGTTGACAAACTGGATGTGTAAACAAAGTGTTTTACTTTCCTTGGATTTTCTACACTTTGAGCAAAAGCCATAACATGACTGACTATCCACTCGTTCAGTAAATATATGTTGGTGTTCCAGCCTGCAGGTACATTCATATTTTCCTCTAAAACTTTTACATCATCCTTTACAGTGTTAGTTTTTCATCTCAGTTTGGATGATTTGGGGGATTATTCTTGTGGTTTTGTGTTATCACTGAAATGGAGAGGGGTGATATTGAGCCACATACTGGGGTTAATGGCCATTAAAGGTCAAGATGCAACAATTAATGAGGGAAATAGGTGGTACATGTGTACAGTCACAAAGAGACTGGCACTAGCAAAATCCCAAATTCTCCATGTAATGAACCCCTATTATTTGCCATACAACTGTGGTAATGAAACAGGCCTGGTCTGAATAATTAAATATAGGCCAGGAGGAGTCTTGGCACAATAACAGCAATTAAGGTTTACCTTCTGCTGTGATTCTCTCTCTACCACATGGCAAACTGGAAGACTTCCAGAAGCGATCCAGCTTTTGGATAGAGCTGGAATTATTTTGTGTTTGACAAAGATGACTTATTTTTGCCCTGAGATTAAAGCTAAGATAATGAAGATGCATGATGATAAGATCAAGCCAAAAATGCATGATGGTTTTCAGCCTTGATGTAGGAAATACCAGCAAGGCATCATCTGAGGATGCCAAGTGGCTCTTTGACATAAGAGCATTAAGTAATAAATATAATCGTATTAGTTATTTTATAATAGTAATTGTTTTAAAGGTCCCATGATATGGTGGTCTTTGGATGCTTTTAGATAGGCCTTAGTGGTCCCCTAATACCATATCTCAACTCTCTTTCCCAAACGCCTTGGTGCAGAATTATAGCCACTAGAGTCAGTCCCAGAATGAGCTTTCCTTAGAATGGTCCATTTCAAAGCCTGTAGCTTTTGAGAGCCATGATGAAAGTCAGTCTCTGTGTCTCTCTCTCTGTGTCTCTCTCTCTGTCTCTCTCTCTGTGTCTCTCTCTCTCTCTCTGTGTCTCTCTCTCTCTCTCTGTGTCTCTCTCTCTCTGTGTCTCTCTCTCTCTCTCTGTGTCTCTCTCTCTCTGTGTCTGTGTCTCTCTCTCTCTCTCTCTCTCTCTGTGTCTCTCTCTCTCTGTGTCTCTCTCTCTCTCTCTGTGTCTGTGTCTCTCTCTCTCTCTCTCTCTCTCTCTCTCTCGGTCTCTCTATCTGTCTGTCTGTCTGTCTGTCTGTCTGTCTGTGTGGGCCAAATCCTCTGGGTGGGCAAAGAGCATAAAAGGGGAGGTTACCTTGCCCCTTATGACATAAGGGTCAAGATTCCAGATAGGCCCATCTGAGCTTTCATTTTCAAAGACACAGCAGGATACCCAGGGCTACACCTATCGCCATTTCTAGCCACTGGCGGACCACAGGCAAAACATAAACAGATTTCCCTAACATTAGTTATTTATAAGTTCTCACTAAAATAATATAATTTGTTTCATTGTCACAACATAACAGGAACATCAACATTAAGATATAAAATGTGATAAATAAAATGTATAAAATAACATGTATAGAATTAAAACCTCAACACACACACACACACACACACACCCACACACACACACAGACACACACGAACACACACACACACACACACACAAACACACACACACAGAGAGAGAGAGAGATAGACATATTGGTTGGGCTCTCTCCTAATCGTAGGAGTAATGATTTCCATGCAGCGCTTTAGTCAGCTAGTGAAAAGGACATACGGTAATTCTCCACTCTGGCATGAGCTGCAACAGCCAACACCCGAGGCTGTGAATATAGGAAAAGTCTGCCCATCAGTGGTAAGGAAACACCCATGCTGTAGCTAATATTTTATCTGATGTTGCTTGCCTGACAAATATGCAAAGTATGCACCATAAACACTATATGTTGTTTTGTCCCAGAAACACTGAATATAACTGGTTGTTTCTTTGTATTTATCTCAGACCTAGCGGCATCAGCTAACCTAGATGACTCTGATAGAAAAAAACAGAGAAAGTCTGTATAATAATTATGCAGTTGCTTTTTGAATATTGTTGAGTGATAGGAGTTGATGTGCTCTCCAGCCTTCAGACTCACTGCTCTCCATTAGGGATGCACGGTATGAGGAAAATATCTATTTGTGATTATTTTGACTGATATTGCAATTGCAATATGATTCAAGATATTGAAGGGAATGATCATGTTTGTATCATTATTCTCCTTTTCATCAACTTATATTGAATCTTAAAAAATTAAAATGATTAGAGTGGGATTTTTGCGAGGATCTGTACCTAACAAATATATTTCCTGTAGTCTGTAGGATATGATTTGTAGGCCAGGACGTCTCTGCAGCACCACAGTACTTCATTCAGTATGGTTTTACACATATTTTGCCTTTAACAAATATTATGCCCCTCAGCAAACTAGTCCAGATAAACATTATCTTTAAAAAGAAACAAAGCCAAGAGGAGCTGCCAAAGTCTAGACCACTTTAATTGCAATATGCTAAAAGGTTATTACAGAATTGTTTCCCAACAACACCAAAAAAATACTATGTGCCACAGTTTAAAGCCAGTAAGAATTAAATAATTCTATATGAAATTATCTACAAGCTAAGTACAAGTGCTCCTTTGTTCCAGCTCTCTGGTTTAATTCTTACCCTTTGTAAAAGAGGTTTTTGGCTAACCGATGAAGTAGTACAATGGTAGTCAGTATTGTGAAGTGCAATATCCAGCAAGGCCCTTCGCTTAATGGGCTTCACTGACTTCTCAGGTAACAACATGAGCCTGGGAATGCAGGGGATGACATAGTATCCTCTAAGCCCAACTCAGGATGTAACGGTATGAAAATGTAACCTCACTGTTATAGTGACCAAAGTTCTGCAGACAGGAAAACTATCTTCAATCAAACTGTCCTTCGGCATTCTTATAATAACAAAAATATGCCCATGCTTCAGAGTTAGTCCTCTTAGAGGGCTGATAAATGTCCTGAGTGCTGTAATCTCCTTCCGCCATGATTCCAGCTTCAAGAAATGCACGTTGTAGGCTACGCAGTGCACCTGCACGGCAACTTCAGGAGACTGGGATGAAACCCACGGATTTCATACCGTGGCAATCCGCCGTGATAATAATGATATTTTAAATGAAAACGGTACTTGTTATTGTCAACATTTTTACCGTGGTTTACCGTTACACCAGTAATCGTTACATCCTTAAGCCCAACAAGTCAACAGTGTCCCACTTTTGACACCCCTTTGTCTGCAAAACACTAATGTGAAAGACAGGAAAAGAGTGCTGGATGAGTAGCAGCTGTGGATGGCTGTGATCCTACAGGACTACTATGGTGGGAGAAAACCTTGTGTCTTAACGCCGGTGATGAATAAGAATCAGCTGAATAAGCAGATAGCTTGGCACCCTTGTTTTCAGAACCTCTCTGTTTAAGGAAGCACAGTTAATGCCAACACGCAGTGATGTGATTCACACATTATAGTAATCTTAGTGAGGGGAGAGTGCTGCAGAACTAATAGAAGGGGAATTAGAATGGATAGAGGGGTGCTAAGAAAACCCAGCCAAGTTCAGTAACAAAACAAACCAAAGGTCAATTGCTACCCCAAATGCTATCCTTGTAATTCTACATCATATCGACTGAAGCTAAATATTAGCCTCAATTACAGTAAACTGATTATTCTGCAAGGGGATCATTAAGTCAGCCTTATTGTAAACCAACCAAGAACTATGAACAATTATCTAGATACTTCTGACACTGATAACTTAATGATGCAGAGACCTGCAATCTTCTCTAGTGGGATTAATAAACATATGCCAAAAAGTGTGTGATGTTTCCTGTCAGGGAAGGGCAGATGTGCGAACCCCATGTGATAGGACCAGCTGGAAAACAATAACGTGCAGCCAGAGCTGAGGGCTAAAATGTAATATTTTGAAGGGTAGAAAAACACAGCACATTCACAAAATGTTCTAAAGAAGCAGATAATTCCCACAATGTCAGTGCAAAGATTATGCTTCAACCTCTGGCTCTGGCTGGATACACTGACTTCTGATATTTCAGATTATTTTCAGTCATTACGTCACTAAGTGTCCTTGGGACTTCTGGGGCCAAGGGTGAAAGGGTGGATTAAACTGCTGAGTCCCACACAGTATTAGGATATGTAACCCTATGGCATACCTTTGGTGTAGTGCTGGGCAATATGATGATATACATATATTGTCAAAATAATATAAAAATGCCTCTAATATATATATATATACACTCACCGGCCACTTTATTAGGTACCCCATGCTAGTAACGGGTTGGACCCCCTTTTGCC
>NC_048426.1:17922725-17961108 GCF_013103735.1 Etheostoma cragini | reverse complement strand
ATATATATATATATATATATATATATATATATATATATATATATAATTTTTTTTTTAAATATAATTTCTATTGCAACGTTGAAAAAATAACTAGCAACCAAACTGTATTACAGCAATATAAACATGGACAACGATTTACATTCTGATCTTTGCAAGTTATGTTTTCTTTTTGCACTAAAGTTCATACTAAAATATACAGTACCTTTACATCGCCCAGTCCTTTGGTGCATAATAACTGTTCATTTGGTAACCAGGGAAAGTTGTCTAATATCATCTGGTGGACAAAAAGCAGCATCATTTTAAGCTTTAACTGAATAATTAGAGTCTATTTTGGTTGCTTGCTTTTCTAATAAACTGATGTTAAACTGGGTTTGCCCAAGAAGTATTAAGAGAGTGCACACAGTAGTGCACACTTAGGGCTTGTTAGCCAAGAAGGTGAAGGTCATATAGTCAGCTAAAGCCTATGGTATATTTACACAACCAAAACCAAACTGGCTACTCTGCCCACAGCTCCCTGTTCAAACTTAATAAGCACACAACACATGCAATAAGTTCTCACATTTAGTGTTCAAAGGATGTCTTAAATCATATTTAACCCTTTGGGCATATTACAATGCATGCCACTTATACCACCTAAAGCAGAATCATTAATATGCCATGTCGTACTCAAAAAGCAGTCTAATCAGGTCTTTGATCGGACTCATTTGCATTAGCTCTGGGCTAGCTTACACAGCAGGTGCACTATATTCTTGCCAGAAAGGAGATGAGGAGAGAGAAAGGACTGGTATGTTTCTTTGGTAGTACACGCTCAGATCAGACACAGAGGACTCTTTAAGAGCTCCAGCAAAGGGATGGCTGGTAGGTGTCAACACATAGTAGAAGAGATACAGGGGTGGTAGCTAATGTGGATGTTGATGGATGCACCATTGATGGCGCCTCCCTCCCTAAATGGTTGTCTACAAAGAAAGAAGGACCAACTTAAAGAGACTGCATAAGATTGATTATTTCAAAAATTTGTCAGGTGTTTTCCTTTAGATTAACACAAGACAATGTAACTTTTACCGAAGTTTTTTTTACAAAAGCTCCCGCAAAAATCAGGCATTTTGGGCCGCAACAATCTGAAAAACTGCCACAAAATCCTGGAGGAACTGTATGACAGAAGCAGTATTTTAACGGGTTCGAAAATTTTACTTTTTATCAATTACAGTATTTAGATTTCAATCTCACCTTTTTTTCTCTTTGTTGAAATACAAAAAGGTATGTTATGGACGTTTAAATGCTATATTGTATTTCATGTGTATCAAAGACAAGAAAATAAAAAAAAGAAACAGATCATCTGCTGACAGCACTTCACCATTGGCTGCGTGAGGCGGTCGATATTTGCCTATAGTAAAAGGAGTTCAATCATAAATGGAACTGAGAAGGGAAAGTCTTTCGTATAAATCCACTTTACAGAGTTACAACAAGCAGCAGGCTTTATGAGCCTCATTTGAAGTAGAGCTGTGTGACAAACATGATATTTTTGACCAAATACATCAATATCAATATTGTGGTGATACTATGGGTTGACATTTAAGGGCCTGTCCTGCTAGCTGGTGTGTCTAAAGGTTGGGAGGAGCCGCTAGCCAAATGCACCTGTCACAGGGAGATTCTCAGCAGGTTGCCAAGGACAAACTGCAATGGAGAGATCTCTTTGCAGTCTCATGTCCCATATGAGATGAAGAGAAGTAAGTAAGTAACATTATGTGGTGACATGATGGAGCAGTTTCTTTTGGTTTTTTGTTTTTTTAAAGAGGAATTTTTTTGGCATTTCAGGCCTTTATTTCCACAGGACAGATGAAGACATGAAAGGGGAGAGAGAGGGGGAATGACATGCAGCAAAGGGCCAAAGGTCGGAGTCCAACCCGCGGCTGCTGCCTCAAGGAGTAAACCTCTATGCATGTGTGCGCCTGCTCTACCAACTGAGCTAAGCGGGCCACAGCTGTTGCAGAGTTTTGACTCCAACGGAAACTAACAAACAAAATGTCACTAGCAAGCTACCAACTTGGGTTGAATTCCCAGTTGTAGCTGCAGCTGTCCTGAGGTCAGGAGCTGGCCTTGCGCTGTGTTTTACTGCTGTTTACTAAGTTAATGTAACCAAAATTTGCAGCAGTAAGTTATTCCACCGTGGGACGCCGTTGTACATCACTCTGACAGTCCGACAGTCAGTACTCACGGTGACCACCAGCACCTGATTTCATGTGTGTGAAGCGTACGCTCAAGCAAGCATTTGTTGTCAGTTAAGACTCTGTGTAGCGGAGCTTTTAAGATAATTAACCATGACGTTTTAAAGTGCAGTTGATAGTGACATTGGTTAATTCTGCATCCCATTCCCTGGTCATATTGCAATATTCAAAATTTAGGACGATATCTAGCCTCATATATCGAAATAATATCGATATAGTGCCCAGCCCTTATTTCAAGCCTTGATAACACACTGCTGCTTCTAACACTGTTAAATGTGCTCCAAGCTGTGCCAGCCTGGAGATGTCAATCATAATTCAGCACTTACCGGGCTAAACTGACATTTCTTATCAGGGGGTAGAATGGTGCAAATTCACTTCATTTTCTGTATCAGTATTGACAAGAGACTCATATTACATGGATTGGTTTAGCTTATAAAGCTTTCAGTTACCAGGATAGCACAATTGTGACTCTAACAGCCATGTATGCCTGTAGAGGGCTCGCCCCTTTTGTGTTGTCATAGATCCGAGTTGACAAAGACACAGCATGGGTTACAATTCATAAGGTATGCCAGTCTGTAATAGGAAGTTGAAGGTAAATGCTGCAGTAAAGCGTCATTATATTGTTTATGATTCCGGGTTTAGCACAAAAAATTCACAGCCATTAAAACAAATCCAAGAAATGCCATGACTCATTATTTTGAAAAGGGCCTTTCCTGCAATGACAACACTTATGGTGCATATAATTTCATTATGATGCTACTGTGGCAAACACTCCATGAATGCCTCCCAACTTGCAGACTGTCTAGCTGTGTAACAGATTGGGGACTATGGGTCTACATAGACCACAGTGTGAAAGAGTCATGGTAGAACTGGCAAAGCCTGACCTTATCCCAGTCTGAGCTCACACATTAGAGAGTGGCTTATCTCCACATCTTAGGACTGAAGAGGTGCTAAACTTGCAACTTTCACCTCTTCTTAAGGTACTTTGAAACTAAAATCTTTATCAACACAGGGGTCTCATGTTATTTCCGTGTGCTCATACTGTACGAGTCTTTCTGGACATTGCTTTTCCTTAAACAAAGGGCATGAAAAAAACAAATTAAAGACGGACACTAAACTATTTGTTTTCAACCTACAAATTATGTTTATTCTAAAATGAAAAGTTATTCTTTATTATTGCTTTTTTTCCTGTTCATTTATAAGTCTAAAATGCAAACAGGTACAACTTTAAATGAAAGGGCGGCCTGAAGCATGGTACTAGAGACAGAAGACAAAACATCAACCCTTGTTAATGTACTCATTCCGTTTTTTCAGCAAAAACTAAATAACTTAACATTATTCACTCTCCACTCCACTCTGGAGAAAACAGTTAAAACATGGAAGTCCATACTTTCATCCACTTAATTATTAAAACTAAATATGATGGCACTTTACTGGTTGTGATGGCCATTCAACTTTAGCTTATCCCTCACTTTTTCTGTATGCCAAATGTAATCACTCAGAGATTCATAGAAGGGAATACATAAAGACAAAGGAGCTACATGAAAAAAAAAGTGTAGACATCTTTTACATCTCCCAGTATTTTTACTAAACCTAAAATGTGTAGCAATCTGTAAGCCTGTATACTGTCAGCCAAAGCTAAGTGTTTATGTTCTTTTGGCTTTAAACCTGGAAATCCACAGCAGATTACAGCTGGAGGGTGGAAATTCAGAAGGGTAACATAAAATACAAATCCATTTTGAGATCAAACCTTAACAAGTAGTGTTGCAGTAAACTGCAGGTCTTGGGGTTAGGCCTGGCTATTATAAAAGCAGGACAGGTAAACAGTTGAACCGGACAAACTGGTTTTCTTTCATCATATCTGAAAGGTTGTTTTAAGGAAGCTCTGCAACACATAACAGTAATACAAAACAGAAACCTTTCTGCACAGAATAGGAAAATTAAAAGTAGCCTATTTCATGCAAGCGCCTGACCATTACAGAAACCCATAATGACATCCCTGCAAACAACTAACAAGACCCATGACTTGACAAATAGCAAATATTTGATGTGAACAGAATGCATCATCAACACATTAAGATGTCACCAGACACTATGAGGTGTGGTGAGCCAGCACCAGTAATAAATAAATACAATGTGCAATAGTTAACTGCTCCGTTATATCATAGCATAGTTTGCAATTCTAATGGCCCAGTGATTGCAGCACAGGACTTATTTCTACCACCAACTGCTAATCTTGACACTGGCACGAGTGTCAAGGAAGACTCACATATGCTACCTTAAATGCAAGAATAACAAAGGAGAGTAATTCAAGTGTACAAATAAGAGTTAATGTGTACCTTTCATTTAACACATTGCCTAACCAGTTCATTAACAGGTTACTAAATCAGATTTAAAAATCAAAAGTGGAAAACATGGCCAAAATGTAGATTTACATCATACCAACTGCCAAACACGGTTAAATCCTACTCTGACCAAAATAACTGTTATTAATTACCCGTAGTGACTATATCTTAGCACTCGGTTAAATACAGATGCTTCACAATACTAGTCTCAGCACACACCTGCTTTAGAGGTGCCTGGTTCCTTAAGCTAGCCTCTGTTCCTCTAACTGTATCGCCATTTCTTTTTGCATAGAGGCTTTTTTCAATGAGCTCTATAAAAAGCTAAAACTGAGCTATTTTAACATTAACAACAACATGTTTCAAGCATTTGCTATTTGCACACTGTAAATGCCTCATGTGCTGTTTTGGATGCTAACAAAATAAACATTGTGGTTTATCTCTGTTTAAATGATGAGGTCATCATATTTTACCATCAAACATCTCCTGTAAGGCTGGGTATGACCGAGGACAGAACATAGGCTCTGTATTTAGCAGCACTGTCTCTAATGTACAGTGTTCAGGGTTTTTTCCCAACTAATTTTAGGCTGTCAAAACAGAAACGTAAAATAGGCGGCCTGCCTTTAATTTTGAGACGCAGGCAAAACCAGATTCCCTAACTCATGAAGCACTTGACTGATATTGACAGTCAGATAGTAACAGTTTTCCTCAGTGGTCACACAGGTCAGGGAAAGTAAATCACACTGCAACATTTACTACAGTCATCTGAATTTATTGAAGTTCTATCTAGCTAATCTACAATCTAAGTTAAAATTATGCAACATTACATTCCTCCATAATTTAAATGTTTATCAGCTGATTCTGTGGCTCATTCCTTCTTTCCAATCTTCTTCTCAAGCAGCTCTGCTAAATGCCCAGACCGTAATAACAGAAGCTCTTATCGTAATAGGCAACACCACCAGCCAGAGACCTGTTAATGGCCGTCTAGTGTCGCATAGCAGCAACAGCGGACAATTGTGTCTTAATAGCTTTTAACAGTGTCACTAACAAATTATGTTTTTCCCCCTCTACTTATTATATGCAAGGAAGCCTTGTACTGCATCAAAGGATGTGCGTTTGTCATTTAAGGATGATTTTCTTATATTTTGGCCTATGATGTAATTGAAATCATTATTGTACAATTTGTTTTCACTTTTATATAAACTAGTCTATTGCACTTGTGCTAATCAGTACAAAAAACGTCATTAATCCACTACAACGTATAGGCACTGTATGTATTTTCATAGTGAAACTTTAAACTAGTTTTAAAGTTAGTGTGTGCCTGTAAGGATATAAGAGAAAAAAGCCTCAATACCCTTAACAGTTAATACAAGTAAGTTACAACATTTGTTATTGCTTACTCTGGTAGCTATACCACTTGGGGGGGAACTCAAGTGTCAACATTAAGCCTATATAGTGTGGGATAACAGATGATAAGAGGCTGACATTATTCACAAGTTTAACCTGAGTGTTTTACAAAATGAGAAGAATCAGAAGTGGTGTGATCGCGGCCTTTACTTCAGCCCCACCGAGGACCTTGTGGAGAGCCCTTCCAGTGTTGTGCAACCTGTGATGATTGTTTCCTTTGGTGCTTCAACTTGTGATTTCATCTTAGCGCTGTCAGTTAACCCAGACCTCAGCAACACTTAGCGCATGCACATGGAGAAAAATAAGGTGTAATGACAGACACTTTATTTAATGTCTTCTCAAAATGAGTGCAGGGCTTCCTTTAAAAACATTACCTTTGTCTACAAACTCACAGGCAGGCACTCACAAACACATCTGACTGTAATCACTAACAACACTAGCATTCATTAACTGTTGTTCGCACACAGTTCACCAACAGGTTTGAAGCTTAGATTGATTACGGCCGTTAAAGAGAAGGAAAGGGGTCAAAAAACTCCTTAGGATATAGCTTGTACAATTCAGTTTATTGGGTAATGTAGTTACTTGTGCTTCAACCACAGGGCCCATGTTCAAGTCCTCATGATAGCAAAGCATGCAGAATGAGTACAAGCTCCAGCAGCACTGACTGGTCTACAGCTGTCCTGGCACAAACATCTCCTTCTGGAATCAATGCATATTCCTCCAGACAAACACTCCTGTGTACAATCAAATTAGTGAGATATTTTCTACATTATTGCTAGCATTTTCACCATCTACTTCTGACTTATTTTTTGATGAATAGGAACAGTTGCATACAACAATAATTGCAGAATGAGTTGAGACCGAGCTTGAAAATTACTTTATACAAAAAAACAATCGTTTGTGCCTCAGTTGAGAGAAGCAGTGCATGATCAGGTGGTTTGCTGGCCTCCTGTAATTAACAACCTCAGCCAAATTCAGCCAGGCATGACCAGCAAATTAACATGCAGCAGCTTTCACACTCTATCCCACAGATCTACTCAGTGAGCAGAAAACCAATACAGGGCCACTCTGAAAATACCCCAGACCACAGATTGTCCTTTCAACTCCAATACCACTGATACTGTGACTAGCTTCAACAAGCTGGTTATAACAGATGTCTGGTCCTGGTACTACAAAAGCACAGAGACAATGAGACAAAACTTACAACATAACTGACTATTTTAGCTTTTATAGCTTAACAGACAATGAATTTAAAGGGGGTGTAGGACCAGGTCAACAAGCTGCTAATAACTCACATGTTGTACAAATATTGGTGTGACACTTGAACTTTGAACTTAAGAGCCCCTAGAAATTGTGGATGGCATATAAAGAAAACTTGTTTTTTACATTTTACAATCACCATATGAGGGAATTAAGCCTGACAGTCTTACTTTCCATCTGAGGTGAAATGCTTCTCTTAGAAATTTAATGAATATTATAATTTACAAAAAATACTGCTGTCAGCAATTAAATGAGGCCAGCTATATTCCCTCAAGTCCCTGTCCTCAACAAAAGCACATCTCTCATCACTGCTTCCTGTCCACACAGGAAGCAGCAGCACCAGGAGGAAGTCCTTCCTTAGCTGAAAGCACGGTGAAATCAGGGAGGCTGGGGGACATCAGCATGTTGGCCCTTCTATCAGCTGCTGGACAAACAGACCAGCCTTATCTTTAACTGCACATGAGGGAAAGAAAAACACAGAGGGCACGCAGAGCTCGGTATTGACCTCCACTTTGCTTGCACTAGTCTTGACATTGAAGGTGTGCTAGGATAGCAAAAAGATCTAACCATGTTCACTTCCAACACTTTTTTGCACAAGCTTCTGGAAACTATTTAGCCGATAATAGCTTTCACAGTTGTGACATTGTGCAAGAAAACAATAAAACAGCAAACATACCACTGTGTCTGATGCATGTTTGTCTGATGCAAGCAGGCAACAGACACTTTCCACTGAATTCTACTGCTACAGCAGACATGATCACTGGAAAGTTGTGCCTGAAAGTGCCTAATTTCCCATAATCTTGGCAATATTATTGTGGTTCACAGTTCTCATAATGTTGTCTTGATGAATTTAAAGTTAAATTAGATCAAAATCAGTCACAGCAAGAGATCTTAAAACAAGTCAGGAACCAAGTTATATTACATTTTTGAAATACTGTAAACCATGTTATTTTGGAAAATATCAAATCATATCATTAGAGAGATAAAGCTTTAATAATTATCAGAATATCAACTTCACTTATACTACTTTATTGAATAATGACGAGTTGATTAGATTACATATTAAACTGCAATACTTAGAGAACTTCATCCTTACCAGAGACAAACTCTACGGGTACAGATCAATACCTGAGCATAAGTGACCACACTGACTTAAATTCTGTAGAGAAAGAACATCAGGCAGTATGTTACACTTATAATGAATCCAATGCAGTTTTCCTCCATAGCTCACAATTCCCTCCTGACGGCTTTCTTCCCTTTCCACACTCTTCTAAAGTATTCACTGACCCCGTTTTATTTGCAGTCCCCAGTACTATGAAGGTTGTCTAGGTTGTAACAGAAAGAGTACTTAGGCGATATTTAATGAAAACGTATACCTACCATACACCTGAAGTTAAACTTTAAAAAAAATTTATTGCCGTGTTGTTACAACGTGTTACTGAGACAAGCAGACTTAGCAAAACAGAATGGTAATAAACTATTTAACTTGCATGTGATTTGCCTTCAATTTAAGCTGCATGTTTTGCAAAGTGGTTTTGGACTCTTTAGCCATCGTGATTGTTGATCAATGAATAAAACCATAAGAGTGGATTGGAATTAGATTCCATTATATGTACTACATATCTCTGATGTGCAGCACAGTTTTCTGCAATACAGAGCAATTTCGTGTATTTTTGATTATCATAGTGAAGACAGGGCTGCTACAAGAGCCACACAACACTTTTATGACGATCATAAATACTGCACTTCCTTGTCTACTGAAAGAAACAAAAAGACTTCAACAGTTTATTTACTTCACGTTTACATTTTTATAATTTTCCAATCATATATCTCGAGGAGAATAAAGTGACTTGATACCAGCTCACAATACAAGCAGAGGAAAGCTATTTTCCCACTTCAACCTATAAAGTATTAAAACTGTGGCTTATGATTTCTGTGTCTAGACAGAGAGTTGCAATTACTGGCTAGGTTTTTAGAACAGCCAGGCTGACAAAGGGCTAAAAGAAAACAAAGGTTGTGGTTACGTTAGGCAAATTCTTCTCTTACGACTGATGCCCTGACATGGCAGCATCAAATAGCATTGGCTGGCTAGTTAGCGGCTAGGGGAGCTAGCTCATTTTAGCTAGCTAGCATCCATGCCTTTTCACAGTGAGACTTAGTCTGATATTAATACGTAAAAAAATCAATAAAGACGTGTGGTGGGTGGCAAATACTTCAAAGTGCAAAGGCGGTTTTTACAGGGAATTTTTAGTAACTGTCAGCTAGCTTACATTTGTCAGCGCAGTGACAGCCAGCCAGCTAACCTAACGATTTGTCTGACGTTAGCTGTCGGCCGGTGCCAGCTAGCTAGCTCGGCAAGCTAAGCCTCGGCGATACAGGATCAAAAGCCCGGTGACATTTAACTCACCTAACAGTGACCGGAGGTGTTTCAGCCGGGTCAGTACATCCTTCTTTGGGTCCAGAACTTTCTGTGTAGATTTCTTGACGTCTCCATGCCCCCTTCGAGTGAACATTCCGCTATAAAATGCAACCGTGGAAGCTGAAATCACCTGTGTTTCACCATACACCAAGTCTCCAGTGTGACTGTCACTTTCCTCACCACCACTCTATGCCTGCTCGGTAAACATTCGTCTGACGGCCACTAGTGTCTCGTTTTTTTGTGGGTGTGTAAACACGGAAGCTCAGCCTGACAGAGAGGAGTGGTCACATTATATGAATACGCCTCCTTGTTTATAACCGGTTTACCTTGCACTTCCAGTTGGTTTTAATCAATTTTCATTGCAAATACAATTTCCTGTTTTCATGCATTTTTTGGAATCATTTCAACATAATTATACTTAGTCCAATATGTTTTTTAGTTTAAGGCCAAGCTATACATCGTGACAACAGGGGGGTTGTCACGTTCAAGTCCCACACTTTTGCATCCTGAAAGAAGAGAAAAAGACAAGCTTACTTTCTTGCAGTAAACTTTAGGTTGAAGACTAGCACTTATCTTCTTGGACTTATCGGTTTCACTTTAGCTCCTATAATAGAGGTTTTGTAAATGAAGGCTGGGGTCTGGTTGTTGCAATAGCTCCCAAACGCCCTCTGGTGTTTAAATAGTTAAATACAATTCACCAGGAACAACAATAAAGAAATGCATGGAAAGAGACTTGCAAAGGTGAATCTTTTTAATGGAAATAGCCAACATGTTTTAGATTATATTGTTTAGGATAACTCTGCAACTAAAGAGTATATTCTCAATGCCTATTTAATCTGCAATTATGTTCTTGATTATTTTTTGATATAGCCTAAAAGATCAGAAGAAATGTAAAAGTCCCCATCAGAATTTCACAAAGCCCAAGTTGTCATTGTCAAGTTGCCCAAGTTGATATTTGTTTTTTTGACTGTAGGTTGGACAAAACAAGCAGTTTGAACTGCTTGTTTTGTCCAACCTACAGTCAAAAAAACAAATATCTTTAGAACCGGTGAACTTGAGGATTTGGGCCATTTTTTTGTGCTTACAATGGCGTAAAGATTCATCATTATTAAAGTAATTAAATTATAGCAGTAGTCAATTATTAATTTCTGTCAATTCACTTATTGATTAATTAACTAAACATTTACAGTCTAGACTTTTTCACCTTCTCCAGGGGCTTCAAGAAAAGGTCAACTATAATGCATGTTTTAACACACTTCAAAAGTAGAACAGTGGTTTGTATTTAAATGTATGCACTGCAGCAAGGATGCATTTAGCATAGGCTACATGTCTGATATTAGAAAGAAACTGGATAACCATATTGTCTTCAATGTTTGTCATTAACACATTATCATTACAAATACAAAATGTGTGAAATATTATTCATAGATTACACAGTTTTCACTGCAGACATATGGACACACTGTGTTTCTCCCTACTAATATTCACAGTTGTAACCAGTTGTTACAATGCAGTTATGAATGAACCAAGGAACCTTAGTTCCAGATGAAAGACACTTCTATTTTTTTATATTAATGCTTTGGTGAAACTCACTAAGTCACGTCACTGCCACTTGACACTTTTTGAAGAATTAATTTCAGAATACAAGGGGATTTTTCTTAAATAGCAGAGCTCTCCTGCAGTTAAAGTAAACTCATGGTTATGCTAAATTGAACAGAGTTCAGTGTGCTCATGACTTTAATGGATTTTCAAAATAATTTGTTCTTCATGGTTGTGCAGAGAGCAAATTCCATCTTAGAAATGGAAAAAAGTGTTTATGTTCTAAGATGAATCTTAAGTTTGAAGAATATTGGATGAATCCTCTAATCAACTCCAACAAACCGACATTCCGTGCAATCTCACACTTCTGCTTGTCTGAATCTATCTGTCTTATTTTGAAGGCAATTAATTTGGAGGCTAAGCTGGGAAAAATATTTTATTTACACATTTTAGGCACATCTCACTAAAGTCAGAACTTAGACGGTAGAGCTCAACTTGGTGACTGAGAAAACTTTTCAGATTTATGATTAGTCTACTAATAAAAAAGAAATAAACATATAGTCATGACTGTGCCACTGTCCCCACTATCAAATACATTGTTATGCAATACTGCAGTTTTTGTTCAGACTTTATATTATAAGATAAAGTATTATAATGTACTCACAAAAAAATTCGAGTGAGGCTTACTGTGAGATTAGGGTTTGCCCAAATATACCAGGAGATGGCGCCTAAACCATACGGGCATTTAAGGCAAATACACATACTAACTCAAGCTACACATTTCAGTGAGTTTCTGTATATTTTCATGATTAAAAAGTACACTGTAGTGATAAAAGTATGCTATATGGCAATAGGTAGAGAAGCTAATCAAAACACATGCAATGAAAGTATCAGAAAGAAGTAGGTTTTGTTTGAATAACTCAACTCTGAATGTAAAATAAAAGCATTGACAAAAATGGCATTGCTTAGATGTTAACTGTGAAGGATCTTAAACTCAATTAAAAAACACATATTTTTTTTCATCTACCACCCTCTCATATTGAGCATTGACAATGTTGTGTTTGTTTCCCTTTTTCAAGGTTCTGCACAATGGATGTCTTGAATGATAGGAGAGGGAACAGAGGGTAGTGAGAGCAGAGGCCGGAGAGGAGGAGTAAAAAGAGGAGTAAAATCAGCCTCTGCCCTGCAGTTTGGTATGACACTCATTATCTGAAGTGGGCCATTCTGAGAAAGGAGGAGGTTGCCTGTCACAACAGATGTTGATTATACAAAACAGAGTAGTTTGGAAGGATGCGGGAATAAAACACAAGCTTGCTCACTCTCACACACACAAGCACACAAGCACACACACACACACACACACACACACACACACACACACACACACACACACACACACACACACACACACACACACACACACACAGGGTTATTGTTGGTGCTTGGTCACCAGTCTTAATTGATTGTAATCACCATTCCTTTTTGGCAAACCTCCCTTGTTCTTGAAGTCCATGTTATTGCTCATTATCTAAAATCGCATGGACCTACGATAATCTATCAATAATAAGAATGGGACTGCATATTTTCTTCCCTCTTTACGCTTGCACCTGGAAGTATTTTTTGGTCCAGCTCATTTCTAAAATGATATACTATAGGCTGAGACAATTCAACTTTTACAGTTTGCTGTAGAGCCCATACACTTCTTTCTCAAAGATAGTTCAGTGCCGAATTAGACAATTATGGTGCCAACAGTGACATTACTTTTGAATGAGATCATTTATTCTCATTTATTCAAAATGGAATTTTCAGAGTATAAACCAGCCTAATTTATTCCTTTTCATACAGGCCTAGAATTGCCAATTTCCAGTGCCTGGCAGAGAAATGAAGGCCTCACCATGACCAAATGGTGGCACTGTAGCCTTACAAATGTAGACCCACCTTTTCATGGCCGTGCTGTCGGACTAATTCCAATCCAAGGTTTGAAAAGCACTTGTCTGCTCTAAATTGTTCTTATAAAGAGCTTGGAAATACTTGACTTTTCTCCTTATGTGGTTATGGATTTCCTTTTTGTACAATTAAGTGCCATTAAAAGCTAATGTATCCTGTTAAATCACACTAAGGTGTTGGGGTGGACAGTGGCACAGTTATTCATCCGCACATTGTGAATAGGAGCTCACTCTCTGGGCATTTTATGAAATCTATATTGGCCCATTCAGAAACTTCAGGGTCCAAAGGATCAAAAGAGAAATGTCCACAGGGCTGCTGAATTTTCTGGCTGCGAGACCACCCACAGCTGCTAAACATAGATGAGCTATAGAGCAATGAAATGATGAAACAAAACCAATCTTTTTGACTCAACCAGGCTCACAAACATGTAGTACCTAATGCAAAAACCTTTCGTAGTTTTTTATTCACAATTATTTGTTAGCCCTTAAAAGAGTAATCATGAAAATATTATATTTGATCAATTGTATTAAATGTATGTCATTAATTAAATACATTTTAGGCTCCCTGTTATATTATAGTACACTGTATAAAGTATTATATTGGAAACCCCTTATCAAGTCATTTGATAACAGCCATGTCTACAAATACAGCAAAAACAAGAGCCTGTAATTTGACTTGACAGCCCCCACCAGGGGTCGTCATGGTGCCCTTAACTACCAAGGTTATCTCACAATGAAGTTCAAAGCACAATGTTTATAATTGTAGAGCCTCTTCCTTTTATTTTGGAATGCTGAAAATGTGTCTTTTTCTATACAACCAAATGGGGAACCACATTGTGTTTCCATATTAAATTCTTTACGTCTCATTTTTCAGACACTACAAATATGAAGCTCTGCATATGGATATAAGCAAACGGCGAATCAGGTGTTTGTAATGCACACTGTAGTTTGGAGCACATCTCCATAGAGGTTAATGAGGGGGCACTCTGAAGTAATTAAAGCAAGAGCATTATAAGGCAGCAGTTTCACATAAGGCACTTATAGCAGCATAACCCATACTAAATTAAAACTCTTTGCTGACAGCATTCTGTATCTTCTCAGGTAATCTGCTGTGAAATTAATAAGGAAGGAGAATTGAATGACTAATGTTGGCAAAGAAAGGCATTTTTTTCTTCATGCAGTATGCATGACAGGGGTCTCTATCAGGAATGTGTGATCCTCATTGTGCTGAAAAATACTTGTTCAGGTTTTCACCGTAATCTGATTCCAATTTCATTTATGGTGTGACACCTTAGCAACAAGCGAGGAAGACGTTTAATTGAAATGTCCATGCTTTTAATTGGATTCTGTTTAGATGTGAAATTACCACCTGAATTACAGTCGTGTACCTTTAAATGCTGATACAGAATGGTTTCCAGTGGTGATCAGTTAAGGAGCTAAAATAACGCCTCCGTTTAGCGGTGCGTCTCTGTGCGGGGGCAAAATGAACATTCTTGAATTTAAAGAGAACAACAGTTCAACCTGGAGCCTTGCATTTCAAAGACTTCAACATATTTTTTTTTGTTTGTTAACAATTAAGTAATTAAGAGACATTGTGGCATGCTCCTGTAGTAGCATGCATGGGATTCTATCTTCTTTTATTATGGTGATATTTCTTTATCAAACCCCAATAATTTCCAATCACGGTATACAGTGCTCAGTCCTCTTATTGTATTTTGACCCACAAAGGCCTATTACCAATAATACTGTGGCTGCTAGCTATCCATTGCAAGGCAAGTGAACCAGGCATTCATAATATCAAAGTTAAGCTGAAGGTGTTAGCATTCGGCTCTGACATGTTCCGGTAAAGTGTGGGTGGTAGGCAGCGAAGCTTCCTTCACCTCTTTGAGGGTTGTGCTCTTCCAACCTCTTACATTGAGAATTGTCAATTTTTCCCATTCCTGGACCCTGATCACCCTGCACTGGCTGCGCAAAACATCCCTGCCTCCTCCACCAACAGCCATGACCCCCTCTGATAAGCTTGGAGTTCATCCCTTTCACTGATTAGTTTGCTGGCAGATTGAATGCCCATGTCTACAACCCTGTGTCACCCCAGCTGGCTCTACCTGTGTGTGGTTAGATCAGCAGGTGGCTGGCACACTGAACAGCATGATACTGAAACCATTATTTATACATAACAGTTCGCTGTGTGCTCAGCAAAGCCATGTTTCCTGCTTTGGGGAAACAACCACATTGGTTGTTTCATAATTTATGAAAAAAAGTAGATTATGCCTTGATTTATTCTAGGGATGACAGTTTGGGAATAGCTTGCCAAAAATGGTTTGTGTGATTCTAGGATTCTTATTCAGTGTAAGAGTGAGGATCCGGAAAATGTGAGGTCATTAGTAACTTATCTATCCAAATCCCCTCTTTTCAGTATACTGTGTGCGTATGTGTGTGGGGTTTGGGGGTTTGCGTGAATTCACATGTTTGTTTGTTTACCATGCCACGGCTGGCCCAAGTTGGAGCCACAGGAGTGTGAAATAACAAGCACAAGAGGGATTTCACGCCTTGCCTGAGCTGAAAAGGTATGTTTTTCTCAGACAACTAAGTCCATTTCCCTCCCCGACAAACTTTGTTTACTTCCCACAAGTCACTGCCTACCTATTTTCAAAAAAAAAGAAAAACCATAAAATTAAACAGAAAAATTATATGGGTTCCCACGGGTATAGTGTGTCCAGGTTTGCTTATGCTACAACTCTGGCCTGTTTTATCGCTGTTATCAGTGGCACACGGTGCATCATTAGACAAAGACAAACAGCTCAGTTTCTTTTTGGGGGGCAGACCCGCTGACAGAAAATCAATGCACGGTTTCCCATGAGCACCTAATTAGCTGTACACTTGTACACTGTTGAAACACGGGCCAGATCTCTTTGTCTGCTGAGTCGATCAGGTGAAATGCATTAGAGACACCTTCAGAGCTGATAAAGTGTCAGAGAGGTGAGGAGTAAACACACAAGTGACACTTATGGTCTAGCACGTCTCACAACCACTATATTCTTCGGCAGACTTGATTTGAACTTGGTCCACGGCGCCGAAGCATTTCACACTGAGGGCATTATATGTTTATCAAGTAAGCTTTCTTATCTCCCAAACACCTCCAGTGATATTTGTAAAAGTCAGTTGGCTATAATAACACAGGGTCAGGAAACAAGTGCTGAGTATATAGAATAAAAATAGAAAAGTTGAGTGCCGAGCAGAAGGCAGTTTTTCTGCATAGCTCTGACTCAATTGGTCTCTCACTAGAAATTGAAAACATTCAATAAAAAGGAAAGAGCTGGGTGAAAAAAAAATCTAAAAATGTCCAATCCTATTCTATAACCTGTTAGAGTGACACTTGCGAATTTCCACTATGGACAAGGTGGCAGTACAAACGCAGATAGACGAAGGGGAATAAAAGGGACTTCTCATGACAAACTTTCTGGAAATGTCAGCCTTTCATGCTTTTGAGAAGACCTATTTCATATCTATTACAGCAGGCATTCTGTGTCCGATATTTCAGATTTGAGTCCTCCCCGCACTGCAAATCCTCTGCCAATCTTCTGCCCTTAAGAATCTCTGCCAGCCCTGATGCATTATTCCCCCTACCTCCTCTCTCCCCCTTTTGATGTGACAGAACAAACCGCGACCTATTAGGATTAAGGCTTTGAAAAGATCTTTGAAGCCGCTCAAGGTTCCTTTAAACTGAGGAATGACAATATGAGCTGTGTGGCAGCAGATGCTGAATGGAGTGATTGCTAGTCCTCCTCAGCAAAGTCTCCTGTCACACAACATAGAGGCATACAAACACTCACACATGCGCGTGTGTTCGTGAGTGCACACACACTAACAACTCGCAGCATCCGTCCTTCACCCAAAGCACTGCAGTTGTCTTTTGCAATACATTTATTGTGCTCAGAAATGCAGATTTGGGTCCAGCATTTTTCTTTATTTTTTGTTGTTATTTTTTTTCCAGTGTTTTGCTGTCAATTGTCAGAGCAGAGTTTGGCTCCAAGCCTTTGCTGTATCTGAACTGTTGCCCAGGATGAAAACAAACGAAGTGAAACGAAAATGAAAATTCTTTGTATTTTTTTTCTATAATGATCTGTTTCTGTTTAGGACACAGTCATGTCGTGCATCATTGGAGGCATGATGCTGAAATGTGAAGGACGGGGGTAAACACGGAAAGATGTGGGCTCTTGGAAACAGACATGAAAGAGTGAAGTTGTAACCCACTTGTGTGTGCTGACGTAGTCTGTAAGAGTGCGTGTGAATGAGAGTTTTGTGTCTTAAAAACATAATGGCACGCTGTGGGAGCAGTTTATCTGGCAGCATATTAAAGGAGTTCCCACTTTTCAGTGCAAAGATTCTCAAAAGCATAGAAGAAATTTCATTTTTATCTTTTTTTTCACAATGCCTCAACACTGACAGAGCATCTGATGATACTGAAATATCATACTGATGCAAAGGAGAGCAAATTAAGTAAAAATGACATACTGAATGCTACCTATACACTTTACTTCAGTTGCAAAGACATGGCAGAGTGCAAATTCCATTGCTAGGCATCTCCTGCAATCAAAAAAGAATTTAGCTTTCTTTTATCTAATCACTTCACTGAATATCCCTTATCATACCTGCCTCGCCCCTAGGTAGCCAAGGACAGATGGGATATCAAATATTCAAACTGGGTGATTCCTAGAGAGATTTATCTTGGAAAATTTCACAGGCGATCCTATTTAGATATTCACTGTCTGTTTTACATTGGTGTCTGAGGTTAAACATGCCCCGGTGTGAGATGTCACTGAGAGACAGTCAATGTACTGATAGCTGGTCTGTGGAGAAATGAAGCCATGGGATACAGAGGGTAAAGGCTTCTCAGTGCACAGTCAGAGAGACAAGTTCTCAGGGAGCTGCCACCATAGAGCACATATTGATCTGCCATTGCATCTTATCTGTGTGACTCTAGATTAAAATGCTCAACATTGGCTCTCCCTCTCTCTCTCTGCCAGGCTGAAGGCCTTTCTATATCCCTGAGTGGAGGAGCTCTAATCTCCCCATGAAGTATTGGGAGCCTATCACTGGCAGAAAAACGGAAAGTTCTCACTGCAGAAAAAGGGGAGCTCAGAAATTAAACGGCTTAAAATGCTCCCCTTCTAAAAATTAACTGGAATGATAATCGGATTTGATTCGCGCTCTGAGTCTTTTGATGCTGGTGTTTTTTTTTCTTTAAAGAATGTTTTGCTCTGCCACACCCTCCCTATTTGACTCCTTCTACTTCTTCAGACGCCGTTATCATAATCCAAACAATTGGCTGTTGTAACTGTTCGTATTCCTCTTGTGGGAAATGGCTGTGAATCAGATCCTCTCGGGTCTATTTTAATGTCCTTTCCAAATGAGCGGGGGAAGAGTTGAAGCTCTGACAAAAAAAAAGGCAGGAATAAAGGGGAGAAAGCCTGGGCAGACAGACGGATGAGCCTCGGGCTCCAGGGCTTTGACTTTGGCCAAACAAACATTTGTTTTTCAAAGTGTTTTTATAGTGGGAACGATTAAGGCGGATGTGGACCAAAGTCCCCCACCACCCCCTGCCCATCCGTGGTGTTGTCAAACGCTGCATTGAGAAGAGGGGTTGCACCTGTTAGGGCAGCCCAGAGGAGCAGGACCAGGATGATATTGAGCAGGGCTTTGTGGGTATCAGAGTCAAAACAAAGCTGTCAGCCAGGGCTCATTCATCTTTGATGTTCATTGATGAGGAAACTGGTGGGCCTCAACAGGGCATTGTTTCCTCTAAGTGGTGCCCATTGATAGCCAGAAAGCCACGTTTGTTTTTAGTCTCTGACGGGTGGAGCTCATTTTAAAAGGCTTAATGGTGCATTTAACCAGTCCAAAACACTGTGCTTTGGAGCCCTCCTTGCACCATTGGCTCAGGGTTGTCTTCCTGCTTCCTAAATGGCTTATAAACAATAATAAAATGCTAATCATGTTTGAATGGCCAACACCGGTGGGCATGCATTTATCGTCAAGCCCCGGGCTCTTCTAAATGCCTGCTGTGACAAATCAAGATCCAGAAACGAGGGCATTTGACTGCCATGGTGTCTGCTTCGTGGCCCATTCTCCACCTCTTCACTCTCTTTGTCATAAAAAAACCTGGATAGCCTTCATAAAGTGCATTTCTCATGCTATTGTTCAGCTAATCATATCCTCTCCAACAATTTCAGGATGTGACAAGATAAGATAGGGAATATTAATGCCATATCGCCTCATCTCAAATTATAAAAATGTGTGGATGGGAGGGGGGGGGGGCATCGAGGTAGGAAATAGAAATCAATTTGTAGCGCTTCCATTTTGTATATTGCCTTGAAAAGAAAACAGTAATTTTCCATGTTATCTATCTCAAATCCTATTAGAATCAGGTTAATTTGGTGCCAACGATGTTATCATTTCATTCTATCAGTCTTTGAGTGCTCTCTGTTTGTAAGGTGTAACTGTTCAAATTTAATATCATGTCAGATACCATATCTGACTGAAGCGTGATCTTGGTTATCACTTGCTGAATGGTGAATGCAGGAACACCACATTAATTAAATACTCAATTGTAATAAGCTTACAATGCGGTCTACCTTTGAATAAAGTGAATGTAACTGTACTGCTGATGAAAATCCTTCCCTTCTTCCGCTGTGATAACATGCAAAGTTGTATATCACTCAACTCTTAGCTTGACCTGACGTGTCCTGTTTTTATCTTTCTTTGCAACATTTCCCTCTTCTATATCTGCATTGAATCATTGAATTTAATTGAAAAATAATAACCTTGACTATAGTATACACTCCAGTAATGTACTGTACAATACAACATATATTCTTTATAGTATAAATACTTTATGGTCTGCAAGTTTTAAACATTCTGAGCTGCATGTTCATAATTTACCACTATAGATCTTGAATTCATGAATATGAATGTGTCTTTCTCAAGAGTTGGCCCCTCTTGTCTTGTTTCAGTGCAGCGGTGTATCAAGGATGCACAGCCACATCTTACCTTAAATAAGAGTCTCTGTTTACACCTTCAAAGCCCTGGAAAAAGAAGCTCTCACAGACTTTCTTTTCCTCTCCCTCCTGATTGTTTGCGAGCTTGATTCGCTTGGATTCTTAAATGATAGGCTCATATAGAGTCCCAGACTTTATTTATGTGGGCGCGTATTGGTTGGCTGGCTCCTTAAGCGTGAGGAGATATGCAAGAGCAATCAAATATTTCTATGGCTTGTATAAATGATGGTGGATGGGAGAGGAAGTCTGAATTTTTCACTCCTCATTTGTGGTTCAATTGCCAGAGTGTGTATTGCCTGTTTTTCCGGAAAGAAAATAGATGGCTTTGTCACTCAGTATGCATAAACTGTTTGGTCTGTTTGTTGTACGCTGTCAACGGAAATGATAGCAATTCTATTTGTCTTATGAGAAAGACATTGGTACAAAGTCTGAATAGCAGTTTTCATGAAAGGTACTGTTTGTCCATTCTGAAGTTATTTTCGTTAGACATTATATGACATATCTTCATGGAACCTTTCAATTGCTGAACTCCCTGTCCCAATGTGATATGTTAAGAGGATAGCAGAAAAGAAACTTGATTTTTTTGCATACACCTCAGAGACCACAGATAGACATGCTTGGCTCTTATTTCTGCATATACTGTTGTGTTTAGAATTCAAAGGTGGTATCTAACAAAAACTAGATTAAAGTGCTGGTAATTATGAGCTACTCAGTCGACACTAATAATACATCGCATAGATTGCAATTGTTCTCTTTAGCTAGAATGACAGACTGTCATACATGCAGCCCCTCCACATCTACCTTGCAGTCTCATATCATTCAGCACTTGAACCAAACATATATTTCTATCAAGGCGCGGGAGAATAGCATACTCTGTTTGGCGCAGAGGAGGTGTCCCCTTCCATATCTTCACGAGAGAGGGAGAGAGAGAGAGAGCTGGTACCTCTCTTTTGTTCACTCCCCTCTCTAACTGGTAGTGTTTGACTTCCCCCAGCCAGGAGTGGGTAATTCTGGAGCCCTGTGTGAGGTTGTTAGATCACTGAGGCCCAAGACAGCACCATTCTTTGCAGACCCTTGACAGCAAATATGTGGTAATGATATTGTCTCCTGCTGGGTAATAACACACAATTCAGACTGCCACATACTGCAGTCGCTGGGGAAAAAATGGAGGGGAGAGAGAAAAAAAAGAATTACACTGAAGTACTGGAGGAAAATGACAGGAGAAATGTCTTCAACCTGAAGTGCTATATTGAAAAAATTCACTCCTGCAGGACACTGCTGTGGGAACAACTGTTTTATTCCCCTCTTCTCAATATGATGTGGCCATTGCTATCTCTACTAGGAACAAGGTGCAAATGTCCATTTGTGAGTTTAACTTTCTTTAAAATGGTACTATATAAGGATAATTATGTTTGCACTTGGGCATTTTAAGCAGTCCAGTCCCTGAATGCTAAATACTGTTAGTTGGCTGTTGACAAAATACATGGCTTCAAATGACTAAAGCGCTTTGTGTCCATGTCACACACTGCATAGTTAGTGTATAGTACAAACAGAATGTTCCTACTATGGAGACCTTCCATTGTTAACCAGACCACACTGGCAGCTTCAACCTTGACCTTTTTGTTGCTCCACTTGGTACTCAGCTTGTAATTGTCAACACCATCCATCACTGGCCAATCAGGGGCTGGGATGGGGGCCGGTCCCCCTGCTGGAGTGTGAAATTGTGGCATGTGATCCTTAATGTGCGTGAAGTAGACAAGGCCTTGCCACAATGCATCAAGCTTCAGGGGGGCTCCTATATTAGCCTCCCACTGTGCCCCTGGCTGCCTGGACTTATTCCTAGGGATAAGTTGGAATAATAGTGTTATGTCTGCATGCCTCCAAGAAACCTTTAGCCTTCCTCAGGCCCAGGGCTGTCTGCCAATCAAACCCCTGGCCAGTTACTGACAGGACGGCAGGTAGCAAGCATATCTGCCATGTCTAAAACATCAACCAACATATTTTCCATTCATTTTTACTAGCAAAACAAATAGCCAGTGAGGATATTTTTTTGCTCCAAATGAACCCTTTTCTCACGTTTTTCAAAATGATCTTCTCTGGTCTTCTCTGCTAATGTCCATGATCTTAAAGACCTTGCCTCTCTGTAGCATGAGAGAGAGGGAGCATGAGAGAGAGAGAGCAAGCGAGGGGGTGACTCCCTCTCCTTATTCATACATTTGACTGCCAGAGCAGCATTGTGCAATGGGCTAAAATAAATGAGAGCACCATGTAAAGGTAGCCTTGATACCACACGACTGGGTGAAAAAGGGAGATACATTGAAACGGATGAATTCATCTTTTCTATCAGCCCATCCGCTCACGAGTTGAACCAGGTATTCAAATGGGTTCAATCTCAGCCGCTCAGATTTGCATAACACAGACAGATGAACTCAAGTGATTGAATTGGACTAGGTGGTGTGAAAAAAAGAGAAAAGAAAATGAATTTCCAAGCGAATTAGGAAAATGATGGAAACGACAAAGGGTACATTATTTATTTTTCACACTGAAATAATTACGGAGTTAACCTTTCCTTTCAATGCGACAGCCCTCTAAACCCTCTTTATCACAGGGAATTTGATGCACTGGACTCTCATGGAAAAAAACTTGACTCTTTTGACGAATAAAAGAACAGCATTACATATTATCTCACTGCCATACCTGTGTCTATTTATACCACTGGCCCAAGCTGGTCAGCTTATTTGCATTGGTCGGCTAAGCTCCACCCAATTGTCATGTTTTGTTTTCTATCAGTGATGTAACACTAATGTCCGGGCAACTTCCCTGTAACTGTCAGTGACCACTATAGAGTGACAACACTGCGGGAGGGGAAAAAGCAATTTCATGGTTCACTCTGTGGTTAATGTGGTGCTGTAATCTTTAGAGAGGCCTGTCCTTTTTGTTTAAGTTTAACAGAATAAAGGACTAGCCTATCGTAAGCTCAGCCCAATTAATCACAGGGCTAAAAGGTGGCTGGAAGCCATACACTGGGAATGGGCCATGGTCAAACAAGTCTATGTGTGTGTGTTTGGTTGAGTGAATAAATTCTTTCAAAAGGATCAGCTGGTGTGTACGTATGTACCTGAGTGTGCAGTATGGGCTTTTTTGAGAGGAGGGGGGTGGGTGTACTTTACGGAGTGTACCTTTTGTGTGTGTGTTTGCGTGCTGTGCTCACGGAGTCAGGTAAGCCTCTCTAATTGCTGCGAGGTGCATTAGCACTCAGCCACCTCTCTCTCTCTCTCTCTCTCTCTCTCTCTCTCTCTCTCTTTCTCTCTTTCTCTCTGTGTCTTTGTTTTTCCTGTCAGTGCCAGTCTGCAGGCCAGAAGACAATCAGACCAAAAGGGTCATTTTCTGCAAGAGCTCACCTCCTTCTCCAAGCCTCGCCGCTGACAAGCTCCCGCTCGGCAGGAACCCTAAATTAACACTTGACGTCTGCGAGGCTCAGCCCTGATGAGGCCACAGAGAGACAAAATGTCAGAAAACAAAAACTCGATCATTTTTGCTTCATTTCCTTCCACTGCTGGAGAAACACACTCACCTGGAGGGCTGGAGAGGGCTGTGGTGACACACACTCCCATATCTGTTGCCGGGGATCAACCCTGGATCCTATCGGCCAAGGTGAAAGGTTGAGAACAAATAACAACAGAGAGAAGCTGAGTAGGAATTGGTAATTAAGTAATCGTACTTAAGAAGCCAACTGAAGGGAGATTTGAGTCGTTTTGACACCTGTTGGGTTAAAATCAATTAGATGAACTCCACTTTCTTCATTTCAGCACATAAAGACAGAATTTGGATCATTTTGTCAAGTCAACATGTACAAAATACAAACACATTTGCAATAAAAATTATGAAATTATTTCCCTGCATTGGGATTGCATTCATCTCAGTTTTGCCATTACAAAGTAAATTATTTAGTTTTCCTGAGTGCATCAACAACAACCCTCGTAATTATTCCTCACTGGGGATGTGCACAACACTATAGGACTCAACACTGTAGAGTAGTATGATACTATTTGAAGCCTACTTCAAACACAGTGCCCCCAGCGAGTTCCGATAGCGCCAGTGTCTATTTTATTATTTGCTTTATCTCTTTGTTGCGTGAGAGTTTATTTGTTTACATGAGAGAGATTGGAGGTTTGGTGATCTGAGCAAATTGCAGCAGAAAGTACTTCAGATGGGAATGACTGTAATTAGCATGCTCTTAAATGTGGAACGCTCTTCTAATGTTTTTGTTTACGTGGGGCAGCTGATCCGTGACTCGGTGCGGGGGCGGCCCACAGGCAGGTTAAAATCACTTGTCATGCCAGAGATCATCATTATGAGCTTACAATTGGTCAGTGTTGAGGAACAATCAATGCAGCGCCAGGTAGACACTCTACAACCAGAATATGCGGTGAGATTTTGTGTGTAATTTTGTATTTATAGTTGTGTTTTCCAGAGTGGATAATTTGAACATATGAGTGCGTTTATGTGTGAATGTCTGATCATGCTCATGTTTGGCTAATTTTTTTTCCTTCTTTTTTCTAAGCTAAACAAGCTTTCTTTCCCCAATCTCTGCATCTACACTGAAGAATATGTTCCATGACACTCATTAAGAGTCAATTAAGAATTTGCTGGTGTGCCCAGTTATTCAGTCACTGATTATATTTCACTGGAGGATAATATCCAGGTAAATTAAGATTTCGATTTAATTCAGCCCTGGTTGTCGCTGCATCTCCATTTCACATCATGAAACAATTGAGATCTTATCATAAATTAAAAGTGGGGGGATATTACACCTAATTTAAAATATGCACATCCACAACTGCACGCACAGCTTAAGCATCCGCCATGATATTGTGGGAAAAAAAGAAAGAGCGAAACAATTAAGCGCCTTCCGCGCAAAACTCAAAAGGCTGTGAGATACAATTCATTAAAATGGCAGAGGAATTCAGGGCGGAAACTCTGCCTTAAAGAGTTCTTGAGAAAACTAAAGGCAGGCATCAAAAGAGAATGAGACACGAAAGGAGCAAAGAGGAGACAGGAAGTTGGGAAACATTGAAAAGAGGGTGCTATGGTAGCCAGGTGACAGTGTGACAAAGTTGTGCTTGTTACAAATGTTCCCAGACTTCCTCCCTGTTGCTCTCTCTCCCTCCCTCAACCCCCTTAGAGCCCACTGCAAACGCTAAGCTCCGGCATCTGAAGTGGCAACACTTGAGATGGTGAAAGTGACAACATCTTAACATAAGCTGAGGGGCTAAAGTGAAAGTCAGTGCGAACCCCCAACCAACCTCTCTTTCCACCCACATCCTTCACCCCTGCTCTGTCATCCCTCTTAACATCCACACCCCCCATGCATGGGCCACACAGTTACCATGATGTGGCTGTTTGGACATCCAACCTGCCTTCAACAACAAGAAAGTAACAGGTAGAGAGCAGGGATGAGACTACCCATGATTTAAGAAGTGGAAATAAAAGGTGAAGGGTTGAGAAGATGGAAGGAATCCCTCTCCTTCACCTCTCTTTCTATGTTTCACTGTCATCGTTGGTCCTTCCTTCCACTTCCAGTCACAGGTGCCTCCATACAGAACTGGAAGCATGTAATCCGCCCAAATCCAGCCTCTTCCGAGGAGTATAAAACCAGGAATGTTCTGTGGGGGTCACTGGATTAGACAGAATTCATGGTGGTACCTTGGCTTGAGAGGCGGAATTAGCAGAGTAGGAAAAAAAGGGAGAGGAGACTGAACTGGTTTTGTATTAAAATGAGCTTACCAGGTGGTCTCCCTCCCAAAAGTGGACACAGTGTGTCAAGTAATCTGAAAAGCCCCCGGGTGTTTGTTGCTCATTGGCCAGAGGCCTGGTAAAAAGAGAGAGCGACGGACTGAGAGAAAGCGAGAGAAAGGAGAGGGGGGGCTGGCTAGGGAGGTGGCACTGATGTGGCCATTGAGGCCTCAGTGAAATGTCTGTCAGGCTTGGTTTACCACGACCACAGCAGTGATTAGGGCCCTTTTGATGACAGGTTTAGTTTTCTGTCCATTGGCAAGAAAGTGAGAATGGACAAGAGGGAGGGGTTGGGGAGGAGGGTTGGGTTGCATTGGGAGACTTTGGGGGCGAACGTTTACGCACTGTTGCAGGAAAACGGGAGGGGTGGAGATGGAGGGGGGGTGTATATTAATGTCTTGCACCAGGGAGCGCCTACGTAATTTCCCAGCGGGTCATGGGGTCAGGTTTGTATTTAGTTAGTGGTAATGATCTCGTTAGGGATCTGAATGGACCACCGTCTAAGCCCATTGAGGACAGCGAGTGTGCCTCCCCATCCCCCACCTCTGCCTGCCTTGTGTGGGCTTACACAGCCCGTGAACTGTGATTAATGGACTTCCAGGGCTTAATAACTTGCAAAACAGTATTAAACAAGGGAGGCCCCGGGACAATCGGAGAGGCTACCCAGGCAGAGTAGGAGGTGGCTGTAAACAGTCCCCGGCAACAATTGCAATGCATGGAATTAATTGAGATGGGCCACTCACAATGCTACAGCTGGCTAGTGGCAGGGAGCCAGGCCTGGGAGAAAGCTTCAGTGGTGCTTCCAGGTGGCCCAGACCAGGCAAGGCCTTTTCAGTTTTGTAAGTGTTAAAAAATAGAAGAGGAGAAAGGCTACATTTGTGATGGGGAGACAGTGAGAGGAAGCCATTGAGTAGAGACAAGAAAGAGATTAAAGCGCACAGAGAGTGATAAGCAGATAACAGGGGGACACATTCAATGGAACAAGTAATCCTTGACATGCAAGCACAAATATGAAGCCTTTTGTCTCTTGTGTCTAATTCAAGCCAATGCGTAAAGTGGCAAAGCAAGAATGGGGATCCACATTAACACAGTACACACAGACAGATAAAACACACTCATCTGTCCAAGTGCACACACATACACAAACATTTCATCCCAAACTCCCTCCCCACCCTTTCCACCTCTCCTGGCCGTCTTATATTCTTTTTTTTCCCACACTTGTGCCCTCTTGTCTGGAAACAAATGATCCCAGCATGGAGTCATGAGTACTGATGTGTTCAGACCACCCTCCACTCTGTCATGGAGCTTGTCTTTTCTCCTAAGCATTGGTGTGCATTTTATGCCGGAATAATGCATCTCAAATTTGTAAATATAAGCAATGGGGACCACTTGTGTCGAGGGAAAGCACTTTTTAATGGACATGGGAAGTACATTGGTCTACTTTGGGAAAAGGCTTCTGTTGAATGGATGAAATTTAAATTGACTAGTTTGTAGTCAGAGAAACAACAGAGAACATTTTTTGTAAATACACATTTTTTACAAATAGATGCTAAATGTTTTGTTTAATTTGCAATCTTGTCCAGCAAACAATTTGCAGAAGTACGTTTGAAAACGAATACCAGAGATTACAGTTTTTTCAATTGTTGAGACAAACAATGCCAGCACGCAGAAAATAGATACTGGCATAAAAAAAGCAAAATTGCACAGCATGTGTTCAATTATAGGTAATTATGAAACCATTTGGAAAGCATTTGATTAAAACATGAACAGGTAGTTTCTCTCATCATGAGGCATGTGAGATAAATGTTTTCATTTTACATTTATACAATGTAACCATTGTTTTTATCCATTAGACTTAACGTCAATGTTATCCTTTAAAAAAAGCATTATGTTGTACATTTCATATATATATATAACAAATACATTCTGATAGTTTAGAATTGCTTTCTTATATTTTGTCTTGCTTCAATTAGAAAAATATAAATTATCCACATCAATAAAGTAACAAACTTGTCTTTGGCCATATAACAGAAAGAACATTGAATAAATGCATGCAGTTGCAAATAGAGAAGGCTTAGCTGTTACTGGTGTTTGACATTCTCTCCAGTGGGTTTGGCTTTTCTCGACAGTGTCTCATCTCCAAATGAGTGACACTGGGGTCATCCTAATCTGCTTTTCTTGCAGATCAGAGAAAAGTTGGACAAAAGCTCATTTTCCTATTCACTCCAGTGTAGAAGACCAATATGTCTCCAAAGTATTTGCACAAACCCTTTACTTAATCATGAGCTGAGAGGTTGTTCAGAACCAGTCTGATGCTCCTTCCAAGTTTCTGATATATATATATATATATATATATATATATATATATATATATATATATTATATTCCATATATGCGTGTGTGTGTGTGTGTGCGTAAGTGAAAACACTTCTACAGGACAAACTAACATAAAAACATAAATTAATCAGATAGATTTATCTAGTTAGATTTTTTTTCAAATTAAATAGTGTATCTATACTGTATGTAGTTGAATTAAACACAGTTGTTACATGTGTTTTTACAATCACATGAAATAATGACGTTTGGTGTGTGTGTGTAGGAATACATACTGTTGCATTATCTCTCTATCTCCCTCTCACTCCACAGCTGTCGCCAGTACTCCCCCACCCCACTCACCCTCACCCTCTCCTGCATCAGGGTGTGGGTGCAGCGGGTGCAGTGGGGGCCTTGGCCCTGACGAGGCTGCGAAGGGATCCACTGCTGTGCTAAGCCTCTGGCTCCCCGCTCCCTCCCCACCTCCTCACATCATGAATAATGGAACAGAGAAATACATTTATCTTTTAATAGCCCCGGCCCCCTGGCTGAGACTGTTCAGTCTGGCCCAAACCGCCACAGCACAGGGCTGAGGTTTCTGAACACACCCCCAAGCCCCCATGCCACACCACCCCACCCGTGATTGTCTCTGCTCCTTTTGAAGTTGGGTGCTTCTTAGTGTCCTAGAGATGGGTAATCAGGCTTGATTTTTGAAGGTTCAGGCCATCTTTTGAAGGGGCGGTCATCCCCAAGTTCATCCAAGGAGAGCTACGCTCATGGTCTGTGTAAGAATTACTGTAATTTTATCAGAAATATTCACTGCCCAGTTTTTTTTTATTTTTAAAATATATTTAAACAGTTGAAAAAAGCTAGACTCAAAAAAAGTAGACGAAGAGAGCATTTTGATCGTGGTACGAATATACTAACAGGATTGTGTAAAAGGAAGGCTTCTGTTATTGAGTCAAATGTGAAGCCTTAAGAGAAATGTTTAACTGAATCTGGATTATTGAGACAATGTGGGCTGTGTGGGCCATCCTGTTTTTTATGACATGCTAAATATTTATAAATATATATCTCAAAGATGAATACCTTTATTTTTGTAGAACTCAAAAAGTAACATATGCCTTTGTATATATTTTCTATGAAATTATATTTTTTTAATACAATGGTGAGTTCTTACAATGAGAAAACAGACGCAGATTGATGCAAGTCAAACAAATCCAATACAGTTTGCATAATTACTATCGATCCTAAAACTAGATATGTGCATCAAATAAAGACATTGTCCTTCTCTGTTGCCACAATATTTCTAATGAGACACTATGATTTCAAATCAGGCGGGCTCTTAATGCGCTACATATCGGATCACCATAATGTAATAACACTGTCTTTCTCTATTTAACAAGGATCAGGAGGATTTCAGTGCAGCCTCCCCATCCTTGTTGCTTACACATCTGTATGTGAGGGCTCTGGGGAAAGTGTGGCTGGATACCTTAACCCTTGTTTGTCTACGCTGATTTAAGATTTAAAAAGCCCTCACTGTGTCTCTCGCAGTAAAAAGAAAGGGACTGAATCAGCCAGCAGTGGCTCTGAGAGTCATCCTAGTAGGTCATTTATAGAACAATTATTTACACAATGTTTTTTTCATCCCAGTGAGGGATTCTTTTTTTTTTTTTAGACTTACCTTTTTTAAGTAAATACATGTATACAGTTACAAATTACATTTTTGTATAGGATCATTTAGTTTTAAAAATAAGGTAATTTAAAAAAAAATCTTTTAAGTAAGTAGTTTTGAGTTTCTGTGTATTCTGTGTAAAAAAACGCACAATCTTCTATATTTCATATTCTTATTCATATTCTCTTTATTTTTTAAATAACAAAAAAAGGTATTTTATGTGACAGTTTTTAACAAAATTTTAGGGAGCGCTAATGTTAATGTATATGTTAGTGCACATATTTTGAATACAAAAACAATTGTACTGTATTTGCCCATAACCTAGCAGGCAATATCTTTCATCACGTTTTTTGCTATAAATTTACTTTCAGGTTTGTTGGTGCAATAAAGATAAATAATAATAATGTAGGAGTCAAAAATACCAAGGTACAATATGAGAGACTTTTATGTCAGATATTTTATGATACTAACTTGCGATCAGATTATCACATTACTGAAAATACAGGAAACAAAACACACTTGAAAAAAACTGAAGCTGACATCACTTTTTCAGCCAACAATAACAAGTTCAAGCACACACTTCTTCCCAACATGCCCTCTCCTCCCCCTCTCCCAACACACACACACACACACACACACACAAGCACACGCAGACACACACACACACACACACACACACACACACACACACACACACACACACACACACACAGAGCGCAACCTAAATCTCTTTTCTCCATGTCTGCACACACAACCCAACCGGCACCAAACCCTTCTTACCCACCACTCCCCTGCACCCAAAGCCTTCAAGCAGCTCTGGGCTTGTGTAGTCATGCGTCAGTTGCCCAGCGTTGGGGATGAGGCCTTGCTAGCCGTAGCGCTAGCTGGGTCCTAGCCAGCAACTCCTCAGCTCCCTGCTCTGCTCTATGGAAGGCAGAGAAGCTGAAAGCACCATTTATCATCACTTGTGTGGGCAGCATCACCACGGCAACGCTCAGGCTGGCAAATGCCACTGCTGTGAATACTAATGAGGCTCTTGGCAGGCCTGCGTTGGCGTCAATGGGGCCAGGGTTGTACTTGTGTGTGTGTGTGTGTGTGCGCGTGTGTGCGTGTGTGTGTGCGCGTGTGTGCGCGTGTATGTGTTTTTATGTGCATGCGCGCGAGCCAGTGCTAGGCTCTGAGAGGGCTACAGTAGAGGTAAACAGTCCAAAAGAAATCAATTAAGTGTTTCCACAGTGTTTGGCAAGCCCTCTAATCTTCGGCAGCACATTTTAAAATAAGGGCAGAATCTGCCTTTAATACCTCCTCTGCTTTCTGCATGACAATAAACAAGCAGGCAACAATAAACAGCCGAGCACACCCGAGCTTGGCTAAGTCCTACAGTTTGTACTTTGAGAAAACACAAGTGAAGTCATTATTCCAGAGTTATTTAGCTTTCTTTCCCATGCAGAATGTATGTTTCTTACAACTGGACATCAAATAATAGCAATTATTTCCTCAAAGTTTCATACTCTAGGAACATAATGTTTATAGGTGAAATAATCTTAGATGATTTGAAAGTTGTGTTGTGAATCCCGGGATAGAGAGTGCAAGGCATTTGTAAGGACCAGTGTTCTGACAGTGGCGTACATCTGACTTTTAGCTATTGACACTAGCTTTTAGTTTCAATGGGGCCTTCACATTGTTACCTGTCAAAGATGTTCTCCCTCGCTCTGTTTCTTTATGACTGTTATGTGAGAGTGATGCTGTGAATAAATTGGGCTGGAGCATGCCTGCTCCGCTCTTTATTGATTCAGGCACTTTGATTGAACAGGGATCTAATCAATTCTTCAGTGGTAGTGAGATGCCAGAGTAAAATTATTCTTAGCCAAACCCTTCAAACGACTTGTCATTAATTTGCCTCTTTACTGGCACTTGTTTGCAGGGAACGAGATGCGTTTTGGGCTTCCTCTGTCTATTAGCAGGGTTGTGCTCCTGGGATTTTCATGGGCTGCTAAGCTTGGGCGGGGGGGGTTGTCTGTGTGTGTGTTTGTGTACAAATCTGTGTTTATGCGTATGGGAACTGGGGGTGATTGGGCACACTATGCTTGCTCATCCTTACAGAGTGACTTATTAGTGCTAATTGGGAAGGACAGTTCAAACGAGCACAGAGGAGTGGTTGTCACCCAAGCGTGACATGAGTGTAGAGAGGCAGGCAGTGCTGGGTGCTCTTTCCAGCTTCAGCCCTCCCTTTTCCCAAACCCAGCCCTCCCTGCGTCTCCTCCTCCCTGGACCCCAACACCCCCCACTCCCTCCCATCCTGGTTGTCCCTGGCCCCTGGCCTGGACCCGCAGAGTGGCCACAGAGTGGGCTCTTTGTCTGGACACGGCCATTAGCAGTCAGCGGACTTCAGAAATGTGAGCGGGACAAGGCAGTGGACAGAGGCGCAGACAGAAACACGGCTGTCTGAGACACTTAGGAAGTCAACAGCTGACGGAAGGGCCAACACAAAGGAGGAGCTGCTGAAGCATGGGGAGCGTGATCTGCATAGAATATAGACCTCCCTCCATTCGCTTGTGCACTTCGTGGCGAGCACACGCAAACAGCAAGATGAATCCACGCATACACATTATGCACATGAAAGTACCTGATATGCTACTGAAGAAGGCAAACACAGGCATGTGCACATGCACACACGCACGCATGCACACAAGCACACACACACACACACACATAGAAGTGAATGTGCAACATTAGTGCCTCCATTAGCTGGTGCAGAAGATGCACTGACACCACAATATGATTGGAAAGGCATTCCTTCTGCCCTGAACCCTCTAGTTAATGATGAATCAACCGGTGGTGCATCGACACTAAGACCTCTTCCTGGAAAACGCTCCATACTTCTATTTAGCACGTTTTTTTTGCTAAAATAAATGCTAATTCCAATGATTATTTAGTACCATAATAGCTGCAATTATATTCTGAACAAACTGATATAAGGTGTAAGCACCAATTAGTAACTGGTCATTATCTTAAGCATTTGGTGCAGGGAGAGTGAAGTAATAGGCAACCATTCAGTAACCCTTGCTCAGAAAAATGACTGCATAGTGCCTCAATAATTAGTGGAGCCTGTTTGCCTTTAGTTTTGAAAGTGGGTTGTATATTCACTAACCTGCATCACTGCTTATTGCTTGCAGTCACATTTTGCTATTATAGAGACAGCCTTGCTAGTAATGGGTAGCATAAGGACTATGTTGTATTTTAATTATTCTCTATTTGGTTATGACAGGAGGACACTTTCAATGAAGTGGCCCTTTTTCTGGAAATACATTTTCATGTACCTGTATAATACCAGTGTAATACTTTTTTTGTTATTTCAGAAATGGACACGAGAGATGAAGCCAAATATTGGTATGGAAATGGCAACAAAGGAGGCCAACTAAGCCAAATTTCCATAAAAACCTGCGTTTAATGCCCAGCTGAAAGGGGGGTAGGTTCATGACAATAATAATGGAAAATTCTGCAATAAATAAAAAAAACTGTGTTGAAATGGTATGAAATGGTGATGGCCTGGGCTCTGTGCGGTGTAGTGTGTTTGCTTTCTCAAAGCCATACCAGCAAGGATCACACGAGCTGTATCAAAGCACTCGGCCACCATGCGAAATGTCTTCTCGCAGCAGGAGGTTGTGGGATTGTTGTCGGCATCCCAACTCTCTTTGAATGCCAGCCTCACTAACAGGGCAGTTGGCCTATACGGCACTGCTAACAACACAGCTACTTTCAACTTTTATTCTTTAATTTCCCCCCCTTTATTTTAGCCCGGCGCAGCGCTTCTCAATGGCAAAGAAGATGACAGACACATGAACTATTCAGTATTCACTCTATCCTTGTGGAAGACACATTGTAAGTGTAGCTGAACATGTGTTGAGTTAAACGTTGGGTCAATGTGTATTATGTAAAGCAACATATGCCGTGGGCTTTTTTTCACACTGACACATACAGGACTTGCAGAACATACAGCCCAATACTCTACAGAGTAACCGGACAGCTGAGCACAACAGCTTTGCACATAAATCAAGCGCACCCCAACACACTGTGCCTGCCTAATAGATGTTTAACTAAACCCCTCTTTTCAAACAGTTTGACCTCGGTTCACTAAAACACAATGTGAGAACTCCCTGAGGATTAGGCCCTGACCTCACAGCGAATGGAGGGAATGGCCCACTACCGGCTATAAAGGGGCCTGCCATTGTGCTGTCCAGGCATGGGGGAGGACAGTGTGAGGCAGATACATGCCAGTGGGTGGAGATAGCCTTGTTGTAACGACATCTTGATGGAGCATCTTTCCCACCCACTGGAGCAGCACCGGCTCTGTATGTATTTTAATGAGGCTTTGTGTCTGCCCACATATAGCCCCTCTACTGACAGGGAACGTGTTAGCAACATGCTCACCCTTTGTCACAGCACCCTGTCACATAATCGACTGGTTGGCTAGATTTATTCTCTTGACTCTACGTGTGTGTGTGTGTGTGTGTGTGTGTGTGTGTGTGTGTGTGTGTGTGTGTGTGTGTGTGTGTGTGTGTGTGTGTGTATGTATGTGTGTGTCCATATGTGCAGGGATGTGAGAGTGACCTTTTACAGACACTGAAATGCATAGTTGGCATGGGTTGTAAAACTGCTGGGGTGTACAACAAAACCCCTAGAGCTTTTGCAAGTGTCATCACAGACCCCTGTATGTGTGTGTGCACAGGGAGCCTAAATAGAAAACTTTAACAAATCCATCATTTAGAAGGGTCACTGGGATGGCAGAAGTACTTTGCAGATGCTTGTCCTAAAGATGAATTTGCCTTTCATATTGCGAGATCAAAATAATAATTTTTACTTTTGAAGCACAGTCTTTTCATTCCAAAGTGCCCTTACTGAGAACACAGTGAATGCGTTCATCACATTGGGTGGGGGTGAGTAATTTTATTTTCTTAAGCAGGGATATGGCAGGTCTGGAGGATCCAATTGTGTGCCAGAATGCAATTCAGATTTTATTTTCTTAGTTACTGACCTTGATCAAGGAACTGCAGGGTCAGAGTCTCTCCAGTCTCTATTGTAAGCTCCAATAGAATGTTAATAAATTGGGGGACTAAATATTAAAATGCAGATCCCCCTTCAGCACCCAGTTAAATTGCTGTGGCACGTTGAGTGCTTTGGTGGCTGGACATGCAGAAAGGATGGGTGGGGATGCCGAAGCCCATTCTATCTATTTGTAGCAGGGAGTCTTTTCTTCCTCCCTGAAGAATTCAACTAAGTCTTACGGACCAGGAGAGTATAAAGGTACATTTTTGCTGGGGGTAGTTGGGTGTGTGCAGAGGAGTGTCACTTGGCCCACAATTGGGTGCTGTGAGATCCTTTTCTGGAAGAGTACAATGGTACCATTAGGTAGGTAGGTAGTACCATTTAGGGTGTACCCAGCATCCCGGTCCTCCTCGCTGGCCCCGGAAGTGCTTCATTTTGTTTTGAGGACAGCTGCACAGCTCTGTTTGTCTTCCCCTGGCTTTTGATTGGCCTGGCATGCTTGAGAGGGGCATGAGTACTGATTGTTTTGAACAGAACCTGGCATGCAATCAGCTGGGAGGATTGTTTATTGGGGGAAAGACAGGACAAAGTCAACAAAGAGAGCCAGGAGCCAACAGTGGCCCTGGAAACGTCCAGAGACAGTCTTCAAAGGAAACAAGCATCTATACAGCACCTCCAAGCCACCGTGAAATATTACAAATAGCAGCACAATACTCATTTCTCTAGTGCCACCTCAATCAATGGCTTTTGTAGTCAAGTATAAACTCCACTGAGCCAGAATGGGCTCTATAACATCATCAGCCATCAGAGGACAGATTACATGTATGCATGAATTTTAATTATTACATGGCAGAGAGAGTCAATCAGTGATGACTGAGAGCCACATGACTGCATTCATGGTCACCATGTTCTCAACACACTCTGTGTGTGTACTGTCTGTATTCATATTCATATTAAAATGTGAAATAGAATATGGTTTAATGATAGTATGCAGCAGTAAAAATTGATGTTTTCTAATGCATTATTTATCAATATATTCACCCATAAAAATATGAAAAACAAATTCTGCATAAGCAAACAAGTGTAAGAAAGAAAGAAACATTTGGAAAAAAGGAGTATGAGACAATCCAAAACTCGAGGTACACATCAACAAACTTACAAATGATTCAACACCAGCCCTGATTTGGATAAACCTAATTACTAGCTCGCAGCTACAGTTACTCTACAGTAGCTACTGGTAATTAGCTATCAAAAGAGGCGGCATATTTAATGTCAACTTAGTGAAACATGCGGAGATTCACCTTGCATTTGGTATCTAAATGGGAAGAAAAGGGGTTATCCTTTTTGAGTTCAGCTGAATAGAACAGATCCCAGAATTAAATTAGCCATTTCTTTTTCTATTTCATGGCCCTGCGCGGAGTCCCTCTGTACAGGCATGAACGAGTTGTGGCCTTGTGCTAGCCTCCATCTCCCTGAAAGAGGACAGGGAGAAAAGGCAGCAAATAAACAAAAACACGTCTTGGAGTTGCTTTTCGGTGCCTCTCCATCCTACTCATTTTGAAGCAGTTGTGAGTGTCCTCTTTTTATATATATCTTTCTGTCAAGTATTTTTTTTACCCTCAGGTTCAGATGGAAACCAATGTCTGATGACACATCTGAGGTACTCTAAAACGACCCGGAAAGAAAGGGAGAGTGAGGGACATAAAAAAAGAGAGGAAATAAATGGGTGTGTACGTGATTGTGTCTGTGTGTTTCCATCTGTGCATGTGCCTTACTGTGGATCTCTGCATGCCTGTTTTTGTGTGTTTTCTAACACACGCCATCTAAGGGGGGTGCAGTTGTCCATTCTGTGGCTGGTCTCACACGCTGGTTAACATGCCTCAGAAAGAAGGGATTTTCCCTCTTTGTTTCAAATTTCACAGGCTGTCCAAATGGGCACAGAGATGCTTCCAAAATAAATAAATAAACGGATGTATCAGTGGCCAACATCTGCAGATTATGATTAGCATTTGGAAATTGCGTCCTTGAATGAGATTTGGATGTCAGTCTTCTTTTATGCGTGTGACTCCTATTCTGCGGAACTAGAGGGTACCGCTTTGTCCTTAAATTGGCTACAATTTGGAGGGAGAAAGAAATCCTCTTCTCTCTCTTCCCCTCTGCCCGTTATGATGTGCAGCCTGAACAAGAAAGAGACACTATTAATTGTGTTGAATATGAATAGCTGTATTTGGTTAACCAGTTTCAAAGGAAATTGGCCCAAAGGAACTTCTTTTCCTCTTCTTCCCCCTACTGTCAGTCCATGCTTTTTCTTCTCTCTTTATCAAGATTTTTTTCTTCCCTCTCTAATTTTACACTGAGCGAGCTGGCTGCTTTAGTGCGGCTGCATTATCTTATGTATTCAGCTTTCAGCTCCTCTCCCTCTCCCGATGAGGCGAGGCTTAATTGGGCTTCGGCTTTAAAGTCTGTAGAGCTCTCCACTTGCTCATAGAAACACATTCAGGGGCTGCTCATTCACTTCGAGTATGTGTTAGATGTACAAATATTATTTACTTTTATACTCCAAATCAAAAGGCACACACTTCCTGCCTCTCTACACACAGTCCGTGCAGGAGAATTCACAGTTCAATTCACTTCAGGGTATTTTTTTTCCCTCCTTCGCCAACCGCACTACAAGAATATGCTGCTGCTTCACAACAAAAGTATTATTTAAAAGGACTGTTTAATTACAATGTAGTGCTATTGTTGATAAGGAAATATTAACAACCCTTTTAAAGGACAGTAATTATTACACTGCTTTGCGGTGGCACAGAAAGGAGACTGGCTATAACGTTCTTAATTCTAACAGGAAAAAATGTACTAATTTTTAAAATTACTGCTATTGAAATAATGGGACATTTTTTATTTTTTATTTGTATTTTAATTCCAATTTTGTAAGCCATAATACAATGTGTGACACTGTTTAATTCTTTCATTTAAATTTCAAAAACGTACCTTTTGTGTATGTTATGTATGAATCCTTAAAACAAATGAAATGTATTACAGATACATCCGATCAACAGTAGAACATGTTTTGCAGAAGATTGGATTAATAAATGAAATAAAAAAGTAGACACAGCTGACAGAAGTGGAAAATTAAGGTTTCACCTCTTGGAGATCAGGCAAAGAGAACAGGTTTGTGCACACACTCCTCCATTCCTCACAGCTAAACAACCTGAGCAATTAGTTGCACCATTAGAGCCTGGAGAAGAGTGAAAGGGGCTGATAAGAGAAAGATGCTAGAAAGAGGAGGAGAGAGAGCAAGTCATACACAGAAGAACTTGGTGGTTCTTGTTTCTACAGCAAGCCCCTCTGCCGTTA
>NC_048426.1:17897725-17920225 GCF_013103735.1 Etheostoma cragini | reverse complement strand
GAAATTTTCCAGCAACATTTACGAATACGCTGACAGGAGGGGATAGGGGCAAATATATATATAAATATACTGTGTGCATTCTCGAAAAGCAATTTTAGGGTAATTTCATGATTTTATGATCTAATCTAGGTAAATAAATAAACAGATATGTTTGGAGGGAAAACCAATATGGCCGTAATATTCTTAAAGGACCTCAGCAATTTTAACTGAGAAGCTACTTTAGCAGGAATCACTGTATACTCTATGGGTGGACCAAGTGCATTGTTTTCTAACCTGATGCAGCAGAAATGAAAACAAAATCCCTTCAATCGCTTCCTGTTGTATAGCCTGGACATATTGCCAATGCAACTTCTGTGCAATGGCCTGAACGTGGGGAACATGGAGATTGTATTGTATTTGTTGGTCAGTAAAATGAATCCATGTTCTCAGTAGATTCAGCTTCGGTGCATATTTTGTAAGATCACTGCAGTGATGCCTCCATAGTGGACAAACAGACTGGCACATCAGCCCTTTTTAGCATGCACAAGCGCTTGTGAAGTGTGAATGTGGCCATTTTGCATAGCTTAACAAAAGTGTGCACACGGATCGACAAAAGCATTTGTGTGTCGTAGAAGATGGTGTGTCTGTGTTTGTGTGTGTGTATATGTGTTTGTGAATGGATAAGTGTGTTACCGTCCCCTATGAAAATGCTGAACATAAGGTGTAACACTGCCCGTAAGTACATATTCAAATGAACACAAACATCAACCGCTGGCTGGCCCTCATGTTTTCCAGCCTTGGAGGGTGACACTGTAGTAGTCACGCACATGCTCCACCCAGGATGCTTCTGTGCTGTTTTAATGAGAAGCAGAATATTAATCCTGTCGTGCTGTTTATTGTGTTTTATTTTTTTAATTATTTTTTTTCCACTTTTGTTTAAGCACTATGCAAATGAGGTACATTCATGTGTGTGTATGTGTGAGTCTCAGGGCTGTGTGAATGCGGCACTGGACACTTCAGCGTGCCTAATGGATACAACTTCATTGGATATGGTCATTATCATAGATGTTCAAGAGCAATGTGACCTCACATTATCACAATAGATTCCCTACTATTCTCATCCACTGTCTAATTATGTATGGGTGTTGGGCACAGTGCACTATACCCACGATATCCACCTCGCCATGTTTGATTTTTTTTATCAAAGCTGACTGACTGTTTTTGTCTGCGTAGTACAAATCTGTCATTGAAACATCAGGCTAAATACTGCCATTCATGGTAACTGCTCAAATGGGTTAAGTAATTCCAAACTGAAATCTAAAATTGAGATTCTATCCAGTTTAACTAAGCCAGCCAACTTTAGACATTGCCTATCGGTAACCCAGCGGCTGGAGCCTGAATGTGGGGAGTGCCGGAGCACAAAGGCTAATCAATGTCAGGGTGGAAGCGGAGAATCCCCTGGCCCACCCTATTTGACTTAACTGCTCCGTTTGTGCTCCTACTGATCCTGTGGTCTTTGTGTACATTGTAATGAGTGCTGACATAATCCTGCGGATTTTCCTGGAGGCCAAACCTTTGCCACCCCCATCAGGCCTGGGGTCTCTTCTGCGATCAGGAGGGCTGCCAGAGGGGGGAAAGACAGAACCACAATGCTCCCCGACCCCCATGAGACACTTACATTTAGGGATGGTTTGAAGCTCTCTGTGATTGAGCTAGTAACCCATTTTAATCCTATTAACACTGGCCAACAAAAGCTAAATCTGCTGCAGGACAGGCAGGACTGGGGCATGGAGGCTGGGCTGCGGATAAAAACTGGGGACTGGGACTAGTGAGAGATGTTGTCAAAGTATAAAAACATTTGTAGAAAAAACATGAATAAAAACATGCTGAATTGAAAAGCCTGCCCTTAAGGATACTTTTCTCTCCTTCTTTTTAGAAAAGAAGATAGGGAAACAGGAAACAAAGGACAACAAGAAGAACACAAGTAAAAGACTGAAAACTCTGGAACAAAAAGACCCTTTGTGCCAAGACGGCCTCAAAGAGGTGGACCACCAATAGCCACTGTCAAATATACACAAGGTTAACTCATTCAGCAAACATCCATCTTAGAGCTTGAAGGACATGTTATTGGCAAAAAAGGGTAATAAATATACAGCAAAGTGCAGCACAGGAAGTGAGTCCAGTGCCTTGTGGGTGTTGGTACCTCGAGGTCGAGGAACAAAAACCGAGGATACTCTCAATGCACTTTTGTTTTGGGTGCATCGTGGGGCACAGGGGCCAAGTATGCTGGTGGTCCTTGCCCTAGCCCTTTTAGAAAGGGAAGGGTTTTACACATCTAGTGTGGCAGCTTAAAACCCCCCATTGTAAGAAACAAGAGGGGAGTGACAGGGGCCATACAGACAGAAAGTGTTCTTTAGCCAAACAGGGCAGGATATGACTCTTTAAGAGGAAAGGGGGTGAATGAACAATAACTTGCGTGAAGAATGAAGCCCTGTGTAACACTGATACTGCAATTCCTCACTAGGTGTCTTCAGTCATTCCTCATTTCTGTACTTGGACATATTCCCCTGCTCTTGCCCTCAATCTCTGTTCCACTCCCCAGATCCTTCTCCTACTGCCGTGTCGCTCATCACCATATCAATTTGTCATAGTAGTGGCCTGATCTGGCAGCAAAAGCTATATATATGATTATAATTGTCAGTGTGGGGTCTAAGTGATGAGGTATGATATGTCATTACGGCAGTGCAGGGTAGTCTTTGACATGGGTCATTAGAGACAGGAGCCTTAACCAGAGAGGCGGCAGGCCATGAACCAAAACTCCAAGGGGAATAGCCGACACCCCTGTTCATGGCTCCAACATCATTATTTAGACACAACAACGTATAAAACCCTGCTTCTTTGGCCCTTTCCCTGTGGAGTATCTCCAGTGCGGTCTGGGAAGTGTGCATAATCAGTGAAGTGAGGCACGGGATTGGCTGACTGGTTGAGACAGACAGTCCTGTGAACCTCCTGTGAGGTCTGGCCTTCTCTCTTCCCAGGGCGAGGTCCTTTATCCTGAGATCCTTCTCTGAGACAGGCCACGCTTGCAGTATCCTAGTATACATTTATGTATGGGTCTGACCTTTCCTATAATGAGTTCACATCATAACCATTGACCTAAAACAAATTCACAAATCTTCTCCAGTGCTGAGTTGCAAAAAAAGTGTGAGAAAGAAAGCAGGAGGGAGAAAGAGAAACAGAAAGACCACATCAGTGATTGCGACTAAATTGTACTGGTATAAAATCCCATTTTACAAGTGTGTTAGCCGGGGCCTAATTATATAACAGCTCATCTCTGCTCTGTGGTGATGACACTGATGTGTGATGAAGATGCCGCCACTTGTAATGTTTACTGTGTTGAAAGTGAGCACACAGGCAAAAAAACATTAATGTATTTGGAATATTAAACTTTTGTATGTGTAAAGTAACTAATATTTTATTATATTTGTATTGTTTAAAATAAATGTGAATTGAAAGATATTTGAAAGATACTTGAAATTATACTACTACTGCTACTTAACAAATATTAATATACAAGTTATGTCACAAGAAATATGGTTGACAAAGCACCATAGTATTTGGTGTTGTTTCAGAAGGCACTTTATGTTTAGTGCAGTTATTTTGTTCAGTTAGTGACTGTATGCACAGCAGTATATATATACACATATTAAATTGACTTCTGATGCTGTGACAAACTAAAATGCTTAGACAAATTATGCATTTAAAAATGTTTTAATCTCTTGGTACTAAAAAAACTAAATATTTAAATACTCAAGTTTTTGCTAAAGTACTACTTATATAGGCAAGATACAGTATAAAAACAACTACAACCATAAATAATTTACATATAAAAATAAATAAATTACTTATTGCAGAGTCCTAATATTTTTTTTAAAAGTTTTAAGCACTTCAATAATTGTGCTTTTACTCATGTTGGTAAAAAAAAAAAAGTGATCCCTATCAAGAAACACTGAAAATAGTTTACCTTAGTTTCTTTCATACTACTTACACATTGTACATCATTTCTCCAAGTTAATGTTCCTTTAACCAATTGCCATAGAAACTTTAGATTATCAATTCAAGCTTGAGCTTTTTAATATAGATTATACTGGGAAAATAATACCGTTACCTTTAAGGGGACACACAAGCTGTATGATATCAAATTGTAATATTTGAAAATGTGTGTGTGTGTGTGTGGGTGTGAGAGAGAGAGAGAAAGAGAGAGAGCGAATAAATATCTTCTGTTGGACAGAGTGAATGTGGGCCTCTGAGAGAATACCTTAACAATCCCAGTGTGTGCCCTGTTCACAATAGAAGGGGCCAACCTACCAGTTAAGATGGCAAATTCAACCAGGGGAAGTAAGCTTGGAGGAATTGCTTGGCTATATTGGATATGACCTCCTGGCTACAGGTATATGATAAGCACTTATCTGTTTGCACTAACATGCATTCAGAGGCTTCCTTCCTTCCTCCTGGAGTATTTCTTCCATGTACTGTATCCAATGGTGGCACACACACACACACGCACACGCACACGCACACACACACACACACACACACACACACACACACACACACACACACACACACACACACACCAGCACGTATGTTTACATCCCAGAAATATTATCTCCATACAATAGAAAGAAAGGCAGCAAAATAAGTAGCTGCCCACCCTTCTCCTCACCCCAGCTCATCCTTCTCATAATTAGCTCTCTTGTGCTGTTGTGTGCTGCACACAGCCACCACAAAACAAGTGCTTCATGGGAGGAGGTATTTATCAACATTTCCATTTACTGTGTACAAAAAGGACACAAGCAGCACATTCTACTCAGTTCATGGACAAACTCTTTTAATTCAGCGAGGAAGCGAGCAGGTTTTCAGCACACACGGCCAGACAAGCGTATCACAAATAGTGCCAGGCAGGCAGATAGGGGCTCATAACAAGAGATCATCAGTAATTTTCAAAAGTACTGAGTTCCGCCACGAACAGCGTTCAGCGGGTCAGAAAGTGTACTTGACAGCAAATATGCATACTGAGTGGATCCTACTCCCCTGCTTTTCATTTGCATTGTGTATTGATTTTTTTGGTCCCATTTAATACAATATTATGTGTGGGTCTACGGCAGCTTTTAGGTGTCTTTGGAGTGGACCAGTTCCACTGGAGGCTTAATGATAATTGCAGCTGGTGAAGGCAAGCTCGGGCAGATTTCATTGCAGGGCCATCAGGGCCCTCTCGCCCACCTCTACTTTCATTCCCATACCCCTCCCATACACACACACACACACACACACACAAACAGTGCGTCTTACTATCTTTGTGGGGACCTGTCATTGACATATTGCATTCCCTAGCCCCTTACCCTAACATTAACCATTACAACTAAATGCCTAACCTTAAGCCTTACCCTCACCCTAACCATAACCTAATTCTAACCATAATCCTAAAACCAAGTCTTACCCCTCAAACAGCCCTTTTAAGTTGTGGGGTCCAGCATTTTGGCCCCACCAAACTGTCCGGACCCCGCAAGTATACTGAAATGTAGTTAAACAAGAGCACACACACAAACACACACACACACACACACACACTAGACACTGTGGAGAAAGAAGGAATGTGTCAAGAGAGGAAGGAAAAAAAACAAGGCTGATGATTTTTAAAGCAATCACCAGCCCTCTTGACTATTTGTCATTATGTGTGACTACAATGACATTTTATAGTCTGAGGAAGATGCTCAAAAATACAGTAGGTTGCCTCTATTCTTCCACCAATAACCTTTTCTAGAGCGTACACTGGGAGTCTACTATGTATACAAAGATATTAACAGAGAACTGTCAGCTGCTGCAATGCAAATCACCTTTCCCTTCCTCCTCCCAAGAGACCCTGATTAATGCCATTATTGTAATACAATTGGTCACAATGTGGCTTCCTTTGAGAAAAATAAAGTCAAATATGTAACTCCCTAATAACATGATACTTATCACCCGGGCTGGCTTATAAAACTGTTAAACCATGACACCAAAACACACAAATCATGTTAAGGTCCCGGTCATGCCCCCACAGCGCTCTCTTACACACACCCACACTGAGGTTTGAGATTATTAAGCTGTCACAGACAGTGGGGGTGATAAGCGGCTATTTGGTCTACAAATTAGGCATAATTAAGGAGACATGTTGCCAAATGGGCGTAGATATCTTCATCTGGCCTAAAAATGACAGCTTCCCCATCCCATGCCTGAGATGAACTCAGGTGTTAGGGAGCAGATAGTAAAGCTTGTATGCTTTAAGTCTTTCAGTTGCTCTGTGTCTCACTAGCTTAAAGGAAGCCAAACAAAGTTGTATCTAGGGAGGAGGCTGGTGGCATCTATGGCGGCGGTCTTCTTTTTATTTTTTAAAGGGCTTAATGCTCATCCCTTGTTTATATCTACAGCCACTAACAGACATGCACAAACATTAATGAGATTAAGAGGAAGCGCTGTGCAATATTTATTAGGCTACACAAACACTTCTGGGCTTTAGTGTGCTGGAAACAGGGCTCTCTCCAGGGGCCGGCGTTGGCACAGGCTGCCCAGGCAGGAGAGGCAGATGTCTCGAAATGGCAAGAGGATCTGCCTGCCTGCCTGCCACCCTCAAGATTGCTGCTTCACTTCTCCAAACAACTTTAAAACACACTTGATGTGTAATGGGTGTATGTGTGTGCTTGCATCTCTGTGTGCGCCCAATAAATTCACTCCCTCCTTTGCCCGCTCCTCTTCATTTCCACAAGCTACCGCCTCCCTAATTTTTATTTTTTCTGTGACCGCTTCTATAACTTAAAAATGCAAATGTGTGGATTGTTGTGATCATTGACGAGGACGTCTTTGTATTCTGTGTTAACCTCAATTAGGCTGGATTACAGGGACAGAGGCACACTGGCATTTGGTCAGTGTCACAGTGACAGCACTTGCTGCTAGAATCCCTGGCTGTCACAGTCGGCTCTATCACTGGGCTTTCTCTCCTCCGAGTGTGAACTAATAAGACTAGAAATTACAACTGCCTCCCTGTTAAATCCCTGATAGGCGGAAATAATGATATCAGTGCCCTGCTAATCTTCTTGGCTTGCCGCTTGGCATCAACCTATTGAGGCACCAGTCATACTTACGTCTGATGAGATGAATTTAATCTTTCAGTCCGTAATGACAACAGGGGCAATTTTAATGTTATGGATAATATTTGTCAAGGTTCTGTCTTAGTCTTTTTTTCCAACCCTCCTTCTTCTCTACCACGTACCCAATTTAACTTATTCTGTCAAGGTCTCAGGACACTTGGACATTAACTAAAGCAAAGATAGTAAATCTTAATTTCTTAATTTCATAGAGAAACAAAACAAGTTGCAGTAGCAGTGCAATTTTTGTAATCTAAATGGATACTACGCTGAATGTTATTCAACGTAATAGGATGTTAAAAATACTGACAGAGCTAAGCAGATGCAACCAGACGTCTTCCAAAAAACTATTTTAATTTCTCTGCTACTAGCTATCACCCAACGCTACTGGGTCATTTGGTGCTCCACAATGTCCCTCAGCTCATTATAATCCAAAATACATTTGACAACGTTCAGCATTCTCGCAATATTAATGCATTTCATTATGAGAGATGTACATGTATATCATCATAAAGGCATGTGTGCTTCCTCTAGCGGTCATTAATTCTCTTTGGGGGAGAGCAATAAGACTAAGAAAAAGACAAATTCATGTCAAATGCAATTCTTTGATAACAGGACACTTATTTCCAAGAATACTCCAATTCTGCCAGTTCCCCACTACCTAAGACCATGTAGCCATTGTCATGAGGCATCAAGGTCACACAACAGCCATTGCAGTGACCTGATTGGTGCAACAAGAATTTATCAGTGAGAGAAGTTCAGAGACTTCTTGGAGAGTCCAAGATCGGAGATATTTCTGACTTAATATACAGATGAGTACTAAAGTATAATATGAGCTGGTTAAATAGTCCTACATATTCTCTCTGCAGCAGCACACACGATCCAACCTCCCTAAACTGCAATACCTTTTTGTCACTTATTTACAGGAATGTCTTTTTTTTGTACAGTGACCTCTAATGCAGTTTTAGCGAGACAAAACAATTTTGCATTGGTGGTGTTTAGACTTTGTAGGGGTGCACAACATACTATCATGGATTACTTTGAATATGTTGACATATTAATGATAACAATATCAGAATTATGCCCCATGTGTTTTGCGATAGATTAAACATACGTTCATTTTATTATTATTATTATTATTATAAACTAGGATAAAGTTAATTTCTTACTTTCTGTGCATCACTACAAACTTTAACAATGAGTGAATGGTGTAGACTCCCCCATGTAATATATAAAAATATATATTTTTTATGATATTGATGCCTGTTGCTAAGAAGCTTTAAAAAATCCAAAGATGTTTGACACTGTTGTGCAAAAGATAATGTTAGGTCAGAATATCAGGTCAAATTCACTGGTGGACACTAGACATGCTGTGGTGTTGTGATGTATTGTTAGTGTGTGTAAGCTATTAGCTTTACGCTACCTGCAAACCTTTTAAATAGTGTGCACTCTGCAAGTATAAGACTAAAGAAGAAGACTTAGCTCAATAATGTATTAAAGTAGTACCTTTAAGGTCAATTATTACAAAGCATCCCTGTCCCCAGTTCCTGAATGTGTTTTACTGTGTTCAAGTAACAGCCAATGGCAAAGGTTTTACACCCCCCCCCCCCCACACACACACACACACACACACACATACACACACACATACACACACACACACAAACACAAACACACACCCCGTGCTGCAGGAGGATCGATTGTCGTCATTAGATAAATGACTGCTTCCCCGAGCTGTCAGATTAACTTTGACAGAACAATCAACACTATGTTATTTATGACTGGCTGACAAAGAATCGTTTGGCTTGGTGAGAACTGAACAATCCCACTGTGTCCCTAGTTGTCCTATTCAGTAAAGTACGCCATTACAAGGGTTGAGTTATGGAACATTGGACTTCCTTTACTGTCGGTTTATAGGCCAACATTTTGAAACTCCTATGTAATGGAAATTACGCTTTTTCATTGGCAACTTTTTGAAATGGACATCTTATCAAAGTATTAGCCCTAAGCTTTCAGTTTTAAATCAGACAAATAAAAAACATCACTTACATGCCATCCTGGTTACACCTTTCAGTTCTTACAGTATGGTGTCAATTATTTCAGCAGGGAAAACTTAACAGATGTGCCATTTGAAGTTAAGAACAGTGGGGAAACAATAATTATTATGATCTGATGAGTTTGGCATCAACTAAATGCACGTCGTGTAGATAGTAGGTAGTCGACAATTGATGCATTAAGGGACTATATGGGATTACATTTTCAATGGATGCCTTTCATGTGTTTTCTGTGATTAAAATACACAAAAGATGCAGCATTTACACCAATACCCATGGCCAAATGTTCAGTCACTTTAAACCACTGCTGGCGTATAAAAATCCTTGTGCGTGGGAACAGAATATCACGACACCGTCTGCTTTGTTTCCATTCTCAGTGTTTTTTTCCCCAAACTGATTGCCTCTCTGCTTTATGCTCTAATTTGAAATCTGTTTGGCTTTCCTGGAGGAGAGTATTGTTCTTTTGCTGCACTGTGCTGTTAATGAGTATGGTTAAGAACATCATTATTTTTTAAGTATCATTTGGGTGTTCACAGTGGGTGATCTCGACAATAATCTGTTTTCTTGTTTCATATCCAGAGTGACAGCAGTGGGTGCCTCTTTAATACCCAGAAAATCATTAGTGCTGAGAATCTTTGGTATGCCGAGAGACAGAGACAGAGACAGAGACAGAGAGAGAGGGAGAGGGAGAAAGAGAGAGAGAGAGGAGAGAAATTGTAATGAAGACGTATTAACTACGGGTAATTTGGTTGTTCTTCAGCTTGAGTTTCCCTTCGCTCTGCTAGTTGGTTTTATTTGCATTGATGTCTCCTCAGAAGTAGTTTGCTTCTTGAACAAAGGGGCTGGCGTATGTTAAGTGCTTTTGAAATCACAAGCATTCCAGCCACGAGGGCCGGGCCTGATGAAAGGGTGTGAAATACAATGTGGAAATCGATTTCACTATCTTCTCATTTGGCCTTGCCAAAGCACAGTCTTATGTCAAAGCGGCACACATTGGGCTGCTGTGCGCATGTGCGTACATTTATTACACTTCACGCATTGAAGGGCTAAGAACACACCTGATAAATTCATACAAATTCCAGCTATGCTATGGACAGAATACATTAAAGCTATTTAGTCTTGATATCAAGGCTTAACAATTATGAACAAATAAAGAGAGAGGGCTGGCATACAAGGATGCTACTGCACCATCAGTGTGAAGGCCACCGCCGGGTAACACTAAGCCACTTGTGAAATACAAAGGTCAAATACTTGATTTTCATTTCCTCAACAACACAGACAATCGTGTTATAGTTACACTAATGTGAATGCTGTCATTCAAGCAGAACGATGAGTGGAAAAAGGGGCAAGCCACAGGAAGTCCTTAGATAGTGTATTCACATCATTATACTCATTGCAATCTGTCAGCGCTGCACCAAGCTAGCATCATCAATTTTTTTTCCATTTCCAGAAAAACTGCTTTTTGTTTTTCCAAATAGCTACGTTGTTGCCATGACTCTGGTCATCCTTCCATTCGACCATCCATCCATCCCCAGTGTATGTGTCTATTGAATGTAAATGACAGCTCTGTGTCTATACTGTCACAAAAGGGCTACAGAAAGCGGGGGCGATGGAACAACAGTGTGAGAGCTCCACTGTGGACCGCTGGCAGTACCATCTGTGGGGATGGGTAAACAGGAAACTTACACAATAAAAATATAAGGCTTTTTCTTTCTCTCTCCTCGCTTTTGTGATTAATGGCAGTGATATCCGTCAAGCCATTTCACCATATTTAACAATGCTACAACAGTCGGCAGCTGTTGTATTTTTTTCCAGTGCGGAAAGAGAGAGAGAGCACAAGACAGAGAGCAGCTCAATCAAAATACAGAATCACTCCTAAATATTCCTATATTAGCACCCTAACTCAGAGAGCTATGTATAACCACAAACAAGTGCACCCAATACCAAAGACCATTTGACACAACACCAGCCAAAACAATAAGAAAACACCACATTCTCTCTAAGCTTTGCCTTGTGAGACAAGGCCTCTTATTGGTTGGGTGGGATCAGTGAGACTCCAGGTCAGGCAATGAGCTAGGGGAGTCAATTAAAGGAGCTCCATCTTAATAGGGCTGTGATGTGGAGCCATAACACCGTTATCTTGGCTCTTGTTCGAGGTGGCCAGATCTCTTTTGTGACACCAGCCAAGTAAATAAATAGCCAAATGAGGGCAGACAAAAGCGTCTGCAATATCCCAGGGCACCTATTATGCAAGGGGCAGGGGAAAATTATGCCCTCAGCAAATTGCTAATGACGAGCCAGTGATGTCTTGTTAAGCGATATTGTTTTCCCTCAGATCCCTTTGTGTCTGTGCTGTGTTCTCCCCTTAACGAGACACACGAAAAAGCAGCCGAGCGGCTCAACGATATTTTCCCTTTCTTGTCCCTCCCTCTTCTCTCTTTCCTCCGTTCCCTTTTCCTTCTTCCTCCTCCTCGCCGTCTCTCCTTTGCAGTTAACTTGTGTATGTGCCTCTGTTTTTCCATCCCCTCACATCCGCTGCCACTCAGAGGGCCTGATTTGGCGCATGAGAACATGCTAGAGTGGGCCTGCTCAGCAGGGAAGGGCCTTTTGATGCAGACCCCCCTGGGATCCATCCACTGAACCAGCAGTACATATCACAGATGTGACTGCTTTCATCTAATAGTTAACTTTTCCTAATTAAAGTCCCAAGTCTAATTACACACCAGCCTATCTGATATTTCTGAGCTGGTCATAGCAGTACTGGGGGCAGAGCCTATCAAAGATCCAAGCATTGATTGATTGAGTGGGTGGGTGTATGTTTGTTGGAAGGAAATGGAGCCTTGCTTGTGCCCTGTGTGGGCTGTGGGCTCACCTGGGTGTGGGGGGCTGTGAATGCCAAATGGCAAGGCCTCATCTCATTTGCAATGATGGTGCCCCTGAATGTGGATGTGCAATTATGAATCAGGGAGAAAAAAAATAGTAAACAGAGAAAAAACCTTCTATAATTAGCAAGGCAACTCCAAGCACAAGCAATGGAAATTAGTCATGGTGTAATAAATTAGCCTGTGCATATATTACATGAGATGAACACCCTTGGGGCCTCGTATTAGCAGTTTGGGTTTTACACTCCACTGTATTTAAATAAAAAAATACTCTCCTTCATTTCAGGCCCAATGACAGACATTTCTCTTCAAAACATCAATTTTTTACAACTCATCCCCAGTGTGGGTGTGGTCTCTTTGTCTCCATAATACCACACGGGCTATTGCATCCTACAGCCTCTATTCTCTGCACAATCTGCCAGCCTCCGTGGATCCGTAATCATTGGATATTTTGTGTTCTATTTTACATTGATTAGAGTTACCAATTTCTCCCTAGCTATTTTCTCTAGCTCTGATAAACAAATGTGAAATTAGAACCAGTTGAGATGAGCTGTGAGGAAATTTGCATCAAAATAATACAGTGTGCAGCTAACAATCCAAAATCAGATAAGAGCAACAAAAGCAGGCAAATTGCAAATTAAAAGGCATGATGTAAATGGTATTTTGTCATTAAGCTTCAGCAGCCATTTTGAGGGTGGGTGGGGGGCGCTCATGCTGCTGGTTGTGATGAGTCTTATCCAGAGCAATTATTCATACTTGTCCTTCTGCTTGAATTAAAGCAAGAGTGCTGGAGCCAGTTAAAGCCAAATACTTGAATAGCTAGTGAACTCTCACCTTCACGCGCATCCATTTAGCTCACAAATGAAAGCCAAGTACAGTCAGTGGAAAGCCATAATGGGTCTTTCTTCTTGCAGAGTGTGGCCATTACATACTAATTTCTTCTGGAGGCTCTTCAGGAATTTAAACACTTGGCTGGAGCCGCTGAGTCTTGTGCTGAGACGAGCAGACCCAACAATGCCAACACAAGGTGTTTGTGCTGGTCACACTCATGTCGACTGACCACAATTGTGCTAAATTGGAGGGCTACAATATGTTGTATTTGGAGGGGCTATATCTTTTGTGCAGTAGAATAATTTTTTGGGATTTAAATTGTTTTCGTTTTGTAGTTTTGAAGTTTTTCTCTTTAGACTCTTAAAATTATGTAATCAACTGAATAAACGCAATGTCAAAAATAGTGATACACATTGTGCCATCATATAAAAAATGATTGAAATAAACTTCAATACTTCATTCTTACAGATTCTGTCCATAAGTTACTTTAAACATGGTGAATACATTATTTCAAGTTCAAGTTATTTATTGTCATATGCAGAACAGTTATAGATAAGCAGTTGTTGGCTCTGAACAGCTTAGATCTCATACTTCCTCCAACAATGCTAATTTGATATGTGTAAAAAAAACGTTAAGTAAAAAAATATAGAAGCATCAAAGACATTAAAATAAGTGCTGTTTACTACAATGCTAACAGTGTAAAGATACTGTAAAGAAAAAAAACCGTCACACATGAAGTTGCATAATTATTAAATAGAAAATATGGTATTTTCTTTGATTTAGTTTTAATAGTACAAATATATCAATCTGAATACAGGTACTTTGTTAAACATGAGTAGTAGCACAAATGCAGGAATGCATTGGTAAAACAGAATCATTCTTTACTCGTAGTAAATAAAACCTCTTCCCCAACATTTGCTCCAATCATTTCATATCCAGTTCTTTTCACAATGGTGTAAAACTGACCATACCTTTTTGTGTATTTATGAAGCAAGATGTCCTTGTTGAGTTGCTATGGTCCTAGCCATCCATTACCATTATCAACCAGCCCACATTGTTGATGAGTGGTATTTTTGCACCAGATTACCCACTGCACATCAGTAGCACCCAGGAGGCAGTGATTAAATTATGCAATTAGTGCGGTGGATGATTAAATGGCTTAATTAATAGAGGAAGATTGGGAATTTGGCTAGAGTAGACAATATTTAGCTAGCTCGCTAGTTTGTTTGGATCTTTCAATAAATGCTCTTTAGCTCTTTTGTTCAGTGTAATGCATTGGTATGAGTGTGATGATGGCAAGACAGCTATTGAAAGACTTCAATACCCCACAATAGTTGTTCATTTGGCTATTAGGAATTTCAAGTGACAGTCTTTGAAACATTGCTTTCCACAATTATGGCTAATATTTCTGGTAGCGCCTTGTTAACTAGCTAATGACTCCATTCAGTGAATCACTAAATATGAATATCTATCATTGCAAATGTTACTAGCTTTGTCCCACGTGAAGTCTCAGCTGTTCCTTGGAAAGAAAAGGATTTCACACTTCATGCTAGCTTTGGAGTCATTAGATTCTGTGTTCCCAGCTTTCCTTCTGTGGTTTGAGACTGGATCTTCAGACAGGATTTTTCTCAGGTCGGGGCTTTTGTTGTATTTACTGGATTAGTTCAGCTCTGAGCTCTCTAACACAGCGTAGTGTACACTTGTCCATTTGATTGATGGCCCGTGGGGACCGAGTGAGACAGTTATTTACTGCTCGTTTGTTTGCTCTCACGCTGAGATATACGCAGATACCAGATTGTGAGGTAAAATCAATGGTGAGTTACATGGGCCTTTGTCAATCACAAATAGTTGTGGCAAAGGAACAATCATTGGAGCATGTCGTCTCCTGATTCGAGCAGTGCTTGCTGTGAGTGTATATTGTTTGCAGCACTTGACACTAGAACGTGAGGCTTCTCATAGCCAAGCTTCTCAACATTATTGCCACCAGTGTAAAGAAATTTCTGTTAGTTCTGCTCTGACATTGTAGGAAGAGTTTAACTAAAGGGTGTTTTTTTTCACTGCTGTCTAGAGTGGTGCTTTAATTTTTTCATATTCACACAATCTAAAAAGAAACATTGCGGTAGAAGTCAATAGTTGTTTTATTTGTTTGACTCCTGGTGCACTGTGAAAGCTCTGTGCAGTTTGAACTTTCAGCTCCGCTGGTTAAATAATTTTCATGGATCAATTTAGCAAATGGAACATTCAATTAAGTTGCTGCAGTGTATGGTATTGTGTCCAGTCAATCAAACTGTCACTACAGCTTTCTGACATTTCAATGTCCTGTTCAGAGCATGAATGCAATACAGTATATATAATTACACTATTTTAATCACACATACTCAGCAGACAATATCAAATGGACAAATTACTAAGTGTGCAATTTTCCAATTGTTCGCCAGAAATAGCACTAATAGAGGCTTTAAAGCTGGATATAATTATTTGCTTTTCATTTTGCATGGTTACATTATACTCTCTATTTTAAGCCTCGTTTCAGTTGAATTTCAGCCAGGCGTGGGGTTCTACCCATCCATGTTCAATAAAACACTGCATTTCATTTGATAAATATCTGGTTCTTTACTGCTGTCTAAACGGGCCACATTGTGGTCACTGTTGTAGATCTAAAAATCTCTGTCTGTTTATTAAAGCTATGGAAAACATTGCAATGTACTGTATAAAGAATTTATTTAGGAAGCACATTCACACAGAATTGCCACATCCATTAAAAAAATCTGTAATCATTGTTTCCTTCATTCAAATATGTATTATTTATATTTGAGAATTTAGTATTTCTTTCATTCAAAGTTAAGTCAAAAATGTTATATAGCACCATTTAGACAAGGCCTTTGTGGAAGTGCAGTTGAAAATGCAGAGTAATTGTGCATTTATGTGCAATCTTGTGAATCCTGGGTTTATGTGATATCAGAGCTCTTTTAACCTCCCACCCCGCTCTGTTGGATCTCGCACAAATACATTCTCAACTTATGGGAAATTAAACAGCAGCCAAATGTGTGCAAGGCAATTCCATGTATGCTCCAAGTACTATTATAATCCAACTCATCCAACATAACATGGAAAAGAATGATCCAAGTTAAGCAAAGTGTTGCTTTGGTTTTTGTAAAGCCCTCCAATTCTATAAAAACATATTCTTATCTCAATCAAATAAACGCTGGGGACTAAAACGGAGAGTGGGCTCCACAATAACTATAACAGACTTAAGAAAATGCACTGCCTTATTAAATTGCAGTATTCAAGCTATAGAATAAAAAACAATAGAGTAAATTAAATAAAACTGGATACTCAAAACAGTGAAGAGACGATGATTTCATGTTTTGATTTGGGACAGTATGTAATATGAACCACTGCACAAACCTGAAGCAGCTTCCCTGTGTTGCTGCAACTGTCAGTAGCCTGTCTGTCAGTCTGCCATGCTGTGATTGAGACATCAACCTAATCCATGTTTACACTGTCCTGCACGTGTCACGCCTAGCCGTTAACCACACAGAATTAGGCTGTGTTTGACACCTCCTGCAACCCGCCACTTGAACCCATCATCGACTTCAGACTCAAACTGCAGTTCCAGTGCTCCGTAAGCAGTAACTGCATTGTAAAGGGCCAAGAAAGCAAAAATAAAGCAGGAGGCTATAAGGGGAGCGAGGTGGGGTGGGGGTGGGGGGCGGTGTAGGAGAAACGATGGATGGCTGTGGGTAAGTGCCACTCCTTGAATATCCTCTCCGGCTCCCTTCCCACTCTGCCTCTCTCCCTCTGTCCTTCATTCTCCTCATGTCTCTCCTCCTCCTCCTCCCATCTCTCTCCCTCATTCTCTCTCTCTTCCCCAGCTTCCCTCTTTCTGTTGCTTACTCAGAGAAGCTGCCAGTGTTTGCTTCTCCTTATCCAGGTTTCTAATCCGCCGCCAGTAAAAGAGGGGGAGAGGGACAGGCAGAACCATTAGAGGAGAGTTATCTGAGTCGCTCAATCTGTTATCACTCCTGTCCCTCTGTCCCTCCCGCCAGCCACCACCTCCCTCCCTTGTCACAGAGCTACTGATTGTAGCCCCTACCAGTCTCCCCCGTCCCCCCCACACACACACAGCCCACCTCTGAGTATGTTTGCGCATGTCTGTTCAACAGCTTTGTTGGTGTGCCTTGCCATAACTGAGCGCATATGTTATTGTGTACCACTGTGCATCAATTTCTGCACCACCTAAAAATGGCTGCTTCCGAGAATATACAAAAGTCCAACTCTTTTCATCAATGGTGTACGCTCAGCTAACTTCCTGTACCTGATCAGAAAGGGCCCAAGAAATGACATCAAATGTGGAGTATTTCACTAGAAACTGGAGAGGAGACACCAAGTGTCCCTGAGGGCACTTTGAGGTGTGAAGCGGGTGCTCTAAAATATGCCTGCACCGTTTTGTTGGCACGGGTGATACTGGGACTGAGAGGGGAAGGCTAAAGTTTACCTAACGGATAAATGTCAGAGGATCAGCTAAATTAGATCCTGCTTGTATTAAGACATCAACTGCTGCTGAAGTGTGAATGGTGAATGCGTGTGCTCCGTGTGTGTGTGTGTGTGTGTGTGTGTGTGTGTGTGTGTGTGTGTGTGTGTGTGTGTGTGTGTGTGTGTGTGTGTGTGTGTGTGCGTGTGTGTGTGTGTGCATGTGTCTGCTCTGCTATGGGGACCCCTGCTCTTAGCTTGACAGCAGTCCAGGCTAAAATGGAGCTCAAAATGGAAGTGGCAGAATAAGCCGTTTCCCAGAGTTCTGTCTAGTGCAGAACAAACCAGTGAAGAGGGATGTCTCTCTCTTCTCTCCTATGTCACACTGTGCTGCTCGTTGTCTATGGCCCAATGAACTGCACTGCTAATAACACTGTTTTAAAACAGGATAATGACCATTTGAATAGCAGGTAGTTTTTAACAATGAACAATGACCAATTCTTTTTTCTATAACACACCTGTAAAAGAAAATATGGCTAAAAACATTTAAAACATGTAATACTTCAAGGCAGTTAGCTGGAAGACTCTTCAGTCCAGTGATATAAAGTGCATCGGAGCTCCTTGACCACCATAGCTGCAGGCGTCCTGGACCTATCTTTATTTACCATGAGGGTTATATAGGTGAACACAGTGTAAGTACTGTTGTGGCCCTAATATGTGAGACAGGTAATAGCTTGTCTTTTCCCGGGCCCAAGTGTGTAATGTTGGCTATGGTCACTGAGAGCACTGCTGCAGGGCTCTGAAAGCTTCAACACTCATCCCACCTACAACTACCACATGTGTTTGTATATCCGAGACTACCCAGATCACAGCCTGAGAAACATGCTGGCTATCAATTTTATGTGAAAATACAGACGGAAGATGACTGCATTTGGATACAGTTTCTGTGGGTAATTTGCTGTGAAAACATTGCCGCCAGGTTTATGAGAATTTGTGTTTTTCAAATTTTGATGTCTCCATCTTGGTTTATGGGGGAGGCACAGCGCAAGGCAACAACAGGAAAATGGCTGGTGCGGAGTGACATTTCTGCCGCTTCGTTCATGTTCCGTCATTTAGAAGTAATGGCCGTGACCACTGCCTCCGTGTTTACATAGCAGTGGGCTCCCAGCACCCAGCCTGTGACAAATTATAAAAGCCAGGCCTCTGTAGCCAGGCTGCATTTCATTAAACTTTAACTTCCCTTATCTACAGCGACAGAGGACAGAATAATAAAGGCTGACAGGTATCTAAAGATGTATGTTTAGACTAGGGGACAGGAACAGCATGAGAGCCTTAACCAGCTTTGTCACCAAAGAAGGGACATATGTTGTGGGCTATAAAAACTGAAGGCAGATGTTGCTGTTTTACTGAGGCTGGAAGAGGTTGTAGACGCTGATGGTGCTTTGCACATACAGTATGTCTGCCATGAATAGCTGTCTGTTTCACTAACAATGCCTCCTGCTGCACATGACAAAAAGAAAGAAAGAAATACAGGTGTTAGTTGTTATCAGATCAAATACAGTGAAAACACAATATTCACAAAACTTTGTGACTTTTTTTCCAGCACATTGCTGTAGATATTAATGTATTTTTTGTCCTAAGAAAATATGTAACTAGTGGAAATCTCTATGTATTGGTGTTATATTATATTAAATGGGGAGTAAAAAATTCAATTGGTGAATTGCAGTTAAACCTTAATATATAATGGGATGCACGCATTTCAGATAATAGCCGTGCACAAATGCAGCACTTATATAGTTTGCGTAAAAAGTTGGCTATAAATCAAGGTGACTGATTTTAAGATGGTTTTTTTTACTGTGGTGGATGAATGAGTCAAAAAAGAATACTTGAGGTGTGCTGTCATGCATTATTAGTGAGAACAAGATGCCTCAGCCTTGCTTGTCTCTCTCTCTGGTTGTGTTTTCCCCCCTACACTGAGGCCGCTCAAAAATCCACTCTACACAAAAAGACCCCTCAGAAAAGAAACTTGGATCTCAGGCGCAAGTTAGATGAGGTTTATATCTCAAAAGGACAATGTGGCAAGGCCAACATTAAACCATGTTAAGATCTTCTGAGAGAAGCAGTTGATTGATTCCATAGAATCTTGTTCATCAAGGCCACCAGGTTTGAACCAAAGATATTTGAAATGTGAGGAAGAAAGAGGTAGTTACGGCAACAAAAAGCTGCTGAAGCGGCCTTTGTAAGTATCTGAAAGGACCTATCTACAGCTTGCTAGGCTCTCCCGTTGAGCCGACGAAAGACTACCATGTAAATAAAAGCCAAGGGTGAGCTCACAACTTTGCCTGCGTGAATAAAAATGCCCACAATAACATTACAGATGCATACACAAATAAAGCTAGCCATTCACTTCCTTGTAATAATCAGCAGGCGCCTTGTCTTTATTCAGTGCCCTGAAAGTAGGCTATATGAATTTCTTGTGCAGTTTATTTCAAAGTACAAAAACAAAAAATCATGTTGTATCTGCAATTTTGTCTATGTTCAATGTTAGCGCTTATTTTTGTGAGACCGGTGATTGTCCAATATACATTTTCTCACTCTCAATATCCAGTTTCAAAAGTGACCAGGCTGTGTACACATTTTTGCACTGCCAATTTTGTGATTTTCCTATGTACTCTCCAGGAAAGGTTGTTTTCTGTGGTCTCCCCAGTGTGTGTTGCTAGACAGCTGTGCACTTGCTGAGATAAGGTCAGATATGGCCTTCCCCGTGGGTGTTGGTGGTGGTGGTGGAGGGTATCGGCCAGCCTGAGGAGTGGACAAGGTGGCCGAGATAGCCTTCTCCTGCAGGCGAGTAGGTCTGGAGTGCTGCTGCTACTGCTCTCTTCCCCCCTAGCAGCCATGTCCTGTTGGAGTGAGCCCCTTCACCAAAGCTTTGTCTGAGAAGAGAGTAGCCGAAAGGGCCCTCTGACACACTGGACAAGACCCTTCAATATACAAGCTCCATCTCCACAGCCTCGTGACCAACCTCAACCACACACACACACACACACACACACACGTGCACACATTCTGCATATGCTTATGTGTGGCACCACATGAGTGCTGATGTTGTTTTATCTACTGTTTTTGTGTGATTTTAAAGTTTGAACAGAGTGCTAAGCTCAAACACAAACATTGGGAGCTGGAGGCGAGAGCAGAGCGCCATCTGCCCCGTTCATGGCCTATCACGGCTTTCACTGTCAATTTCCAACAGGAAAACCTCTGCATTCATTGCAAACCAGGGGAGAGAAAAGAAGCAAGATAGAGTTGTACATTGCCTGAGTAAGTTGTAAATAGTTCTTTATCTATAGTGTTTTTTGACTGTTTCTTTGGGAAGAAAAATAGAGATGTAATCAATAATGAACAGCCTTGAAAATGTGAAAGGATGCAGGCTTTCACCTTCCGTACTTTCCTCCTATATTTGTGTTTTCTAATTTACAATCAAAAAATATGTTTTCTCCATTGCTGAGCTCCCAACCGCATCTGTTCCTGAAAAAGATTGCAAATCTCCCAGTCAATACCAGCACACAATTGTCTTTCGTGTTATCATAAATAACAACCCACCTTTGTTTGACTCTCGGGAGACATTTCCTAAGTCTCCACAGATAACTCACACTATGCGTCACTAGACGTGACAAAGCCCACAGTGTGACATATCTAGACCAACGTAGAGGACTCGGAGAAGATGAGGGAAGAAAAAAAGAATAAAGACGAGAGTGGTGGGGGAAGTAGTGTATAAAAGGAATGTAGTATAATGTATACTGGTTTTGTCCAGGTAACTGTTGGCTCAAATACGGCTGTGACACATTTGAAATTGGCCCTGGCCTGCCTACAAAGACGGACAGAGGCGCTGCAAGCACTAGCCAATCAATACTCTCCAGACACCTGCTCGGCTTGGAGAATCCTCAGATATTGACCTTCAATTCAGCCGGCATTCAGAATTGATGAAAAGAGATAAGCACTCTAATCTGTCCGTGTCTTCGCGCTTCCATTTATTGACTAACTGACACAGACTTATTTTAGCTCTGGCTGCATGCTGTCGCCACACACCAATGCGATACATAAACCTAATAGATGTTTATTTGAAAGAGGCTAATATGAAAATTGCCGCTAAAGACACATGAATCAATTTTCAAAAGCAAACATAATTGGATATTCCGGGACACTTATTAAATGTGAATTGGCCCGGGTCTTCTTGTCTGTCAGAACAGTCTGCCCCCCAACCCCACCCTGTTGCTATGTTTCCTTGTGTGACACGTTATTATGCTCAGTTTTCCTCCGTCAGTCATAGTCATTTAACAGATTGCCTGCCATGGAGAAACTGCTGTAAACTCTCAATGGATGGTGTTTGTTTAAAAAGAATGTGTATATATGTTACCACATGCTTTTATGCATACGTGTATGAATACATTCACACATACTTGGGTAGGTCGTTACTCCTCCCACCATAGTCCTACATTTTCACAGTTGTAGGCTGGACGTTAGAGGCGCTTGGAAATGAGTAGAGGAGTAGGAGGAAGTGCTTACTGAGAGCCACTGCACAGGGTAGTGATGCCCACATACTGTCTGTGTCACAGACCTGCCATGAAGGTGACCATGTGGACAGATATACACATATACACACACAGACACACATATAATCAAATGTGCAAATGCACAGATTATTGAAAAGATTCACACGCACCCAACCACGCATGGTCACGCACCCCATATCAGAGAGCCATCCGGTAATTTTCATATTCGTATTTACATGTATATGAGAGCCAGCGCATCCCAGGAATACAGATCTATTAAAATTCAGACGGAATCCGTAAATACCCACCTCCGGAGAGCCAGGAGAGGGGGAGAGACAGAGAAAGAGGCCAGTATATTTATTTGAGTGACATTGTCTAAATTGAAGTTTGACACTCTTCACCACTCTAACCTTTATGCAAATGTAAAAACATCTATATGTGATGGACAGAATTCAATTAACTGAGATGACAGAAAATAATCTAGTGAACTGAATACATCATGCAGTTGAAAGTAACATAATCATCCTGGTAGGAAAGGGTTGGGGGG
>NC_048426.1:17835949-17897715 GCF_013103735.1 Etheostoma cragini | reverse complement strand
GGGTCATTGGGAGAGAGACAGAGAGAGAAAGAGAAGGAGCGAGAGAAGGAGGTGGAGGAAAGGGAGGGAGGGCACAAAGGAAGTAGAAGATAGAGCCCATTTCTCCGCCGTCTTATCGAATGGCACAAGCTCCATTTCTCCAAAGCGGAGTCTTCAGTCCACTAAACTCTTGATCTCAAATGAGAGACCCTGGAACACTGTTGCTAAGCAATTAGGGGGGCTTATTGAGCAGCTGATTCCCGCCGCTCAGTGTCCATCATTACAGTTTTTCCTCAACCTCATAAACTTCCTCACTGATGAACAGCAGCCAGCGCCCAGTGACCATGCACACGAAAATGGGCTCCTATGGCAAGGCTGCAAATTACACCACCACCCTTATTTTGCCCAATATAGAAAGACTTCCCCCCAAACAACTGTTGCTGAAAGAACCCTTTGGATGTATGTGTGTGAGAGAGAAATAGTAATAAATCCTTGAAATTCTGGAGCACGAAAACAATCTTACACAACTCCTGGGTGTTTTCTGTTCAGTTAAATTCCACAGCATAAACACTAATGATCACATGAATTGTCTGAAATGATCATAATTATCTTATGCAATAAAAAATTAGCATAGGTAGTTTACATACACTGTCCATATCATCTAACACTTAGTTTCCACAACAGGAATCGGTGCAAAGACCGAGCCGTGGGGTAGGAGGAACCAAAGGGGCACCCAAACCTGCCTCACAAAATCTGTGCACACATTAGAGAGCTATTGGCCAGATGGGGGCACCCTTAACCAAGATATGAGAAACCATGTAACATTAGTGGAGAAGCCTGCCATAATTACACATGCATGTGTACATAGGCCCTGGAAATGTTTGTTGTTGTGCTCAAAACTATTCAAAAGTTAGAATACTAGCGGTACACAGCACCCAAATACAAATTTTAATTAACAGCATCCTTCCTGCATTGGGTTTAATGTATGCTGTGAGATCAACCTAGAATGGATTTTCTTGACAATGATCAAACATGTAAGCATAAATGTACTCTAACACACTGGTGTTTTCAGTGTCGTAGCGTAGTGACCAGAGACTGCTAGAGGAGTCTATTGTGTGTTGAGCGCTAACACTAGGTGGCTCTGTGCTCTGTTATTGGTCCGGGGGAGCCACACAGTCTTACTGGATTAGTCTTGTGTTTACACAGAATTTGCGATATTGTACATTAAAATTGAAATGAAAAATAAAATATCAAGTCATATTCTGAAAATAAAAAGGTCCATGTTAGATCGCATAGATCAATGCCAATACTGTATTTTAGAAAGTACATAAGGTTACAATGCGATGTGGTGAAGAAAAACCACAGTATCAATCAATGAAATCTACCTCATTGGTTTTCAAATCTCCTCTTAATTCACACATTGCCCCTAAATTGTATTAGAATGCTGATTTAATCCCCATCATTTACATGTGGCTAGAAAACGGCGTTGCAGAACTGAAACCCGCAGTCGTAATGGACGGTTAAGTGACTCCTCACCAGATCTCTTACATATAATATAAGTTCCATTAGCCCTGAAATGGCTACTGTATGGCATTTAATTAAATATAGCGTTTCAAAGAAACCCACGGCAAGCAATTTAGAGTGTGGTTACATTTGAAGCTTGTGTGAGGTTACTTATGCTTTTAACTACTGCACCCACTGCATAAACTGTTAATTAACATATTTAGAATGAAGTACATTTGCCATGTACTAATCATTCTCTAATTCACTGAGAACCGCAGCCTTTCAAACACTGGACACTAATCAACATGCCAGGCCTTAACATTCCATAATCTGTAATTACAGTATGTTTCACTGAAAGAAAGGAAAAAAAATTATAAAAATAATATACATAAATTAACAAACGCTTATTGATGTGATTGGTTAATGGATGCCTTTACGTGGTGCAAAGGCAAGGTCTATTTGCCATGTATACACTGAAATACACTTTGTGACCTACAATAAACACATTCACAAGAATGTTAGAGAGGGAGAGTCAGAGGACAGAGTGTGCTCTCAAGTGATCATACTAAGTTCCACCAATATCAAATGGAATGTTTCCTGCTGTTTCGAAGTATTGCTCAAACAGTATTTCTCAAATAATAAGAAATATCTGCTTATTCCCCATCACTATTATGGAAATGACTCCACCTTATGGTGCAATGGGTGGGCCTGTCCCAGTGCACCATGGGTAATGTTTTGACTCCTCAGGTATAATGAGGGAGCTGTGGCTCGGCTGCTGAGAGGGAGAGTGGCAGCACTCAAGCCCTGACCCCCTCCTAATCCGGGGAAACCCATCCTGGACTGAGTCCCGCCTCACTCACAGCATTACCGTTGAGGAGAGAAACGGACCGCTGTTCAGTTTCAGAGAGGACCAGGAGACTCAATATACCTGTGCAAAGATTATACATTGGACTTACTCTTAACTACACTTCTTCCCCACTCATTCTCTTGGCTCGTGCAGCTCTTACAAGATAACCTGTACCTACATTAGATAGGACCGATTACTGAGAGAAAGTATCAGAGAAGGAGTGAGATCTTTGCAAATGCTTTTAAATATGATGGCAAAAATGATACCAGGCATGTTTGTGTCATCATTTTCTATCAAATGTTTGTCTTCATTTACAGGAGCCAAGAATATACATCTGCAAAAAAATGCAACAGTGGAAAAAATACCAAACCTTTTTCTAATTTCCGGAGCTAATTTTCTCACTGAAGTCAATGGGAAAATTAGCTATGCTAATTAGGACTGCTGAATCAAAAACATGTGAATGTAAAACTTCATGCCAGGAAGGTAATCATTGGATGTCTTCCTCGTAACCTACGTACAGAGGATAAAGCTATTTGCTAACTGGCTGGGGTTCAACAGTTTTGTATTATTAATTACTTGTGCAAAATAACTGACTTTTTATCATTTGTTTTGGTTGCATCGCACTCAGGTACTATGGGGATCAAACACACATGTATTATGATTGAAAGAGGACCGATACTTGCTGGGGGTTCAGATATATTTATATATATACACATATATTTAACATTTCATTAGTTCCATCCCAGAGGTCTGTGATTCAGTCACATACACACACAAGGAGGAGATCACACAGCGGGCAGGCAGGCCGCTGCTGTACTGGCTGTTGTGAGGTGACTCTCTCTACAGCTTCAACGGCGGCAAATCCCAGCAGGGGACGTTGCTGATTGCTGACCACGCACACAACAATGTTGCCTGTGAACCCACAGCTTTATGCCTGTCCAGGCTTTGATGAAACATCTAATTGGCCGAGGTGAACTGTTACTGTGGCAGCTTGGGGCTCAGCTCCACTGTACGCCAGTCTACACAGTAACTGTGCGCATTTAATTGCTCCTTTACTTCTTCGTCTGTGTGTGTTTATACAAACACCATATAAATATTATGTACATTTGCTTTGTGTTTGCAACCATTTCTGTGTATCTATGTGCATTTGTTTGTACAAGTCCGGTATTAAAAATTACAATTTATTGTTTGTTGTATTGAAGTATTATAGAATAATTAGAGATGAACTGATTTCAAATCAAGAAATGAAGGTGGGGTGGTTATCTGTGACATGACGAGGTGCATGCTAGAATTAAGATGGAGTGGTTTGGGGCTTTGTTGCACGGTGGTTTGTTTTCTCAGTTCTTGATGTAGCTCAAGGTACTAGTGGTTGGCTTGGGCGGTGACAGGGTGCGATTGAGTAGAAGAAAGAGTGAAGGGTGTCGTAGTGGTTTGTTTTCGCAGGCCCTTCACTTCTTAGCATTTGGCGATGGGTCTGGAGCATGTTGTCGCCACGGAGGGGCTGCTCGTGAGTGGCGCTTTGTTTAACTTCCTCTCAGTACTGGAGAAACCAGCAGGGCCTGGTAATGAGTCTGCAAACACGAATCACAAGGAAGAGAACAGCGTTCCTCATTCCTAATTGCAGTGAGGGATGTGTTGCTTGGTATTTTAGCAAGAGGTTCTGTTTGGTTAATTTTATGTTATTTGTCATAAAAGATCACTATACTACCTATAAGTACTAAACACACAACTCGTATAAAAGAACAGTAGAGCCTAGCTAATACATAAATTACTCATACCTAACAGCTACATGAAAGTTGCATTGGCAGTTACATGCCGACACAGATTTTCACATAAGAAATGAAGGGCAATTTTAGAAGCTGTGCTGCTTTGTTTATTTGCATAAAATTGAAGAAGCACCACAAAGTATCATGTAACTCAGCTTTTGCTGAACTCACCAGTGCACAATGACTGATTATGGCAAATTACTATCCCTGTACGAGCTGCAGAGAATCCGCTCTCTGTGCTGTATGCAGCCCTGAAGCAGGGGAAGAGAAATTGTTCCGCCCAAGTACCATAAAAACAGATTGGAAGCTCGGCACAGTGAATTAGCTGCACAGGAAGCCCCCTAAACCCCCTGTTTTATTCATGAGCATGAAGGCTATCGGATTCTAAGAAACCCCTGTGGTTTCGCCCGCTACATCAAGGTTGCAAGCCGCATCCATGGAAGGTTGCATTTTTTTACATGCCACAATAAAAAGCATCAAAGATTAACTGTTGCTGTCATTTGAGAGTGTATAAACAAATGATTAATCCTAATGCAGTGAGAGAGAGATTAACCCAGCAGCGATTTGAAAGATTTTAATGAGCAAAGCATCATTCCACTAATAGAATCTTGCTTGAAAAGTCCACAAGTTACATGTTGGGGTACAGGTCTTTGTTAAGCCAACCAGGGTACGAGTTGGTGTAAGAGTGGGGCGTGGAGAAACTTTACTACTGTTGTGGAAACTCATTGTTGTTGGTAATCCTTTGGAAATTGAAATAAGGAGAAGCAGTAGCTCCTAAGGGGGAGCAATGCAGTGGACACACACATGGCACGCTACACTAGAGCATAGCAGAGCCTGAGAAGTTGGTGGTAGCCACAGGGGGTACAGTGGACTGGGGCCAAATGAGAGGAAGGTGAAAAGGCCACATCTGCCAAAATTGCAGAGGAGTGAACTAGAGAAAATAAGCTTTCAAGTTACCAACATCTCCTGCATTGAGTTTACTATTACACTATACACTGTTTACTGTGACTAGTGTACCTATGACAACTTATTCCATTTAGCATCTGCTATTACATGAATACATAGTATAGAAAATGCTCCGCTCATAAAACTGCAGAACCAAAAATGTAAACTGTGAATCAATGGGGAGACAGCAATAGAACGCTGTCCTTGTTTACTTGGTTTGTCTGGGTGCCAACATTTCATGATTGTCCTCTCTGAATTTAGCAACTTGGTCTCTTGTCATTACGGTGGCACTGAAGTCCTAATGAGTGGAATTGTTGTCTGAAAGATAGCCCCCTTTTTTTCCTGCTGCGAAAAGCACATTAGATCCAGACAGCTCATTTCCATTCCCCCTGTCATCTCTCTAGAAATGACGTGCAGTGCTTGAAACTGTTTATTTCCAAATTCAGACCTCCTCCGCGGCAGCCATCGGCTTCAATTACCAGTTTTTCCTGAGCGGAGCCATCAGGCAGCCTGACACTGAGGTCCAACCTAATTCCCACCTTCTCCAAAGTCAAGAGCATAATGTGCAGATAAAAAAGGTGGAAAATAGCCTGCCACTCATTAGCATGCAGCGTCTGCCTGTTCATTTGCTTGCTGCGAATGAAAGTTCTGACACTCAGCGCCTTGTGCAATATGAGAATAGTCCTCTTCAGACTGCCTCGTGTCCTTAGTGCCATAGAAAGGTCATCGGTAGAGGTGTGCGCTCACCAACCTGGCTCTCTGCTCTTCACTGGCCCACCTGGGAGAAGGGTTAGCCGGGGGTATTGATTCAGGGAGAACCTCATTACCTGCTGAATCAACATATTATTGTCATGTTTCACCCAGCCGAATTGTTTACAAGTGTCTTTAGTGCGGGCAAAAGCCTGCTCTGGTGGGCCACGACCGCATTCATTAGTCCCTGACTCCAGTGATTATGTGTTATCTGATACGCTGCTAGCAAGCTTGGCCGCATGAGCAGGGCCACTGGCCTGCATCGGCCTGGGCCCATTACAAGCCCTCTCTTTTTCTCGCTCCGTTTTTCTCTCCCTCTCCCCCTTGATCCCTCTTTCCCTCTGTCTGTGCTCCCTATGAATGTATCCATTAGCCTGCCGATGTGTAAATTGTTTTCACCTGCACTGCGGGCAGATGGGGAGCAGTGTCTCTGTCGTGATTTCCTATGCATGAGCTTTCTAATCAGTTAGAGAGTAACACGATTCCCTTGCTCCTTGCTTAAAAAAGGTGAGCTTGCGCAAGCATGCACACATACATTACATACGTACACACACACACACACACACACACACACACACACACACATGCACTCGCACTCACAATATGCAATCAATATGCATGCTGTGTTGTGGGGATATTGGTGCAGTGGTAGCGGTGACAGGGTTCATTATATGGCCTCGCCTTACAACACCGCGATGGCTTAATAGGTAAGGACCTGGCCCGAGCTGATCCTTGCTTCTGCTGTTCCCAATTTCAGTTCAAATCTAAGGATAATTTCACCTGGAAGACTAAACCCACATAAGCACAATGGTATCCAGTAGCAGTGTCAAACGAGTGTGACCCACGGAAGAGACAGGATATGATGCCCCTCACACAAACAAATAAAGCATTCCCTAATACCTTAATGTGGATGTGACATATGCCCTGTGGGCCTCTCCTGTAGAAGGGGGTCAAATGGGCCATCCAGGACTGGATTGGCTCTTTGGGTATAGAAAGAGGTGCTCATATAATGAGCTGTCTATTCCTGGCTGCTTGTCTTTTCTGGTGCTCAGACAATAACAGATCTTGGTACTGTATGTAGGATGCTGTATCTAAATTGCTGATGACATCTACCATTATTGCAATTTTACTATATCAATTTTTTTGTTGCAATTGTACTGCCAATAACAGACCCACAACTACATTAAATAGTGTAAACCAAAATTTACTTGAGTGTGCTTGAGTGTGAATGGTTATCTGTTGAGCAGGTGGCACCTTCCACGGCAGCCTCAGCCAAAGTGTATGAATGTGTGTGAATGGTTACTGTACTATGTAAAAGCATTTTGAGTAGTCATTAAGACAAGAATATCACTATAAAAATACAGTCCATTTACATTTACCATTGCTTACCATATTCAAAACCTGACAATAAATTTAGTTGAACAGACAGGATACTAATGCACAGTGAGACAAGACCAAGAACAACACAAGCTACCCTCTACTTCATCATCAGTAATTGGTTTACTTAAGTGCAAGTCACCTGCTGCTTTACAGCCGTCACCACCGAGCCTGAGCTGGTAAACATGGATGTGGAAGGGCACAGTCCTAACAAGGCCAGGTATCAGGGTAACCACCCAGGCCCACTACAGGCGCAAACATCACACCCTGGCTGTGGGAAGCCTGACCCAAACAGCCCAGCCTACATGAACCTCATCATCTGAAAACCACACACGCTGCCCTTATTCACTGCTGTGTCACACCGCCAAACCGCCCCTGCTATCAGCTGTCAGTCAAACCCCAGGCTCACAAACTCTTGTCAAACTGAGACATGATCCTCTCCTTGCTGTCGTTCTTGCCTACTGACAGGCTGTGCCCCTGGACCGCGAGCATGTAAAAATGATTGGAAAAGGAGCAGATGTCCAAACGCAAGAATAAAAAATGAATAGAGAATGAATTCACTCTGCAAACTATGACATCACAAGCCAGGCTAGCGTGGACCAACAACAAGCCACTGTCGTTAGACCTGGGAGTCTTTGTTCAAAACCACACTGAAGCATTGTGCTCTCAGACAGCACTCGAGACTGACCTGATGTTTATTCAAATAACCAACAAGTGCAGCATCATGCTGATTCTGATCTCCTCACTCATCATTTGTGATAGAATAGACAACATCTACAGAAAAAAGGTTTATAGAAACATATCTACATTTGAAAAGTGTCTTAACACAGCATAGCACAGCCTCATGCTGTTCAATTTCTTTTTGAGTTGCAAATGAAAAGGCAAGCATTGCAAACTAGTTCCACTCCAAACCATTCTATTTTGTCAGTTTTCTTTCCCATGAAATTATAAAGGGGATTTGTTGCATGCTTTTCATCCACTTGATAGCACTTAACTAATTGCTGTCCTCTCATAGACAAAAACGCACTCACAAAACATAGACACACAAATAAACCATATGCAGGCATGCTGGCACATGCTAGCGTTGGACGGTAATATGGCATAGAGCGGGGTCTTAAAAATAGCAACATACCAGTTTCAATACCGTCATTAAAAAAATGCAATGGACTTATATAGGAGACAAGCATTAAATATTAAATATAATTTATTTAAAATGCCTAAAAATGCTTATGTGTGGTTGTCATCATGTGACAATGTGGAGGAGAAAGAGAGAGAGAGTGAGAGGGAGAGAGAGAGAGAGAGAGAGAAAGAGAGAGAGAGAGGGGGGAAGATGTCAAGTCGTGCACCGAGTGACCTGGTCTCGAAGAACAACACAACTTCTGCAGTTTGGCAGCATTTCAGGTTCCGACCTAATGAGAAGGTAGAGGTGTTTCAGTAGTGTCTGGTATTCAGTTTCTGAATGGTGTAGGCACAAGCCAACAGTTTGGTGACACCGTCTGAGCCTTACGTCATCGTTTTAAATTAGTCTTGGTAATACTGTATACCGAGGAAAAATAGGGAGGAGGTTTGACGGTATCAGAATTTAAATACCAGCCTACTCTAATGTGTGCATGCACACACAAACATATAAAGATTACATTTTGTATCCTTTTAACATTTTTTAATCAAACGTAGTTTTCAACATATACTACTAATATCATCATCTGGACACATTTAATCTTTATAATATAACTTTGTTACAATCAAACTATACCTTTGCCAACTACAAGTGCCTACTTTTTGAAACGATTATAAAAGCCTGGTCAAATCTCTTTCACTAGTGGCATCAGCCAATTATAGAAACAAGTGACCATTGAATTAACACATGGAACTTGAAAGCGTTTGCACTCTGATGTAGAATGCTCTCTGGAAAAAAATATGCCAGACCTTAATTTGCAATTTCACAGTAAATCCCCCGTGTTCTGGGCAAACAATAGGCTTTAACTCAATGGAAACACAATGGCATTGTAAATGTTAAAATGTGTTGATAAATGTCACAGTTCTTTTAAACACTCCACAATAGGCAGCTCCGACGCCTTTTTTCTTCATAGATGAGAATTTAGGATTTGCATTAACCCCAAACACTGCTTCAGTATGTAAGTGATAGTGAAAAGAGTGAAGGGAGAGCCATAAAAACCAGAGCTGTGGAACTGTGGAAGAACAGCCACAAAAGACAGATAAACCCACCACCACAGAAAGGTGAGCCAACTGTTCCAAGTCTCACACAAGGGGAGAAAGAAAAAGGAGGGGAGTGGAGAAGATAATTTAGCATTTGTGTAAGCTGTTTATCAAATTATTAACTGCACAGATGTTTCTGACTAGCTAGGGGCTGAAAATGGGCCCTGCCAGGCAGGGGAACAAAGGTCTGAAGGATTCAACGGAGATGTGCACTGAATATCAATTTAATTTACTAGCTGTTAATTCTCATGCAAATTGTGACCTCTGTTAGGGCATATCAATGGCCATACACATTGCATGTCTTCTGAGGAGCATTAGGCAGAAACAGTGCAGAAACACAGTGTAAAACCGCAAATAGGGAAAATGATATTTTCAATACAGTTATTCATGTAGTCAGATTTGAAAAGTGTATGCCCGGCAATTTTTTGTTTTTACTGATAAACACTTAAAGGCTATACTGTATTATCCAAACTGTATTTAGTTTTGCACCATTTGGGCTATATATGTTTTTCTAACAAGACTGTACTGTAGATAACTCACTGTAAAGTTTAAATGAATGCTGTTCAAGAAACATGCAAATAAGATCAAGAAAAGAGAAGTTCTGAGCTCTGAAGTTTTTATATGCATTATCTACGCAAAAGGCCGGAAATCATACTCACCAACATTTACCTTAACTTGAGTGTATGTACTTTTGATGCAATCTCACTTGGTGTCAGTACAGCTTGGGGAGGTTTCTGCCTAATGCACAAAGTAAGGGAGAACATTGTGAGTAAATGGCATCTCTATTTTGACAACCAAAATCTGCTGAAAATATAAACATGAATGCATGGTATTATACCCAACAAAGTTTTGATGACTGGCATCAACCTGAGCTAAATTCAGCTGGTACAGCAATGTTGCAAGTCCCATTTTCTTCATCACCTCCAAAGTACTGCCTTTCAGCTCTCAGTAGCACAAACAAAAAGCCTGGCAACAATATCAATTATACAAGCAGGGGGCAAACAAGGGGATTTATTTCACAACAAATAGCCTCACAGAGAGATGCTGAATAGGGCAGATTAGCATTAGAAAAGGACAACAGAACTCCCCAGTTCAACAGCTAAAGAGCAATTTGATGGGACTGGAATTGGGAAAATTGCTTGATTAGGGTGTGCATTTGGATGGGGCTGTCAATTTCAGAATCCCTGCAAGGATGTGTAGTGTTGTCGCTTTGATAAAATGGTATGCAGTCAAAACATGACATTATGAGAACTGTCAGTGATGAACTTTGATAATGAAAGACAAGATCAAGGGATGATACAGCATATCTGGGTAAATGAGACATCAATCTAATAGAGCGGGGGAAGCTTATCAAATTTAGACAAAGAAAGTCTTTTAATGGCTGGTATTTAACCCAGTCAGTTAAGATGCATTTTTTTGTTAGCAAAAGGTGGGGTTTTACTAACTATTTAATCCTGGAAGCATCGTGTATGAATCATTTTTGGTAAACAAAACACAAAATATAAATTAACATTAAGCACGACCGTAGAAACTTCAGTTTATTTGTTGGGGGGGATACTAGTTTTTCTCAAACCACTTCTGTGACAGCAGACCACTATTTTGTAGTACACAGCATAGCTCTGTACCCTACACGTTAAGAGATTGTCACTCCCATAGACAGTTACTTCCCGATGTTGGTAACGTATCACACTGAAATTTGTGAAATCCACGAAATAATAAACTTTTTTTCATTAGAAACAATGAAAGATGGAAATCATTTCAAAAACGCTTTAGCTATCTATGATTGTTTGTTAGCTTACGTTAGCTCACAACTTCCATTAAACTGACAACCTTTGTTGTGTTGATGACTAACTTGTAGCTAGCAGTGAGCAAACTTCATTAAGTATGTCCATTTTTATTCTGTATTGATATTACAGAAGTCTTTCGTTAGCATCTTGTAGACTGCTTGTCGCAAAGTGACGCATGCGCAACTAAATCTGCACTGGACTTCGACATTGGGAGTGTCAGTGAAAAAGAGCAATATGCTCGCACCACGTGCTCTCTGTTTATCACCAGGGTATTCTGGGAAGTGGTGCTCATGGTAACCAATGTAAACAGCAGCCCTTCTTCTCCTCTTCATTTCCTCGGCTCTGCAGTAGCGCCATAAAGCGGATGAAAATGGCAAGAATGGCTCCCAGCGAAAACCAGTATTATGAAAAGATAACATCGATTCAACAAAACATGCACATAAGGTATGGTTTCCCTCTTTTTGGTTAACGGGACACGGCATAGTGGAGACCGCGGACTTCAGTTGTGATCTCTGCCGCCCGTCGGGTAGCCTCCTCTTGCCGTTTGCCACAAGGAGATAACAGGCTAGCTACTTAGCTAGCTAGCTAAACAGACAAGTCAGGGCAGACGGAGATGCTGTATACCTAGCTTGTTCATTAGCCTATTTACTTCAGGCGCTACCTTCAGCTAACAGTAATGTTACACTTGCTCTTGCATGTAACGTTAGATGAATGGGAAGCTAATCTGACGTATCTGTAAAAGGTTAGCGTCCGCCTATTAGTCAAAGTTCACATTAAGCTACCGAGCCCGTGTTTATTTTGTATGAAACGTAAACGTTAGTTTGCTATTTCTTATAACGTTATCCACATTAGCGTACGAATGTAGCTGATATTATATAGCCAATTTGCATATCAACATTAGCATACATAGTGTTAATGAATACAAAATAAATAACTACCGTTAATATGCTGATAATTAGCCCTCAATTAGCCTAGCAAAACCCCGGAGATGCTGTAGTGGTCCGTGTGGGTGACAGTACCCCTGACTTGTGTGTGCAGGGAGAAACGGAGGCTGCAGCTGGAGAAGGAACTGTTTGCTTACTCCAGATCTGATAAAAGAATGTAAGTTAACGTTATACAAATTACTGTATATCGAAAATAGATTAACATACCTTGTTCTAATTCCTGGACTTTCAAATTTAAGATGTAACTCTGATAAATGAGATATTGCACTAAGCCCTCACTTTTAGTGTTCACCATGTATATGTAATCAGTATACATACTCTATAGATGCATAGGCATGTTATTATTTTCATTTGGAAAAATGAAAAGAGGCACTGGCATGTGTTATAATCTTAATTTGTTTTTTTTGTTCAACAATATTTTATCACCACAAGTGTGTTAAAAGCAGTATCCATTTTGATGTAAGCTGAACAGCCTGTTTTCACTTTAAATTGATTCTTGTGAATATTAACATTCAAGAAAAAAACAGCTGATAAAATAAGATTAACATTTAAAACACATTGTGCTTAACCTTTTCTTGTGAAATGTCTAGCTCTTATTTTTTGACAATGCACCGTGATAATATTTCTTTTGAATAATAGTTCTCCATTGCCTTCAGCTCACAGATAAAGTGTTCCAAACTGCGCAGTTATCTCAACGAAATCTGTGACAGGGAAGCACGAGCAAAAATGAGAAACCTTGAGCTTCTGAGAGATGTGGAGTGCATAGAAATTAGCATGAAGGAATATAGTCCTGACCATGCCCCCCTGCAACAACAAAAGGTATAGTGTGCACACACACACACACACACAAACGTTTTTATTATTTAAATTGAATAATCATTCATCCATTTTTTGAATACTGTAAAAAAAAATGAATACCAAATATACTGGAAAATAAACTCACAAATAATATCCTTTTTATATTTATTTTATTATTATAGCATATGTGCTGTAATGTTAACACAGGGTTGAAATATTTCATTGCAATTGCTTGACGTGACAATAGTAAACCCTGAAACTGTGCAATTCATCACGACAAGCAAATAAACGAGGGAGAAAACAATGAGCCAGTCAGATTATCACTTAAAACTCAACGACAGTGCTTGACAGCTTAATATCAAATTAACAAAATTGGCTAATTATGACTCACTGAGTTAATTGCCCAATATAGAGACTCTGAAGTGCTCCAGAGGTTTAGTCATTCTCTCCCCTCAAGCAGTTGGTTTATTTCCTCTTGATGCTTTATGAGTCCTACATGTTTGCTGTTGTTTTGGTTGTCCTGTTGCTCTCTGTTTCTATTGTGGAAAATCACCCTGACTTTTCTGGTTTAACTCTGATGTTTTTGGTGCAATGAAAAACATGGAGTGGCCAGTGAGTAAAGTAAAGTTTTTTGTGCTGGGGTTCATACATTTATGACAAATAGTGTAATCGTTATGAGTACTGGTTGTGCAAAACATTTGAATACAAGACTGGATAAACGAGAAAATATTAAAGCTGTCTTTTCAATGGTCTGCTTCTGTAAACTGCCATTGTTTTGATGATAAGGTCTGTCATTCTTTAGCTAATCTAAGTGCCCCCCTTTTTCTTTTTCTTTTTTGAGTTGGGATTAAGGCAGTTACTCTGGCCAGTCAGATAAATGTTTAAGGGTGTCAGCAGCAACACTGATGACCCTTATTTGAGCAAACCCATTGTGATTGACGTTGTCCCTTTTGCTTTCCTGTTTTCATACTATATGCAGATAATATTCAACAATGCTATCACAGCATTATAACAGACAATTCCTAGTGTTTGCATGAAGTGTCAGTTTTCCTGTCAGTTAAATATTATGACTATCATCTTTCTGTCATTTTTCTGCTCTTATCTTACTCTTATCCTGGTGTATAATTCATGTCGTTGCATCTCTTACAGGCTGACTTTTTCAAAAAGATTTCTAGATTTATGGAAGCAAAGAAGAATGTAGAGAAGGAGCTCAGCACAGCAAAGGTAATGCTCATATTTGAAACAAAGTGTAAACCATTGGTGCGGTACAATGGTTTTGGAAGTAACATATTTGTACATCATGAACTTCACATATGACACATCTTCTACTATGTATCGTGTGACCCCTAGTGTGTGTGGGTTTTTAGACATTTTTTTATGGCTTAAAAATGGATCTTGTTTTTTTTTAATGTTGGATCCTTATTTTTTTTTAAATGTTTACAAGGTTTATGCAAATCTCAGTTCTTTTAAGCTATGTTTTCAGGTTTAGAATAACAAAAGAGAGTAGACATTATGCTGGGTAAATCTGTAGAGGAGTCTACATTTAAACTGTGTATCTGCAATAGCACAGGTGTCTAATCCTAGCTTGTGCATCTGTACAAGCGATGTAGTTCAAGTCCATAGCTGCTTTCTCCCTTCACTTAAAGCAGTTAAAGCTCTTTTAGATGAAATGTCTAAGACATCTCATAATAACTTGGAGCATGCTGTCTAGAGCAGTCACTTGTAACTGTGTGCAAAACCCCGTCAGCCTGTCGATATTGTAATGAGCAAAATGGTACCGTCACTCCATTATGCATACAAGCCATTGGCTGGCAGTGTGCATGTCCCTTAGGCTGCAGCATTCATTAAGGGAAGCTTACCGGGCTGAAAGCTGGAGACAGATGATAACGGGATATGATTTTCATATTTAATACATTCCTTGGAAGAGCACACGCGTGCCACAGATTGATAGAAGAATCAATTGCTACTTTAGTGGAACACTTTCTACTTTGCCCTGCAGCCACCGATGGAATCACTCAGCCAAGAAATTAACTTTTCCTCTTTTTTTTTTTTTTTTACAACTACTTTGTGGATCTGCTGGGCAGGCTGCATGGTTTACAGTGAATGTTATTAAGCAGCTAACTGTTTGGTATTTAAGACGCTTATCAGAAAAGAAACAGAAGCCATCCTTGTTGTTATTATGTTTGGAGGGAGGCTTTTTTGCTTCACTCTTCCCCCCACCCCTTGGTGACATTGCAGACATGAATCAAAACTTGTCCAAAGGATTTCTAATAAGATGAAAAGTTAAAACATTGATCCTGATTCTTCTGAAAGATGAATTCTGACCTTGGCCCAAATAAGCTACACTTATTCAAATGTGTAAAGGGGATAGTTAACGTACTTGAATTTATTTCTAAATAGGCTTACTCAATTTATCTATGAAGGGGGAGAGTGCATATTAATAAAACACATGATTTTACATGGGTTAAAAATGCCAGAATTAGCCAAATGGCTATTTTTCATCTACAGTCCCCTGCTCTCAACTCAACTTCCACGTAAGCAAGCCATTTAAAGTCTTTGAAGAATTGTATTTGACAAAACAAATACAATTTTTATGAGGTAATGGAAATTTTTCTATCAAAAAAAGAATAGGCTATATGTACTTCATTTCCACCCCCCCATTTTTGCAGGTTGAAGCCGTGTATAGACTACACCAGGACAGCTTCCTCTCTCACCCAGCTAGGGATTTTACACAACCACCAGCGGTAATTTTTATGGGCTGCCAGACCTCCAGAGGGTCTGACACTGAAACTGGCACCACAAGTGTACACTCACACCAAGCATTGCATCGTTCACCCAATCGCAGCATGCACTCCCGCGAACGTCTACCAAGTGGCCTTTTGAAGGACTTCAGAGTTGGCGGAGAGGATGCTGCCAGCAACCGAGCACATTTATCAGATGACATTTCAGGCTCAAACGATTCCCCTGACGGCTGTAATTTGAGTGACAAACATGAAAGAACGATGGCGGTGCACCCATCTGTTAGTGCCTTAACAGGCGCAGCTGCCAATGTGCCTTTTGGAAGTGATGATGAACAAGAACCTTCACCTCTGGTGACCTTGACTGGGCCTGAGAAGAATCTGTCTCCCAGCAGCAGTATAATCATGAAGAATTCCCCTGCAGAACAAACTGACTCCCGAGAGTTGACTCATCAGCCACCCATAATGGAAGATGGAGAGAGAAGTCACAGTCAGACCACTTTGGAAAAAGAAGCTCAAGATATTCCAGGTTTGGAATGCTATCCATTGCTTATTATCTTGTAATATATTTTTTTTGTCTTTTCTAAGATCTTTATTGTGTTTTACATTCAGGTAGATGTGAGAGTGTCAGCACACCAAGCTCTGATGTGCAGTGGTCGGAAAGCAGTGCTAGTGATCTCTCCATTTCCCTGACACAATCGGAACTGGAAGAGGATCTACCAGAGGGTGAGGATCTACCAGAGGGTGTGGCACCTGAGGGGAATGACACTTCTGGAGGGAGTGATGATCACAATCAGCACAGTCCTGAATCATCCCTCCACTCTGATGGGTCCAAGAACACACCACATTTAAACTCTGAATCGTTAGCTCCAGTAACCGTGGAAAGGTACAGTATGTATGACTTCTGTACTTTGTTGTCTGGAATTTTCAAAGTGTGTCAATGGAGAAAAACTAACATTTTAAATGCTTTATGGCATTGCATTTTTTAAAACAATGCAGTCAGTATTTTTTTTTTTAACCAAAGATTTAAGGCTACGCGAGCTGAGAAAGGAGAATGTTCTGCATAGCCATGCTGAACCACAAAGGGCTGTTAATGAGAGGAGCGGGGGAAGACACCATACGGTCTTTGTCACCATCACATCAGAGACTGACAAAGAGGATTGTGGGAGCCACGGTCAATACCACCATGCTCTGTGTAGCTCAGCAGCTGCTGCAGTAGTGGCAGTGATGCATCTTATAGGGAGAGCTCAGGACCTGTCACCAACAATATTGCCATAATCCAAGATAATGCTGTAACAGAGCAATTTTCTGGTTGAGAGACCTCAGGAAGTCCCCAGTGGAGAAGGAAATTTGTGGCACCATAGAGTGTTCTGGAGGGTGGGCATGTGGACAGCACTTATAGCCACAAATCCTTAGCGTGATGATGGCCTCTGAGTTGAAGGATCATTTTGGATGGGGTTAGAGCCACAGAAAATCCCATGTGAATGTTTGAGCCCAGAGCCTCTGCATTTCCCCTACAATATACCGTAGAAAAAGACATTTTTTTTTGGTGTGTGGGACCTTTTTCTATTGATCCCGTTCTTGCTTAACAGTCATTATACTTATTTAGGTTCACTTTTATTTTATCAGATGCTTTCTTTTTTATCTTTGGTACAGAGTTAAACATGCTCACAATACTGTTATTCAAAACAATCACATTTATATTATTTTTTAGCATTATCTAGTATATTTTATAAAATGGTCTAAAAATGTCTCAAAAGGAGTATGAAGGGTTTGATTTTCTCTGAGTTTAGCCTGTTTGTTTGTGCATGACTGTGTCTGTGTGGTCGACTATACTGTTTATAGTATGAACTCAAGAGGAACTGCAGTTAGCCTGTGCCGGGGAGACGATGGTGGGGGCTGCAACTTTCATTGTTAACACGGAGGGCTTCTGTGTATGAGGAGAAAACCAGAGGCTTTGATGTAAAGCTCAGAGAGCATCCAGTCTCTATCCTCTCTCTCTTTCTTTCTTTCTTTCTTTCTTTCTCTCTCTTAAGGTTAGAGTTTATATCGCTCCCTCCATTCAGCTCACAGTCAGGAAAAACAAGCCTGGGCAATTCATTAGATTATCCCATTATATTTCTCCTCCAGCATTGCTGGGGTGAGTGAGGGTTTGCGACTGAAATATCCTCCAGGTTGTTTCTTCGAGACTCATCATAATGGCCTCACCGTGTCCTGTTCTGAAATATGTCGTCCCTGAACTGCAGGATGGTGCTGCCTGATTGGTGACAGCATGCCATACAATATTAAGTTGAGTTCTTAAAAATCTTATACTTTTTACAACTCTAGAGGTCGAATGTAAAATGCGCTGGCCTAAAATTAATGTACATGTTTTGCTACATCATAGGGCGTTAAGTTGTCCATACTGGTTTAGTCTCAGTAAAGTTATTTTGCATTATCACACAGTACTCTGTTAACTGTGTGCTCACAGCATATCCCAAATTTTGTCAGGCAACGTCTTTACTTCTGGTATATTATTTTCTATTCCTTTGTGAGTTATATTTGCTGTCTGTGCCAGCACGGTGAGATTCGTCTTACCACTCAACAGTTAGACCGTAAGTGTGGTAAATCACACCAGAGCCAGTACTGTACACTGTGTAGAGCAATATCGCTGCAGAGAGGCTGACCTCTTCCTCCTAGCTTACAATACTCTCCTGATGATGTCGACATGCAAACAACAGAAGCATCTAAAGTGAGGTTGGAGACCTTGACATGAAAGGTGGCAACAATGCAATGCAATGAGAGAGAGAGAGAGAGAGAGAGAGAGATTTGCAGAAAAACTAATTCACTTTCTCCCTCTCTAAAGGTCTCTTTTTTGAAGAGCATTGACAAATAAAGTGGAAAGAGAAAGATGACTATTTCAAGGCCCACGCTGACGATAAAAAAAAAAAAAAAAGATACAGCTTTTTGCCTATGCTACTTCAGACAACCTGAAGAGGACCTAGCAGAGACGCATTGCACACTACAGAATGTCATGGATATAATTCAAGCTGCCAGCTTAATCAGGATGTTACCAGGAAACAACCTGCAAAAAAGAGGGAGCAATTGTTTGCTGACCCCTAACCCAGGAACCCATTACAGATTGTCATAAATTCTTTTTGGCCCCTTTTATGTCGGGGGGCTCAGGATCTCTCGGCTTGGGGATTCAATTCAATGGGGGCCACCCAGAGCTTAATGCTCAGGAAAGAGATGGATTCCCAATATCCACATGCATTAGGCATCCATTTCTCAGTTTGCAGCCTCAAACAGGACCAGATTAAAGTGTAAATCTCTCACCAAAATCATCTTAAGGGCCCCCATTTTTTGTGGACATTTTAAATGTGAGATGGTGGTAGTGATCTTACAGAGTTATTAATACAGTTTATTTTTTATTATTATAATTATTTTTAATTAAAATTATTATTTTTATTGTTTCACTTTTACTGTAGGCAGGGACTTCCACAAGCTCTAGTTTTAAATGGCAGGTTACACAAGCGTTCCCGATACAATCTGTCATTACATGTGGCAATTTATCCATTGTTGAAGTCCTGTTATGTGGCAGTACCATTCTAAAGATCAGATTCCTGCAGCAGTCCTTGAGTACCTCAAGGAAATTGCCTGGAAAAATGCATCACTGATTTTTGAATCAAATTGGATCCTGTTTTTTGTTTCTCTCTTTTTCTTGTACAAACAGCAGGCCTATTGATCACGTGGACTATTTTTATTTCCTTTCACCAATTTAATGGGTAATGTGTATTTAGTCTCTCCCAGGAAGGACTCTTTAATCTGCTGGACAACATCGAAGGACGACTTCATGGTGAACAGACCATTGTGTACGGGGATTCTGTAATTGATGGAAGACAACTCAATAGAATTATCAGGTATGCCTTCTTTCTTTCCCCAGACTTTACAATCTTATCTCTTGCTGTCTAAATTAAATGCTGTGTATATTTATTTTACGGCCATGGAGCAGTTTTGTACAGACAAGGAAAAAATATTACCCTTCTGCCAAGGGCTCTTACTTTAGATGAAGTGTCATCACCAACATGCATACGTCTTTATTTCTGAGGGGTTTTCAAACACATGGGATTGTTATAGTAACCACCCTGTTGAATTGTTATTGGGAGTCAGGGAGATGGAGAATGTGTTTCATTAGGCTGGGCTTATTGTTTCATAAGCTTTCATATTTCATAGCATGATTAATTTACCATAATTGGAGTTTGTGTTGTAAAGTACGGATAAATGTCTGGCATATGAAAGCTTTCTCACTCGTTTTAAACCCAGTTGATACTTCCCCATCCCCATCTATGCAAAAATTATTTTAAATGATGTCAACAACACATTCAATAGTAAAGAGCGTAGCTATCTTGTGTCATGACTAGAGATGGCCCGATACCATTTTTTTCTTCCCTATACGGATCTTGATACCTGAACTTGCGTATCGGCCGATACGTGTACTGATCCGATACCAGTGTGTACTGCTGTCCCTGTATGGATGTGATATGATTTCTATCTTTGTTGTCAGTCTGCTCAGGTTAAACTCTTTGTGAAACATAAACAAACGCAAACAATGAATGCCTCAGAACTTTCTTTAATCATCCAGTTTGACGGTCAGTATTAATGGAAAAAGAACATTTTCTTTAGGGTTTTATTATGTGGTATTGGATCAATGCATAACCTCCAGTACTTCCGATACCAGCGTTTTAGGCTGTATCGGAGGGAATACCGATACTGGTATCGGTATCGGAACATCTCTAGTCATGACCCTCAGTGTCATGTTTAGTCTTGCTGTGATATTATGTGAGCAAGTGTGTATGTGCATTGACGTGTATGATCATACTCGTAGTGAGTGTGTGTGTCTGTCAAGTGTTAGCAGCTGTTGGATGTACTCCATGTACTCCTGACCCACGGGTTGAGCCCAGGGCTCCATGGCAATAGCTGACTGCTCTCTATATATTGGACAGCCTTTGTAACGGTGGAGCGGGCTTGAATGACGAGGACCTTGAAGCATGTGGAGCAGTCATCCTTCATGAGCTTCAGAGGTTGTCATGGAGCACAGCAAAGGGCTGCCTGCTACCACAGGATCTAGTGAGAGCTCACCCGTCCAGCACTGAGCCTAATGAAATAAGGTAAGGCCTCCTGGTTTCTCTGTGAATCCAGCACCAAAGAATAATGTCAGTGTTTTTTATTTTATTCTGTATTTATTTGTAGGGATTTTTCAGAAATAGAAGAAATGGAAGAAATAGTTACAGTATATGATACAATATAGTGTGTGTGTTTGTAGACATTTACTTTTTTTTTAACTCCCCTAACAAGAAGTGCTATAATGGAGTCATTCAGAGCACAAATATCAATGCTCTGAAAGCTACAGAGTTCAATAGACCATTCTTGTCTTTTCATAGAGAAACAGAGAACAGACTTTTCCACTATTTGGACAAAGAGTGGATGGCTGCCTGTGCATTATTTTTTCATTTTTTTGGTAAAATAGTAAGGGACAGGGCACACACAACAGTTACTGAGATATTGCACGCTACCATTTGATACGGTGTCCCTTGTCCACAAATGTAAAGGTCATCTTTACTGTCTCCTTGTGCGCTGCACAGGTGAATGTCATGAGTAAATTAAAATGCCCTATCTGTGACTTCCAGTCCTTTGGATAATGAGTAGTTATACTCTGAGCCAAATCCATGCTCTGCTTCACTACTCTATTGATTTCACTGAGACCTTCGCTGCTATATACTCAATCCAAAGAAACACGTAGAGCAGTGTCCCTCTCTTTCCTATGGAGATGCCTATTGGCTCTTTGACCTTTTTATCTAGTTTTCAAGGTGTTATATCACTGTCTGTGTCTATTCAGTGTTAACTGGAATTAATTAATGATCTATATCTTTTTAAGTGTTAAGATGGATTGGCGCCAAACTGGCAGCCTTTTGAGAATGCCTAATGAAAGAAATAGTGTGACAAATTAATTTTTTTTTAACCTAATGGGCAAACTTGTAAGATTTCTAAATTTTCTTGATAATCAAAGAATCTGTCACCATAAGGAAGTAACATTGTGACTTATTTACAGATGTCCCACTGTTTATTAAATAAGAAAGCCTCTCTTTCGCACCCACTGCCCCCACCCTCACCCCAGCACCAGCCTCCCTGCTGATGCTGTTCGGCTGTGGGATCGCTGGTTCAAGCACGCCCTTCTGCTGAAGGAGCGCCGTGTCCTCAGTACTGAGCGCTTGGTCCAGCTGTTCACGCCGCAGCTGCTGAAGCGCCATGCCGCCTACAGCCACCAGGTAGCGTTGGAGGCTCATACACTGCCACTACACATCAAAATAGGGGGTCACACACTTGCATTCACCCAACACCCACTCCCTAAAGCAAGCAGACATTACCACACACATATGACTGCAGAAGTAAATTGCCATTTTTTTCTTCTTCTTTCAAAAAAGGCCAGTGTTTTTGTTACTTAAGCACGTTTTTTTGTTTGTTTTTTTAGAAGAGCGCTGTAGTTGGTACTGAGTGCCCTCTTTGTGTCTGGTGTTTGAAACCAAGCCCTGGCTGCCGACTCATCAGATTGCTCCACACGTTGACCTAGACAGAAGGGAAACCCTGACCCATGCACTAATCGCAAATTACAGCCTCTGCTTGGCTTCTTTCATCTCATGTGGCGTATTCATCTGAGAAACACTTGCTTTTAATTTGGCATTAGCCAAAAGTATAGCCATCAGCTGGGTCCAATTGAACGAGGGAGCCGTTGGGATCTTTACCCCAACGAACAAAATTATTTTAAATGTCCCCCTCATTGACCTTGTGCAGATCAGGCTCAAATAAACAAAGAAAGACATAACAAATAAAATCACTTTAAATGCAAAGATAATGTTAAGAGATATACCAGAAAATGTACACTTCTATATGCAGGAGTGATCTTATGTACTTCATGCAGGTTTTTATAAACATTTTTGCGAACTCATCTTGTGGGGGTTCTTGTGGCTCAGAGATCTTGCTCCAGTGTCCCCGACGCAATGAGGAAGACTGTAGAGTCTCTTGAAAATATGAACGGACAAAAGGAAGAGAGGCATGGCCATCTACATCATTGTGTCGAAGTACATCAGGAAAAGCCTGAGTGAAAATCTTCCTCCCCCTTTATCTCTTTCACTCCATCTATTTCTCTCTCTCTCTCTCTCTCTCTCTCTCTCTCTCTCTGTCCTCTCATATAACAGCTTACTCTCCTCACACAAGAGCAAACAGAAATTTCCATTCACGTAATGCCACACAGCCTGGCTACTCCAACAAATGGGAGCATGCAGCTCGCATGCACACACTCAAAGAGGCCCTTTGAATATTCAAGTGCTAACAGTTGCATTCATTGATATTTAAAATGCAGTGGGTCTGCGAGAGCCCTCAACCCCAGTACATTTGACTAAATCTAAAAAAAGAACAAAGACAGATATCGGGGACAAGGATCAAGACTTTTTTTGTTGTGCAGCAACATCAAATACCAAGTGCCAAGCTCAGACTGGCATGTGTATGCCTCTCTTCCCCTCAAAGAAAATGAAAGCATGTACATTGTCAATCTTCACTGCGACTTACTGATAACAACTTAAAATGCACTTAAAGTTTGTCACTGTCAAAATCCTCCTGATCATCCCCTCCCTATTAGTGCTCATTAAAAGTTGCAAATGGCCATCTGAGGCTGAGAGGCAGTCTTTGATCACAAAAGAGAGATGATGATGGCAGGATTTGATACGGAGGAGAGAAAGGAAATCGGTGTGTGGCATCTCCTTGCTCCTCATCTCCCGGAACAGCTCCTCTTAATTGTGTATCCTCATCTCCACCAGAGATTTTTTTTTTTTTTAAAAGAGTTGGAGAGGGAGGAAGAGAGCAGTTTGTCTCAATTTTCTCAGCCAAGAGGGGAGATATCGGGAACGTGTTGCACATTAACGCCAGGGTGATTGCATTCTTTAGGCGCTTCTCTAATCTCATGGATGAGAAGAGAGAGGGAGAGTAAGAAAAAAGTGTGATTGAGAGCAGGAAAGTGTGTGAAATAATCTTTTTTTTTCTTTTTAGTTAAACGAGTGAGAGAATTTGAAGTTATTTTCCCTTGGCGTTTGAACACGCACTACAGCTGCACCTCTGTGCGAGCAGCCATGGCCAAAGAAAATGACTTGCCTAATCGGCGAGAGTTCAATTTGACACTTCCTTCACAAAATGGGAACAATCAAGAGTGTGGTTTTAATTTGTGCTGCTCACAGGCCAAAGTGCTGCTGAGGACACTTGTGTCCCGGTCCAGTGAGGAGTGCCCCTCAGCAGAGGACGAGAGTGACTTGTCGTCTTCGTGTGGTCCTCCTCCTCTCCTGGCTGACAGTGATGGGAAGCCCACCAGGCCGGTACAGAAGCATCAGATCCAAGGTTACTGAAGATTACTAGTATTAAAATAGTAATAATGGGATATGCTAATTAGACTACATTATTTGAATGCTGGGTTTTGGCTCTTTGATATGGAGGAATGGTTGCATTTTCTAACCATCAAAAACTCTCCCCTCAGCAAGTGTCTTGCTACATTCCACACTGAGATAAGTCTGTGTTTGCACATAAATATAAAACAAGAACATTAGCAGGAACAGATGTAGACTGCTAATGTTTTTTTTTTTTTGCAAACCATCTCTTGCAAACCATCTCTTTTATGAAAGAAATCAATTTCACCATTGAGCTTTTTTTATTAATCCCTCACAGCCCCGTTTTCCTGCAGGCTTCTATTCAGAGCTAAAGAAAGACCCCCCCATTCCCATTTCTATCCCTAGACTCCCTTCCTCCCTGCAACTGCTTCTCACTATGCGCTTCCCTTTCTTACAGAACTACAAAGTACTGAAGAGGACAGCCAGGACGAAAGCCCTGTGGAAAGTGTTCCTATTAGAGGTAAAAAGGCATCGCCGGTGCCCCAGCATTCACACTATCCTTATGTTGTGGTTTGTTTTCTTCCCACTGCAGTGAATAATGGGCTCTTTTAGGCAGGATGATCAAGGTGAATCCAGGGTCAAAGTCCCACCTGAAGAGCTGTGCTAGTTCTCTCTCATTATGGCCGAGAAAAAAACACTAGCTATGTTTTCAGCCTGGTCTGAAGCATTCTGGCAAAATTGATAATTTGCTGGCCCGACATAATGCGGCTGCTTTAATTGTCAGGACGCCAGGGTGGGAAGCGCAAGAGATCTGTCACTGGCTCTCATTATCTTCTCAACAATGCCTTGGAAAGGCTAGACTTGAAAAATACTAGATGTGAAGGCATCCTGGGAGCAGTTGGCGTGCCCATCCCTAAGCCGCACCTCTGAAATGTAAAGCAATCCTATATTACCCTTGGCTATCAGACTTCCTACGGGTGTTTCATGTGTCTGCATCCCTAAGGTGCACAGCAAGCAAAATGAGTCCAGTTTCCAAGCTACACTTAATCTAAAGAGCCATCAACAGCAAAAAGCAACAAAAAAACATGATTTTGAGAAGATTTTGCAAAGGTTTGCTGTGGTCAATCAATGTCACAATGATAGTATTTGCCCAGACATGCACATCTGTTTACCTACTGTTTTTTTTTTTTTTTTACATGTAAGAGCAATGTCTGTAGAAAGGGCTGTAGTAAAATATCACTGCAAATATCATATGGTTTTTAGAACATGATAAACTTATGAAATCAAGTAAAATAATCAGACTCAGTCATACAAGATCCCACTTTTGCTCTAACATTTGATTTTGTATGGGTATTTTATCATTTAGACAATAGCTCATTTATCATATAATTCTGCTATGTTGATTTTTGTCAGTGCAGTGTCTTAGCTCCTGTCCAATACAATACCTACTTTAGTGTACTGGAAAGTAATTATGAGTGTTTTAAAAACATTATATCAATCATTGCTTTGCTGGTAGATAATCTGAGATGCTGATTGCTGTCTCATGGAAACTGTTGCTTACATACTGTAGGCTAGAATCAACAGCTTAACTGATTGAGCACAGTGTTTTCACCCACTCTGTTCAGCTGTGAGACCAAAAGACTCAGCTACTGAAGCGTGTTGTCTCATCAAACACGGAAACCTCTGAAAGTTGGAAACCTGTGTTTTAAGCAAATATTTGACTGTGTGTGTGTGTGTGTGTGCAGAGACAAAAGCATATCAGTTACTTAAACAATCAGCCATGCAGGAAAGGCTAGGGAGTTCTGAAGAGAAGGGGGAGGACGATGGCCTCTCAGGTAAGAGATGCAGTCCACTCTACACACACACACACACACACACACACACACACACACACACACACACACACACACACACACACACACACACACACACACACACACACACACACACACACACACACACACACACACACACACACACACACACACACACACACACACACACACACACACACACACACACGCTAAAGTTGATTAAAAAGAGGAATAAAATAAACAGCTTTTGGAAATTGATTTTAATAAGAAAAACATAGGAAAATCCAACCTTTTAAAAAGGACACAAATTTTCTTTGTGAATGAATAATGTAAATAGTTAAATGTTCTTCCTTATATTTCCTTATATATATTTAAATACAGGGGGCATAAGTATATACATGTGTATACTTATACCCCCTTTATTTTAAGGAACAACATTTATTTATTTACGATACATTATTCATTCACAAAGAAAATTACAAATATATATATATATATATGTGTATGTATGTATGTATGTATGTATGTATATATATATATATATATATATATATATATATGTGTATGTATATATATATATATATGTGTGTGTGTTTGTGTGTGCATTATACAGTATATATACACATATACAGTATATGTACACATGTACATATACAGTATGTGTGTAAATATATATACACATATATATATATACACACAAACATATACACATACATATATAGAAGAGGCTAAGACAGGATATCTCAACCTTGGTGTTGGGGCGTGATATGAATACAGTTACGTGAGAATAATTATGTATGTTGAAGTCTATAATTACTCAAAATTAGGTTAGGTTCAGAAAACCTAGACTAATAGCTTATTATATTATACATATATACATTTCTATTATTAATATGCATTGTAGCTTAGCTTGTCATGAGATGTCCAAATCAAATGGTTTTATCTGGCACTGTTTGCTCTTTTAAGGAATAAATCCTGGCCATGAAGAGGACCTGGGGAGGGCCAAACGCTCCTCACATCAAGACCCTTACCTTCGGTAAGAACATTGTTATTATTCAACGGGCCACAGGAAATGGGCCACCAGACACCAAAGTGGTTGATGTACATTTGCATGGCTGCTCTCATAATTCCCTGTTCATTTCCATAAGATCAAGGGGGCACCACCCATTAACTCGCTTACAAAGACAAAAGGCCCCTAAAGCCCCTCTCACTCACTGTTTGCTGGGTTCAGCAAGGTTTTAGAAATCAAAAACAAAACGGTGCCCCACAAAAATAAATTGGAGTCATAATCTCACTGTTTTCGGGCTTGTTGTCAGAAGGCAAACAGATCATCTCAAGAAGAGAATCAGGGACAACTTTTTTTGGAAGAAGGAGACTCAAGTGGTGACAAGGACAAATGTCCTTTCCCTTTTCACCCTTGAAAGGCATTTAGGCTGCTGAAATCAGAGCCCTAAGTGGGTTGGAAAAGAAGATTTAATGATAAATAGCTTGGTGGAAGCTAACATCATCACGGTTACATTTGAATATCAACACGACTTCATCAAATCTGCAATTGCATGTCGGGTCCTCAGAGCACCTCTTCACTGTGAACCTATTTGGGCTGCAGTAATGGCTGGGTAAACGTTATGAGGAATAATCTTCTCTGATTTCATGTGATTACTGGGCACCACGCTGACACAAGGGCTGAAGTCTGTATCTCCCTGGCCTGGCAGGCAGGCGCTCCCAGTCTGCCTATTAGCCCAGGGAAGGGCCTAATGGGCTGGCTCTATTGTGGTCCTCATAGCTGCTGATGTCTGCCCCTGCCAGCCCCAGTGACCACCCTCTTTAATAAACATGAGCCAATTTTGGGTCCAGACCCTCTCAGATGGTGCCTGTCCTCCCGTCATGAATGTGCATGGGATGCTTGTAATATACGTGATTAAAAGAAATTTGCAGAAAATGTTTTTATGACAGACACAGAGAATGACATGGTCATTGATGAGACACAAGTTGTGTACATAAGCAAAATTTGAGAAATGGGTCGTGTACATGCCTGGCAATGTAATCTCACTAGGGTTAGAAAGGAAGCAGCATCCAGAGCTACCAGTCACCATGACACATAATCCTTTTTTTGGTCATATGATTTTTCCCTGTCTTTTCTTTGCTTCTCCTGGACGCTAGATTTAAGCATTCCACTTATCACAGTCACTTCTTGTGGTTTATTGCTTCCACAAGTGGTCTGGAAGTCCTGCACTTAAGCAGAAGCATAACACTGCAGCATGTTTGCCCTGCTTCTCTCCTTTCTCTCTGTGTCTCTCTTTCGCGCTCTTGCCCTTTCTTCATCTATTTGCCACTCTTTCTCTGTCTTCCTGTATTTTCCACTCCCCCTCCTCTCCGTCCTACTTGTTAATTATTTGCTTCATTTTGTCAGTGAGCTGATGAGTGACATCAAAAGGAGGATGGAGCTGGACTCAAAATACAAAAATGGCTTCCTCTCTGTTGTCTTAGACAATAATTATGATTTGCTAGTTAAGCCTAGACTACAGCAGAGGGATTGTAGTTTAAAGCAGAGGCTTTGGTGCAAAAAATGCATTTATAGCCCTTTGTGAGGCTCCTCATTATGTTTGCGCCCGATTCATTAAGTAATTGGTTTGCAGTTGTTTACATGAGTATTAAGGCCTTCTATTCAGGGCCTTTGAGAGATACATTGTGCAAATGTTGCATGTTATGAATGCAGAATGAGAGGCGGGGGGCCAGTCCTATTGGTCAAACACTGCACTCGGCTGAAAAGCGAGAGAAAAGCACTGGGTGCTGCTTTGCATAGCAATGACTAGGGCCTTAATAAGCTTTACAGATTAAATACATGCAGTCTATACAAGATGCAAAGAGATACTCTTAACACATTTATATGTGCTCATTTCACTATTATGGCATTGGAGAGAATTGGTCTTTCATATTATTTTTTTTCCTCTCTCCCTCTCTTCCTTGCTCTCTCCCACACAGTGTTTTTCAGTCTGATACTTTTATAGAATGTACTGTTTATTGTATTATAACTCGTGGGGAAGCGACTGATTTGTCCATTAGAAATCTTTTGCTGTCTTTGTGAGTGGCAAAGTAAAATCACTTTGTGGTTGAGTGAGGATGAAAGGAATAATGCACGAAGGAGTGAGTCTTAATAAGCAGCTGCACTCCATGTAAAGACCACTTGTTCCCTTTTGTATGTGAGTGCATGCCACTGCTTCCTCTCGTGCAAAGAATCATTGTGCTCCTTTCTACTGTAGGCATTTCAAATGCCACTCCTTTCTTATTTTTATTTTAGTTTTTCATACCTTTTCATCCCCCGTCCCAATTTTAGATGTTAAAAAATGCTTGAACACGTGCACAGACACACACACACAAAACCAAATCTTCCATCCATCAGCCGGTGTGATGATTGTTGTGCCTGCTTGACAAAAACCTTGACTCAACAATTAGTGGTTTACAGCTTTGCCTTGGACAACAGGATGTGCTCAAGCATTCAACCTCCAATCACTCAGAATGTCAAAATCAGATGCTCTCTGTCTGTCTGTCTCTCTCATGGGGAGGCGAGGTGTGTAGATCTCTGACAGCTCACCGGGAGGAGGGATGGAAGGGTGAGAGGGACATGAGCTGAGAGTAAGAACTAAAGGGGAGGGAACGTAGAAAGAGAGAGCGGGAGATAGAGGGAGACAGAGAGGCAGTAATGGACAAAGAGGTAGTGAAAGATGTAGTGCTGTTCTAAAATCAAACAGTGAATGAAGGGAAACATGTACACAATTTAACAGACAATAAAATAATGAATGAGCAGCAGATGAGTAGCTCAGGGTTGTGGCATCACTAAGTGTGCACTTCAGTCAGCACTTTGTTTTGGAGAATATATCCTCTCAAAAACCGCCAACAAATGGGATACTGAACTTCTTTTATTTTTAATTCTTTTTTTTGATAATTCTTTTTCTTGAGTTTAAACCAATGAATAAGATTACAATTAGGCCCAAACAGGACAAACAAGACAGTGACTCTAGAGGAAGGCAGCATTAAGAGGCTCTAACCAGAGGAGGTCACTGTCCTACATAGGCTACTTTAAACCAGTAAAGAATGCCTGATTACTTCATACAAAATGAAGTTGGCTTTCAACCACTTTAGTGCGCTTTGTTGGTGTATTTTAATGTTGTTAATTTAATTTAGTTGTTTGATTCATTTACTCTTAAGCGGTTTCTAGGCTAATGAAGGAAAAAAGACATATACTGTAGTAAATTATGTCAACAGCACATTCAATAGTAAAAAGAGTGGCCATCTTTTGTCATAACCCTCAGTGTCATGTTTAGTCTTGCTGTGATATTATGTGTATTGACGTGTTGGATCATACTTGTATACTGTGTGTGAGAGCATGCAGGCTTGTTGGACAAGCCAGTAAAAATGTGTTTACCCTCACATAGGTTATGGTGCACAAAACCATCCCTTGTACCAGATGTACCTTGTGCCATCTCCACTAGACTGCCACCAGTCAGGAGGAGAGCGCCGCTCTGTTGAAATCATTGGCCCCAATACCTCTCCTCTGAGTTGCAGTACTTACTCATAGCCAGCAGAGAGCACTCACATGTTAGAGAGTGCCCACTCATAGTGCACTCACAGTTGCCTCTCACTGAGCGCTATATCCTGCTACCATTCAGGCCTGTTAGAGTACATCTAAACGGAGCCTAAACAATGTTTCTGCAGGGTCATACCTGGGATGGGAGTAGGAGTTGATGGGAATGATGAGGTGATGGGTCTCCCTTTACCTTTAGACAAGCACCGCTGTGCAAAAGTGCTATTGTGCTATTAGCATTTATGTGTGGGTGGCAGAAGCTTAAAAAAAGCCTGGGTAAATAAAAGCAGTTTTCCTCGCTATCTGTGTGTGCAAGGCAGCATTAAATGCTTTGTAAGCATTATTTGCTCTTGTCAGTACTCATATTCCCAAATCTGTCTTCACTGACTCCAAGAAACCCATCCTAGTCATGGATGGGCAATTACTTTAGACTGCAGTTTGAAAGAGCAGTATGTTCTGTATAAAGGTATCTTTGTCCATGTGCGTTTCTTTGTCAACATATACTTTTAATTATACTACTAACACTGGACACATTCGTATAAAATGGACATTAGAGTAAACCTAGTTCAAATGTGGTCAAATGTGTAATTTCAGTCTCTGCTACTTAAACTACTGCTTTAACTGTAGTACGTTACAAATGTGTTGTACAGCGTGTTGTTTGAGCTGAACAGGTCTGTCTCGGCACAATTTAAAATGGCTTAACTGGTCATATTTGTATTGGTCATACATTTGTAGTAGTAGTTGTTTATTTCTTACACAGTATAGACATTGGAACATATTGCAAAAGATGCAACACGTCACAAATATAAAAAATGGAATGCTACACCGGATCTAGCAATGAAGAGAATAGTCTCAAAACTTAAACTTCCATCAGAGTGCCAGCTGAATAATCATTGGGTTATTCTTAAAGAAACATCAATTTTTTACTATTCCTGATCAATGGTGTCAATTTCATCCTTTTGTGCATATAATATGCCTGAGATATGGAGCAAAATGGTTGTCCTAGTTATTATTAGTATCACTGGTATTTGCACATTGTATACCACTGCATCACTAGCCTGCATACCTTGTATTTTTAAAACCCGATTTGAAAATGTCAAAATATGTAAATTCAATGCTGTTAACACAGGTCATAGAAAACCAGTGTGGTGTAAATTGATAAAAAGACAGATTTGATTAAGTTGATATACTGACATCAAGCTGCAATTGTGTCGTGTCTGAAAACCATCATACAATTTTAAAGGATGTCGTGGACTCGGCGTAGCAAAATCTGTTTAAGATAAACAACAATATGAATTGTAAAGGCCATACAAAGAGAATGAGCGAGGCATTGGAAAAAAAGAGGACATTACAATAGCTGTAATTTGCATCATTTTACACATTACATTCACCTCTGTCTACCAGAGCTTGTAAAACACTGGCCAGCCCAGTCTTACATATTCAGATCATTCCCTCAATTAAGGGAAACTCAGCAGAAGATGAACTGGCATAAATGTTTATGGAAACGGAATATTAGATTGGTGGGGTCAGATACAGTCTGGGCTCTCTATGGTAATAACCCTGTCTTGAAATCAGTCCTGTCCCACACTGAAGTGGAACAGCTGATAGACTATTCCCATCCCCGGGGGGGAAGTTCAAGAAAAGAAAAGCCCAATTTACTCTCCGTATCAGCTATTATTGTGGCAAAGGAGAGGAAGTAATCGTATAGATTATTGCTGTATTTTTGCTGCTGCAGGGTCTGCTGGAGATCTGTTGCCTAACAGTTGTAAATGGATGCAGTTTTGTCCTTGTGGTTTAGTTGTGCTCTAGCATCTAGCCTTCATCTCTCATTCAGTTTGAAAAGCTGCATGTGGATGTTTTTTAAGGTATGATACATATATAGTCCTCACCTTATGTCCTGTCCACCCTAGCCTGTTCCAACTCTGTCAACATCTCTGTTGTGCTATTATCTTGATATAAGATTTTAAATTTTATGTTACCTTCCAAAAAAGTGTATACCAAAAAACTTTAGGATTCATCTGTCCACTATTACCTTCACTTGTACAGTCACAAACAAGTACATGGTTATATTTTCTTTGATTGAAAATGTTTTTATGTGGCCGTCTGTCAGTTTAATTTGGATCTGTCAGAAATGTTTCTGTCAAGTAAAAAAGCTTGTATTTGCTGTTCCTAAACATAACAGGGAGATATTGCCAAACCAAAAACAGTACCTGCCATCATTTTGGATTAAAAATAGGCTCTATTCACTAAATTATTTGATTATACATTTCCTAAAATACACATTTTGGCAAACAAAACCCCTCTATTTCAGCAACACAACGGGGTCATATGCAGTGCACCTTCAGATTACACGCGAAGACTGATTATCTGTCATTGTGTCTTTGCTTTATTTTCATTTTTTTGGCACCGCTTTTCTTACTCAGCCTCTGCTTTGATTTGCGAGCATTATAAGCGCCTGAGGTTCAACATGCCCGTATGAACAGATGCAAGAATCATTCACATGTCCTGTACAAATACCTATCAGCATTTGAATATAAAGGTTATATTCTAATGGTTATACTGGGTGTATGGTATAGTGCTTTCAGCACCAAGCAATCTGCTCACAGTTAGGAATGGGCGTTGCATCTTTTTTTCTGCTTTGAGTGGTGCAAAGCAGCAATATATAGTTTAGAAGATAGCAATTGGAATGCAGCCAGAGTAATTTGGTCCTTATATTCAATGTACAGTCACATGTGCCAGGACTTAGCAAACGGGGAGATGAGGTGATGAGGGTGATTGAGAGGATGACAATCAAAGATGTCATGGGTGGGAACTGATGCAGATGGAGACACACAACACATTTGTTTGTGTGCCAGAGCTCATCTGCTTAAAACTGCATCTTTTTCTTCTTCTTCCCATTTCCAAGAAAAGCACCAACATGATATAGGAGGTCCAAACAAATAAGCCATATGGATACGTGTTCTAACCTGGGAGAAGATGAGGCTATATTGTGGGGGTTTGAATAGACACTGTGATGATGTAAATTAAAAAAAGGAGGCCTTTAAAATTGGAACACCTAATTGCATATGCATTGAGGTAGATCAAAGCCTTTTTGGAGGTCACACATTTACATAGCCATATCACCAGAGCTATGGGAACCTGGCAACCCTGTCTTTGGACTATTTTTGAATAGCGGAGGGCCTTCTGGAAGTCCTTTGGCACAATTAGAACAGGAGTCAAGTTCCCTCTGCTGCACTGTCTACCTGCCTTTTTTGGGTGTAAAACAGCTCTTTTTTAATGCTTAAGGTAATAACTTTACAAGGCTAATATCTGTCTGTGTGTTTCCAGGAAAGAGACGACTAACTCAAAGGCTCATTCTGCTCTACAGTCCAAAGGTGAGTATTGACAAAGTCCATTTTAATTGCATGTGTCAGAAAAAGGTTAATTACAAGTTCATGCGTTCACTCGCATGAACATTTTGTAAATGTTGAGCTGTAAACACTACCTAAATCCCCAAATACATAACTTAAACAGTCCTATTTTAGAGCTACTTTAGGACTACTACTTACATCACTGATCAAACCTTAAAACAAATGCTCTAGATAACGCAAAGAAAGATCATTGTTGATTCTAATGGGGAGCAGCCTGACAAGGTTCTTTGCTATGATATACAGTATATGATTTATTTCCAAATCAAGCTATATCCAAATGTCTGGTTCCAGCAGAGACAGATTGCAGTTGGCCACTGGTGTCAGATTGCATCTCAATTCTTCTTAAGTAGCAACTTTCATTTCACTGCTCTATAGATTAAATTGACACAGAGCACATAAGTGTATTTCGACCTGAGCTGCTAAATAAGTGAAGAATGCAGAACTCTGAATATAGCTTGAGCAGTTGTACTTTTGGGTGCTACACTCTCATGTGTGTTTAGATTTGTACAGCTGTGATCAGATCACTTCGAGATGCCATATTTTATTGCCATTAGTGACCAAGACATAGATTTAACACATATTAGACTGTATAAAAAGGTAGAATGTTAAGATTGTTATTGTACAGTCAAACTCAAGGTTTTCACTTCAGTGCTTTCATGGTTACAGAAATTCTAGAGACGGTGTAAAAGGTTACGCCTCATTTGAGGCATGAAAGCATAAACATTTTGCTCTGATAATAATGTGATCTTCCTTTTCCTTTTTGTGTAGCTCTTTGGGCGGAATCAGATGACAGCTACTCAGAGATTGAAGCAGCCTTACGTCCTCAACCTTTCAACACAAACAACGATGACATTGATGACTTCTGTGACTGATATTTCCCTGCAGATATTTTTTAAATGCACTACATTATATCGCTGAAAATTTCAGGCGGTTTGGCTCACAGTAATTCACCCCCCTGACCATTGTTTTAGTGGTCTGCTTTGTAAATCATATGCACACTGCATCGTAAAAACAAATAAAGTTGACAGCTCTCATGCTGGGTAAAGTATGTGAAGAGTTGTCCAACACTCTGATGTTAACCCTGCTTCAGTCTCTTTATCTGAACAACTCTCCCTGCTCATAATAACAGCTCGAAATAGATTAAACTGATCTTTTAAAGCGATTTGTTTGCACTAGGCTGAAAATCATGCATTTTGAATGCCGCAAGCATCTCCGAGTGCTCTACCTCCAGCCTGCTCGAGTGTAGTGATGTGAGTCACCTGTGAAATGACAAAGCACAATGGCCACTCTGCACGCTGCTGCGCGACTTGTGAACCTGCTGAAGAGGCCCATCTCCCAGGGCACAAAGTGTTGCAGCGCTAACAAACTCTGAATATTTAGAACCTTCAATAAAACGCATATTTCTCCCAGCTGCTTCTTTAATAATTGTGCTTAGGCCACAGAAACAAAACAAAAGATGTATGTTCAAATCCTTCCTGTATTATTGTGGAAATGAGTCACGAGTAGCAGGATTGTTGCTGAAACCACACAATAGTCTTCTGCAATTTATCATTTTGCAGCACATTGAAAATTCTCCATCTATTATTAACTCTGAGCTATGGGAGGCTACATTCCCAAGTTTACATTTATAGTTCATTATGTCTGTTATGTAAATTTACAAAACTGCCGTTCTGGGATGTGGTAAAAGCCACTGGCATTCAGTGTCAGCAGGATTCCATTAGTCAGCTTTAGGTGACTTTACATGCCTGAACCTTTGTAAAGTAGGACTCCACATTCATTAACAAATAATGGCTTCAGACGGCCCCGACTGTGGCAGAATAATTTGGAGTTTGCTAAAAGGCTCCCTAACATAATATCCATGTTAAGGAGCATGTCAACAGATACTTGTGTGTGACAGATAGCTCACACTGGACACAGAGTTATATTGTACTAATGTGTACTAACACAAATATTTTTTTAAAAGAACTTCTAATTCCATGCCACAGAGTCGATGAGGATGATTCTTTTTTTAGTGTGTGTGTGTGTGTGTGTGTGTGTGTGTGTGTGTGTGTGTGTGTGTGTGTGTGTTTTGAGACAGTCATTGGAGTATGTGGACGGTTTTCTCTTGCGGTTAAGGGATGATATCTGTACAATGAATGAATCAATTTCAGTATCAGCTTTGTCACATTACTTGATCCATCATGTTCAAGTTGATATTAGACAGCTCAGTTCTTGCAGCAGTGATTTGGTGAAGGTGATTCATTTTGAGTTTTTTTTTCATGGTAGTCCTACAATACCACTTGTGGTTTTAATGCAGAGAGCAAGAGTTTTCTCTTTCGGTTTTGCTCCTGAACATTTCTTATTAATCCTGAGAGAAGCCTTGTCTTTAAAACATGCCACACGTTTTTGAATTCTTTGTTCACTTCACAGAACCAATAAGAGTGTAACAACCCTTAAAGCTATAATGTCACGCTGATACTGCTGTTGTTTTAAGTAAATTAATGGATTGTAGTCTCCAGTATTATCAAGCTCTAAAGTATTTCTTTTCAGGACGCTTAATTGACATAATCCTTATGATCTTTAAATCCAAATCGCTAATTTCTGAGAGGCTATATAATTTATTTTATATTGACACTGTAGACATTGTTGAGGTTTAATTTCATGCTAAAATTAAAGGACAAGGAAACAGTCCACAAACACAGTATCTGTTCATATATTGTATATTACGTTCTATGCCTTCCATACAAATATGCCCACTTTTAACACTTTTAAAGAATGACTGTAGCAGAAATCCAGACTTTTGTAAAAGTTGACATGCATGACATTGGGATGGATTACACAATATATGGGTGGGCATGGACTAAGAAAACTCAAGGTTTTGTCTCTTTTATCGGATTCAAAGGCATTTAGACTCAGTTGTCCTTGAATAGTGTAACATTTAAAATATTCAATGTGAGAGCAAAGGGCCAACAGACTGCTTGACTGCAAGCACATTTTTCTTTAAAATAAATAGCTAAATTACCTAAACAGAAAATCAGTAAGAAGTAATGTCAGAAATACAGAATGTTTCGATTCAGATTCTCTTTCCTTGAAGAGCTTTGTTATCATTCTCCTTTTTTATAGCCATCTCTATTAGTAACGTGAATGCCTCTCATGGCTTTCCTAAATGCTATGGCTCGTTCTTTATGTGCCCATAGAGCCTCAGATCCATCGTATGTAACAACGGTCAAGGTCTAATACTATACAGCTTTGTTAAATATACAAATACAATGTGTAAAAAAAAAAAAACACGTAGGCTGTATGACAACATTTCAGTAATGAGCCCACACATCAGACATCAATGAGAAAATAGCGTATCCAGCTTATCACGTTTGTGATGAACTCTTCTTTTTTCTGCTGGTTTCAACAAGTCAAATTTAAGACTTTTTAAGATCTTTATCATGACATTAAAGTAGAACAAAATGCAGAGTCACAAAAGTATTTTTACATTTACAGCGGAAAATATTTGGACTATCAATAGAAAGAACTACAACACCATGGAAATAAAGTATTTCAATGACCATTAGAGGTAGCGTTGCATGGATGTAGGAAAATTAAGATTAACCTGTTTAAAATTATTTAAGATCTAGAAAACAATACTTCAATGAATTTAAGACTTTTTTAGGCCTACTATTTTTTGAGGGACTTTTAAAGACCTCCCTGAAACCCTGACTTCATTATTCAAAATGTTGAATTATGGTCCACCAATGTCAGAGAAATTGTACCTTCGACCTCCATGTTTGAATGTTGAACCATGTTGAAGTCTTGAAATAAACCTTTGCTCTTTGATTCTGATGCACTCACACTAGAGCTGAGAGAAATGAATTGTTAGAAAGTTAATCTGTAACAAGTTTGATATTTCCAGTTTATATTTTAGTTTTTTCTATTCTTTAATGATAAACTGAAGGTCTATCAGGTCCCACCATGGACCTGGGGAACTGTTATGGACGTTGTTCACTCCATCTCCTGACATTTAAAGGTCAAAACAATTTATCAACTTATTGAGAAAATAATCAGAATAATCAATAACTAAAATAATTGTTTGTTGCAGCCACATTTGACATTTATATTTAAATCTTAGAGCTGACACATTGTGTTACATTATGATTAGCTCATTGTAGCTGTGTATTGTAGACATGATGTGACATCCAAGTATATTTGGCCAGTGTTTCAGATGTATGTCCGGAATGTCATTTTTGCGCATAAAAAGTGTCACAAAACCTGGAACAGAGATTAAAGACCAAAGATAATTTACATTTCCGTTACATAATACACAAATTAACACATTTAGAATGTGAACTTGCAACAACTACTGTTTTTTAAGTATGGAAGCCTGTTCCTTTCAGTCTGGCACGCTATCAAGTACTAAGCTTAAAGCCATTCATGTTTGGTCCACATCAATTCAGCTTTTTTTCCCTCTCACCAATTGCTGCCATCAGTGTCTGGAAAGTTGAGAGGAGGGTCTTGTTCCCTCACAAGCCAGGTCGACCTGCTATTTGTCCAGACAACTTCCAAAAAGAAGGGGGGTCACTGTTCTTTCATTGGTATATGGCATTCGAGTCCCCCGCATGTGTCTAAATAATTTACCCAAGACACTTGTCTTACTAGTAAAAGAACTAGTGGATGTATCCCCATTATAGTAAATTTAATGCATATAAATAATCCTAATAAATTAGTAAAAAATTGATTATTTTTGAAAAATATGTCAATTCTTACTTTGCTTTTAAAATGTTTATAATGCATTCAGGGTTTCCGTTCGAATAAGAATTTAATGTTATCTGTAGGTGTGGGGACATAGATGAAAGCAAGTGGGACAGTTAAACATTCATCCTCGATGTTATGGTTTCGCTCTCACGTTTGTAATATATTCCTGCCTGCAGGACAAACCGAGGCTCTCGAGTGTGCGCCTTCCATTCTCCTCTACTTTTATTTTTATCACTGAATAATCATTAAGAGCAAGGTCATTTTGATCTTCTGCCTCAATAGGCCTCAATTAAATATTCATTCATTCATTCATTCTGATGTGGCCTCCTCGCCAGCTTCTTTGGTATGTGTGTTAGAGACAAAAGGCTGTGCTTTTGATTACACAAGCTTGGGGATTTTCCAAAGAGATCAAACATCATTATATAAAGTTAAACAATCTTTTCTACCGATCAACAGTTGTTGGTAATATGTTTACTTTGGCGAAGAGAAGTGAATTTGTCCTTGAATCTTGAAACAAAAAAATCCAGTTTGCAAAGCTTAATCGAGCTGTCTTTCCATGGCTTATGTTTCATGCCATGCTGAACTGAGACATCACAAATTTGAGCAATTCAACTGCAGCCCCATTTGGTTGCGTATTGACAAGAATATATCTTGAACCTGACATTGTAACATTCATTTGTGTTACTCTACCGAAACAATTGTATCACAATTCTTCTAATCCATGATTCAATTTGATTTTCCATTCAAACAATTTTAAACAGGGACCGCTACAGGTCCCGACTAGATGTAGGTGAAGGGTACAGATTTGAGTTTCTTAACCCTCCAAATAAAGGCAATGTGCAATATTACAGCATATTATTTTGCAAAGCTGGGAAATTTTGGTCATGGTAGCGTCATGGTTGCAAGGACGGCTATCTTAGTCAGGTGCTGTGTTTATGCAACACTAAATAAATAATGTGATGGATAGGCATGACATTTGGTACACACATCGTCCACAGAGAATGAATAACAATGATGTGATTGCTCCCTGACTTTGAAGTGTTTGCTCGTTACTTCTTAAAAGAGTAATCCGTTACTTAACTTAGTTACCCCCTTAGGAAAGTAACTTTTTACGTTAATCGTTACTTTTACGTTACTTTTGAAAGCAGGCATCTCTGGCAGAGACTGAATTTAATTATACAAAAACTGTCTTTGACCATAAAACCAATCTATAGTTTATCAGTGAAGTGTCTGAACTACACTGCAGACTGGATTCTCTACTCACAGAGTGACAGCTGATTCATTATGAACGAGTCCAGCGCGGGTTGGCGGGACATCGGCGTTACACCGTGTTAGTGTATCTAATGTCTGTATCGACTTGTACCGGCCGCAAGGCCACGACGGTCCGTGCATTGTTGTACTCATGCGCATCCTCTTTTCAGGAAATCCTTTTGTGTCCGTGGGCCCGACAAGTCTACAGCGGTTCACTGCATGTAGCCTATGTATGAGCCCATCTGCACCGCATCCATCGGTGAGGTTGTCAGCTTTGTGTCTGCCTGGCATGCTCTATAGGACAGCCAGTCCTCAGCGATGTAGTGGCATGTGTCACGTAGCTCTACGCTCAGAAGTAGTAAATGAGTAAAAGACAAAGTGATTCAGCCCGGAACCCTGAAATGGAAGCAGCTAAATGGAATTCAGACCCAGGCATCCGAGTCAGAACAGCGGCCACTCGTAACGTTGGCTACACCTCCGTTAGCGTTACCCGTGCCCCCTCTTTTCCTTTTAGCCGTCTGTACAGTCAGCTAAATTTACCAGACAAAACAGGAATAAGGCACCAAAAGGACTACTAGTAATTTAAAGAAGTGGACGCCATGGATCTGGACAAGAAGGATAACTCTGGAGTTGGAAGGGGTGTGTCGCGATTCTGCCTTCTCCCTCCGCGACACAGGTTTGTGGAGCGGAGTGTCGCGATTTCTGTTTTATTTTCCACATCGTTACAGAGTACATTTTTGATCTGTTATCAAACATGTTGGAGAAAGCGCACAATGTCAAGAAAAGAAAAGAAATATTAGTATTACACAAAAAATGGTTGCCTATGTTCTTCCAGCTAGTATTGAGTGCTTATTATTATTATTATTATGATGTCTTACTATACCTTTTCAGCATATGGAACATATCTCCAGCCCTGTCATTATATTTATCACTTGATTCAGCAAGTATCTGAAAGCGCAGTGGATGAACAATAGGTCCAAGGATGATTAGCACATGAATGATGTCTGTGAATGAGAGTGGGTTATAGAGGAAGGCTGTCTTTCCATAGTTGGGGCAGGAAGGTTTCCCCCCCCCTCTGCCCCCACTCCAAAGACCAGGTGAGATCCTCCGACACAAAGGGCCAAGTGAAAATCTGTTCAGCATGGACGCCTAAAACCCTTATTATGGTGATGTGTCATGAAGGATTTCAGTGAACATATATAAAAGCACTGAGTTGCACTCGTCTACAGCTGGATACCAGGTCTTTATGGTTTACTATGTCCATAGGGCTTTGGTTTTTTTGATTACAAGACTATATTTTTGCTATATATAGACTATGGTAAAATGACCGTAGTGACCACAGTCTCCATTTCTGTGTAGAACCAAAAATTACGTTTCCTCTCTGCTGAGGCTGTTCACGATATAAGTTGAGTATTTATCCTGGACTTTTTACTGTACAATACGTACATCTGTAGATATACAGCATGCTTGTCTGTTTAGTGTGTTCAAGTCAGTACTCCCTACACACATGCATGTGATGTATTATATTCAGGCTACTGGATTGCTTTCATCATAATGTTTTCCCCCTGGCACTTCCAATGAATTGTACAAACAGTATGAAGACAACAGCCCTTGGATTTTGGAAATACAACTCATCTCTTAACATGACAAAATGACCCCACCAGGGCTAGTCAGTTGGCTTGTCACGTTACAAACTTCAGGTCAATGTTCCCTCAAATGGAATACTATTATAGCTTTAATTATTAAAAATAAATTGAACAAATATAATTAAAAACATATAATTGGTAAATTAGATAACTGGCGTCTGAAATATTCCCAGGTATTGGTGGATTGACTCAAATTAAAAAGGCAATGTTCTCACCTGCCCGGTGTTAATTCACCGGGCAGATGAGAACCATGCCTTTTTATACAAGTAAGAGTTCAAGAGTCCGAATAATCTGCTCCAAACATACCTGGAGTAAATGCCGGACTTAAACACACTGGTATAACCAGACACGCATTCTGTATATCTACAGATGAGATGTATGTTTTGCACAGTGAAAAGTCCAGGATAAAAACTCAACATATCCTATAAACAGTTTTACCCCTTCATCTAGTCCACTTCTGTGATTTTTAGACTGAGGGGACTATAAGGGCCAGCGATGCTGAGCCACAATGAAGAGACCCAAACTGGAGCTGTGGTCAGCGCTCCAACCTAGATTGCCAGATTCCTGCTCAAGATGCTTCAGATCACATTATAATTAACCGCATTTACGATGGAGAGCAGAGAGTCCCTGCTTAGAGCTATTCCCATGATTCTCTCTCTTTCTCTCCCTCCCTCACACTCTTCCTCCATCCCCATCTCTTGCTGTCCCTATTTTCAGTTTGGTAATTAATATGAAAAGATGGAAAGGCATCATATTCTACAAATTCCTATGAGATTGGCTTGCAAAAGCTGTTAAAGCCAAGTAGGTAAATTAGTATGCATACCGGTTTTCCTGTTGCAAGTCATCATTCCCTGTGGGACCAAGTAGTAGATTGGGTAGACAGGCAACGCTCATCCTTGATTATGTGAGCAGAATGCCACCACAGACCCAAAACCCAGCAGGAAAAAAGAAAAAAAAATTCCTTAGGCAGTAAATCAATTTCTGTGACCTGCTAAATGTAATTGACTACACTCTAATTCTTTAACCCTGTGTATGAGGGTGAAAACATCCTGAGGTAGAATGATTATCAGCTATTATACAAATCCATGGTTTCTGTATCAGTTAATAACCATTTACAGCAAAATGATACATACCTCATGATTCAGTGGCATTAAACAATTGCTTTAATGCACTAGTCATGTCTTTATTTAGTCAATCAACTGGATCTCAGAAAACCACCTATTATTTAAAATAGGAAAATGGCTTGGTAAAGAGTTTTTTTGTTGCTTTTAGATGCATGGAAATTTATATGTAAATTATGATGTTAATATTTCATATTGTGCTGAAAACTGGATATGGCCTTTAATGTTATGGTTCATACACCATAGGATTCACTGGGAACATTTGATGCTGTTACGTGACAAAAAATGCTTTAATGATTATGGATCCACATTACTGTTGCTTCAGACATTTTTGCACAGCATAACAAACGTTAAAAACACATTTGATTATGAAAAATAGATGGTCACATTTTGATTAAGGACAGGTAATGCACCATGTCGTCGTTAATACCATTTAACATTCAGTATGAGTAGAGGTATCACAATTAAAAGCAAATGTACACATTTCATTATATTGTCCAAAAGATTGTTATAAACACAAACACAACAGTGTATGCTTTTTTTGTTAGTTTGTTCTCACAAGGCTTACTTTTTCTCATTTGACAGTATGCATCCCTGGCCTCAACTTGACCAGTTGTCAGCGGGCCCAGGACATGGGCTCTGACTTTGGCCAGATTAATTAGCAGTCCGCCCTCAACAGTCCATTCCCCAATTCCTATTATACCCAGCTCAGCAATCTGGTGGAAGGTAATTTGGTGCTCCATGCACACAGGGCGCAGCATTGACACCTTATGCTTCGTGATTGAAGGCAATCTCCTGGGGACAGCGCTAAATTTATTCATGGTACGCTCTCCCACAGCCACTAGAGACGTGTCGGTGCCCGCCTGCCACACATCCACAGATTTCCTGCTCTGCATCTTTCCCCGAATGCACAAATAATACTAAATGATCTGAGGGAGTTGTTGCGGTGTCTTATATTTCTAGCCTTGCGGGAACTTGGTGATCTCTGGGTGAGTGACTTGCCTCTGCTCTGCGTACAAGTCTCTGAAATCAAGACAATGCTTAATGTCAGGATGGTGAATGTTATTGCATTTACCGATCTCCACCCTCACAACCTCTTCCATTCTCCCAAGGGAATACAAGTGTTAACGAACTTACGCACACGCACATCGGTGCTCGGTGCAGCTGGGTCACAGGAAGGGACATTAATGTAATTCCTTGTTGATGGCTGAAATCTGTTGATAATAGAGTCGCTAGCAAAGGTGATCAAAGCAGATTAGCCCAAGACACAGCAGGGGGAATGGTTGGACCCCCTGTCATTAACACAGGCTGTTATCTGGGAGCCAGCACGCTCACTAGTCCTCACTGGGGGAATACAGGGTCAGCCATTAGCATGGAGTAGAAATGCTAATGCTCAACTTGAATCAACAGACCCCTGACTGCCTGCCACCGTTTATTTGCAAAGCTGTTATTAGGTATTGAAGCAAACAGGTGAACTGTGGCTTTGCTAAGCTTTATGGGTAGTTGCTTTAGGGTCACTAGCCTACATAACCAAGGAAGGAGCTTTTCTCACAAGGCGAATACTCTATATAACAAGTGTGAGCCTAAAGCATAACATCACATGTACAACATTGTTTTTCATGTGACACATTGTAAGTGTAGGTGAGAACACACTTTTAGATCACAGCTGTATCTTTCAGAGAGTTACACATCCTCTCGTCTCTCACAATGATAAAAGGATGTAGGAGCCATCACTCCTGAGGCTGCAAACTTGTTTGGAGTTATTGAATCATCAGAGCAGAAGAGGTAAACAAGTGCCCTCAAGTTTTGCAGTACTTGAGGTAGAAGAGGTATTTTGACAATTAGCCCTACAAATTTGGTTCCCTGGGCATCAAAATACGAGTGCTATCAATATTTGTTACACAATACAATACAAACAAGCTGTTCCCAGACTGAGGAGAGCCTATTTCCTTTGGTAAGTAACTGCGTCGGAGAAGAAATATAGGACTTTCGCTATGTGATAGGGGTATGATAGTATTCAACTGATTTACTAGTCATCATTGCATTGTCATCATTACATTCAATCATTACATAAAATATTTCAATATTGAAGGTGTTGCAGTTGATATGACAGGTTATATGGGAGACCTGGGCTTGATTCCCACTGCAATACATCAGCCAATGTGTCCCTGAGCAACAAACGTAACCCCGAGTTGCTCCAGAGGCATACGACCTCTGACATATATATAGCAATTGTACATCGCTTTGGATAAAAACGCCAGCTAAATGACACGTAATGTAATACTGCACTGTTATGCTACTTGCACAACGATCACTCTAAAATTATATATATTTTATTTTGTGTTATAAACTATGTATTTAGGTTGTAAATGTTATGCTACACTTGTTCATTGTACATTCTATGATGTTGTTCATCATCTAAGTATATTTTTCAGTAGTTGTTCTGGCATGTTTTTTCTTATTTATTAGTTCTAGTATATTTCTTGTATTTTTGGATTGTGTGTGAGTAAGTAAGTGAGTATGTGTGTATGTCCTTGGTAACTTGGTACTTTTAACAGAGTCATTTCCCAATTTGGGATTAATACCATCTATCCATCCATCTAACATTGTCAACATAACCGATGTGTACCCTACCAGATGTGGCAATCAGCATAGCTTTGTATTGTAGAGTAAAAGTTGATTTTAGCCTGAAAGATATGTACAATCAAAACAGTATTTGCAATAAATACAGTAGACTGCTGTGGGCCTGACCATAAATACCCGTTGGATTGCTTCAGCAACAAATACTATATAAAATTATTTTTATATAATTATATTAATTAAAACATTGATAAGTGGGATTACTGTATATGCATATGTGACACTCAGTTTCAACAAGTATATAAATAAAAAAGATATATAGGTAGATCGATAGATAGATAAGTATTCAAACTGGACTGGTAATATCAGGTACAAAAAAATCTATTCAACTGATGCTTAGATCTTGTCTTTAAGGGATTGATTTTGAAACATCTTTTGTCCCACCCTTTCAATGCAGACTCAAGAAAAATGTTGTTGTTGTTGTTTGGTCTGTCACTCAGTCAGTCAGTCAGGCACAGGTACATAAGCGTAGCTCTTCTTGTATGCAAACATTCACATGAACAATGTATGCCATTCAGATAGGTCTCTTTTCAAAAGCTCCATACTTTGCAAAGGAAGGCCAAGCAGTACCCTATTCATTAGCCCCTGCTTTGATATATTTGATCAGTGCTGTATGGGGATATTGCCCTTAAAAAACAAAAACAAAATAACTACTGATGAAACTACAAACATGGATAGACAAAGACTACACCACGCTTCTGCTCGAGGCAAAGTATTATTATTTTCAGTTCAGTTATATTATATTGCTAACAAGTTCACATTTTAGGTAAGGATGTTAGCATGCTAGCATTTAATAACTTGCAACTAACAACAAAACACAGCTGAGGCTGATGGGAATGTCCTTAGTTTTGCAGGTATTTGGTTATAAACAAAGCAGTTGCTGGTTGCAGGCCGGCTACCAGAAGCAGTTTTAAAGCCGCCAATAGGTGACTGCAAGCCAGCTACAGGCACCGCCAGATGATGTTCCTTTCAGGGGCCATTGTAATTGAGTTGTGCCAGAAAGAAGTGAGCGTCGCTCCCGGACTTGAAACCGCTGTGTTTTATGTTGACACCACGTTGTGGCGTGTCATTTTGAGGTTATTTTCATATAACTATCGAAGTTCATAAATAAGTCTTATGGCATGGCTGGCCGGGTGGCATTATCCCTAGTATTGAAATGGAGTAGTTCATTTTTGCATGTTTTGTTGTACATGATCAAAAAACATCCCCCATCCCCCTGCCTTAATTAAATGTATTTGATATAATATTGATAAAGTTATTACTAATTTCTCACCTGTTGCTTTTTTCAAGGATGTAATTAAGGGTGTTGTAAAAAACGAAACTAATAAATTAATTTCCTTGTTTTGCTTTTGTCACAATGCATGTATCGGATTTGGGGAGAAATAATTTTTTTAGGTGGAAGGTTTTTGACAAGTTATTGTCGAAGATGAGTAAACAAATATTAAATAAAAAATTTCAGTGACATCAATTGTTCCTCAAACTGAGTGTTTCCTATTCTGTGGCAAGGAAAGAACGCCAGCCCATTTATTAGGGCTGCAACAATTAGTTGACATAATCAACGATGTGGATTATAAACATTTGTCGCCGCATCATTTAATTGTCAATGTGTCGTTCCAAATATGTTCTTAAAGAGCAGGGCTCCAGACTGTAACCAGATGGTCGCGTTTTGCAACCATTATGTGAGACGTTACAAATAATTTTTGTAACCACTCGCACAACCTGCTAATGTTATGACTTTTTATTTTATGCTAAAAAAGGAGGAGCCAGAGTTGGCCAATGTGTGTGAGAGGGAGAGGGACAGTGAGTGATTAGTTACTGCATGGGTATGTAACGTCATATGCACTCATTTGTCTCGCTTTTGTAGAGTCACACTATATTCGCAGATGTTGTTGCACAGCGATGTTGTTGACATGTTTCCGTGACAAGCATGATGTTGCAGTTTTTGATACATTTACGAGTTGTGATCTGCAACCGGAGATCTTCCATTTTGTTTACTCAAGATGAGAAGAGGAAAATGCTGCGAAGCGATATACGATAAGGAGTTAGCCTTAGCCTAAGGTAAGCCCTCCTCTCTTTTTGTTTACGGTCTTAACCCTGCTTGCCTGCACTTCCGCTCGCGGTGCTCTGTAAATAGACCTTGGCAGGGCTGTAGCATTTGTCTACTGCAAAATCAAACTAGCTTACCACAATAAAGTTTTTCCTACACATAGACAAATTTCTGGCGGTGCGCCACAGAATCAACACTGGCTGCCACATATGGCTGCACTTCCTGTCCCTGCAATGCCCACAACACACCACCATGCACATACACACACAAAGCCTGGCCTATTTGGTGCAGAGAAGACGGCTGGTGAAATTCACAAGTTCACAAAAGGTTGGTATCTCGTTATTACAAATTTAAAAGTGCTATAAAAATATTTTATATTCTAAATACCCTAAAAACCCAACTTGACCCTTAGCACACAAGCGATTGCATCTTCTTTAGAAAGTTAACTAGTTGGGTGATTGCAGTTGGGTTGTTGAAGTCAAAACACTATATACAGCAGCTGTGAATCAAATAAACTCATAAATCATTTTTTTTCTCTTACGCTCAATGTGTGCTGCTTCAGTCCAGATGACTAGGCTATTGAAAAGTATTTTCCGTGACTGAAAAAGGCACGTGTTGAGGATGAGGACCAGCCTGAACCAGAGCTATCGGTCTGAAACACATTAGAAAGCAATGAAAAACATTGCTTTCTAATCTGTGTGCAATACAGGGCTCCTGCTTTTGCGACCAATATATGAGAGTGTGCAACTGAAGTTTATATCCAGTCGCACATGTGCGACCAGTATATTAGCTAGTAAAAAAAGTTTGGTACCAATCCGGGCATTATTAGAGGGGATGATTTACGAGAAACACACTTGGTTCTATTAGTGCCTGCACTAAAGCATTCGGCTGATAGTGTTACTCGACCAATGTTAGACCGAGGGAAAAAAGCATCTGGGTAGTGTGTTTGGCTCAAGGTCATGGTGCAAAGAACCATCTTTTTAAGACAATTACAATGTAAGCCTGTGATCACCTTAAGAATATATCAAGGGTTAAAGGACTTATGTCTAAGCTGGATTTGGAAAAACTTGTCAATGCTTTTATCTTCAGTAGACTTGACTACTGTAACACAGTCTTTACATGTCTCCCTACAACATCAATCAGACAGACTGCTTGAGTCCTCACTAAGACCAAGAAAGTGGATCACAAAAAACGAAAATACATTTCTGATTTGCTGCTACTACACTATGACCAACCAAGACCTCTCAGGTCGTCTGGGACAGGTCCACTTGCTGTCCCCAGAGTCTAGGCCTGCACGATTAATCGTTATAAAATTACAATCTCGATTCACCTTGTTCACAATTTAATTTTTTTAATCAATTAGATTTCTTTCTTTTTTTTCTTTCTTTTTTTTTACAACAGCACTTCTGCAAAATAAGCTTGGGAGGGAACTTGTTTTGGTTGAACATGTACGTTCAAAGGTTGTTATAGTCATGCAACAGAAAACTCAGATTGGACCGATTGGACAGCTAGCTGTCTGAATTCACCCTGCAGAGATCTGAGGAGGAGTCAACCATAGTCCTTATAAATCAACCTTAGTTTAAAATGCCAACTTGGCGGAATGTCCAGTGGCACCTAAAAATCCCACAGAGGATGCCTGTGTACAGGGTCCAGGATTTTGTGCTACACCGCTGGACCAAGTCAAAGTAATAGTTGCAACTTGTCACTGCTGCTTTCATGTCTTCATCTTACATGATGCTATGCTTACACAGGCTTTCCACTTCAGTGCAATGCTGCTTAGTGCAATATTTAAAATAGCGTGAGCAATAACAACCTGCAAATCACTTGTCATGCTACCTAATTTTGTAGTGTAGCCCACCTATCCCCAGTTTAGTGAGGGGAGGGCACTGAGTTTGTTGAATCAGTTAAGGTACTATAAAAAAATGAATAAAGTAATATTGTACCATTTCTCTTTTACCTATTAACACTTCTAAATGTCTAGAGTTCTTTTAGCATCTTAAATCATATGTGGAAACTATTAGGCTTGGTTAACCCATTTAAATGAATGCACTGATATGGCTTTTAAAGAATTAGCAAATGCCAATGATGTAAATGTATCAATCATTTAACACATCTTCAGCTTTAAACCTTAGCTTAAAAACCTCTAATAAAGTAAATAACCAAACAGACTGTAATCACATCCAATATTTGGGGCAAAATACATAAATTGAATAAACATTAGGGTATACGTGCAGTTTAGCCCCCCCATTTGTACAGGTCCTATCCTCTGACCAACCGGCTAGCTAGCCTAACCTTAACCAGGTCAAAGGCCTAACCCCAACCAATTGGCGGGTCTTGGCGTGGCCATAGTGGAATTTGGGACACTAATCTGCATACATTATTCTCCTTTAAACTTAGATTTTCTCTTTCCCTTTAATAACTTAATTTACAGCAAACAATGAGAATTCCCTTCAAGTGGAAACACATTTAAGGGAATTCTGTATAACCACAATAATTATTCCCTTGAACTGTAAAAACACACCTAAATCAGGTTACCTCCAGCTCAAGTTCACAATAAACTTAGTGGGCCCACACTTCAAGCACACACAGACACACGAACATAACGCACACCGTTTCAGGCCTGATGCAAGGTTTGAAAACAGAGAATTCCACTGTATTTTCCTCTACTTAACTCAGAAAACAGCAATGAAATAAAATGTGGTACCTTGGTTATAATTTCAGAGTCCGGTCTGCACGTGGACAACTCTGATGCAGAATGGGTTGGCAAGCAGTTGTCCGAAGCTTTTAGCCCGTCTCTTGGTCTTTGATGGAGAACGTTAAAAAGCAGGTGTCCGAAGATGAGGAGGTCTTTTTATTCCAATGTATCGAACCATGAACGTTGCAGCTCTTAGCACTAACTTATCTGATAAATGTTCTTGTTTCCATGATGAAAACGTTGGACTGGAGCCAAAAGCCTTAGCTGGATTAGCTACGGTGGCTAAGACTCCATTCACTTTGCTAATGGGTGCTAACAACGTCCACAACTCAGTGGCTAAGCTAGCAACACGTGAAAAACTGTCCGATAAACTTCGAGTACAAATGTATTTAGCTGCTCACAGAAAACATGTAGACTGCATATCTGGATGAAGACTGTTGAGTAGAAAGTAGTCTGAGAAAACAACTACATGTTTTTTATGCAACCTTTGACATTCCTCGTGTTCAGACTTTGACAGTCAAGCCATCACGCTTTCCACAAGTTCTTACCGGTTCTCTACGGATCTCACCCTTTCATTTCCTGTTTACCTGTGATCCCACCCATCTCAACCAATGGATGACCAGTATCACTCTTACAAACATAAACTCTTCAAAATAAAACAAAATATGTATGACTATACATCTATGTCTTTTAAACGTATTTATTAAACTGCACTTTTTAACCCTTTCATGAAATAACTTTTTAACAATATGTAAAACATTTTTTAACTAAGTCACATAGCTATGTGATCAAATAAGCATGTTAAAGTAGTATTTTTGTGATAAAATTCATTGTATTGTTTTTAAAGATATTAAATGGGTAAATGCGCAGATTTTGTGAAATGAAAAAAAATGATATCTCTGGTTCTATTTTCAAACTATCCATCTGTTGTGAGTCCGAAAATGCTGCTTCAGTGGGTCGCTGGCGACTCTGTTACATACGTTTGGACGGGTTTTAGATTTCAAAGTCTAGAAGAGCTGCCCGATTAAATTCTTCAGCGCCTGTTCTATGGGCTGCACAATGCAGATGTAGGACCAATCAACTGGGTAATTTTTAGCTCTGTGAATAGGGCTCCGCCTTGAACACTATATCCAGTTCTTATAACACATCCATGATCACTTTGTCAATCCTGACAAATGTAGCCAATCAAATTCCCTTTCCAACGAAGCCAAGTCCCTTCCAGAGCCAGTATTCATTTGAATGTGATTAATGAAAAAAAAAGAATGAAAAGCTTCAGTATGTCTTTTTTTTTTTTTACCAAAAGCCTTTAGCACAATGTGATTACTTGGAGATGTTCTGGAGAGGTTTGGGGACACCAGTGATACCACATCCTGAAAGCTCCCTTGCTCCCATAGGAAAGACCGAGAGATCTGAAACCGTATATAAGTGTTGTTGAAAAAATATTGAATGAATGTGTGGTTTAGTGCATGGTGTGGTATAAAGCTTGTCATAGTTATTGTTATTCAAACATGACTTATTATAGACAACGACCAAAAAAATGCTAAACAAGCACATTTACGCAAACTATTCAGGTTTCAAATAAAGCCTCAAAAATGCATTTTGACCCTGCAGTTTTTCTGTTATAAGCCAACAAACCAACAAATCTGTTTTACACTGTCTTGATTTGAAAGAAAGTTTCTACCTATCAGGACATTCTAACAAACAAATTATAACATGAAATATACCATATAACATATTATAATTATAAGACAATCAAAATGATTAATTACGTGCACTTACAATATATCCCACTACATCAATGGAGATTGAACCATGTCACGTCACATCTTTTCTCTGAAGTTAGCAATAGCAGTTTTATATGTGACCCTACCATACTCTATGCACATACAGTACATATCCATTGTGACAGCTAGCAAGAGAAAATAAAGAAGCAGCTTACTGTCCCATCCAGTGTACCTTGATACTTCTCCTGTTCATCTTTTTGACATGGAATGTTGCAAAGCACTTCAAAGTTTTCTGAAAGGTACCAAGCTTGACAGTATAGGGCTGAAAGACTGAGCGAAGGGCAACGCGATCAATCAAAGGCCACCTTTCCTCTCTCAGCCCTTGCTTTGGGGTCTTCCTGACGGTAATTCTCTGATTTGACTTTGATGTGCCAATTTGTGCCTGATGAATAATTGTCTGGTTTGCTGATAACTTGTGGGAGTCAAGTGTATTCTGGTGGCACTCAATGCAAATGGGAGATATTTGGGTCCTTCAAATCACGACAGTAGCCCCTCTACATTTGCCGCCCCGTTCCGTGAGTAAACTGACCAATTAGCTGTGTTTGAAGAAGCCATTTTTGATTAGAGCAATCAGTAAACAGCTAGGCCTCTCTGTGATTGTCCCCCTGATTAGAAGAGTTGTCACTTGTGAAGTTGTTGGAGATTTTAATTTATGGCCTTATATTGCTGAAAAGTATGGTAATTTCCTAATCCATTCTCCACAGTTCAGCACTTGGATTACAATTTATCCATACTGTCAATGTTGATGACCTCATTTTTCCTCCCAAAGTTTTTGAGTAGTCTCTAACGACTGAATCAAGCAAATACAGCAGCCACAATTTATGTTATCAGTGGGGATGATATCAAGATGAGGATAAAAGCCTGTACAAGCAGCAAATTAAATAAAAATGGACTAATAATTTGTGACAGATGTTTTAGTTTATTTCATTTTATGGTTGTATTTCCATCCTGTCAGCTCTGGCAACAAGCTCAATACTAATGAATGATTATGGCATAATCTGCAGTAGGAGAAGCTTCTTATTATTCACACCCATCTTTGAGTGTCTGTGCATTACATCCTAATTAACATTGTAGACTAATGACTAATGACTGAAAGTGTTGCATAAGAGTTGTAAATATGCCTCTGCAGTAATTCAGTAAATACATCAAATGATGGTCTAAAATTTGAATGTCACTTTAAATAATGCAACAGCAAAACTGAAATGTTGACCTATAGTTTTATTATTGTGTTGTATTTATATATTATATTTCTCTTGGATTGGACTTTAAGGTCATTTTCCTTTCATGTAAAGCTCTTAATATTAAATCCCCTTCCTACAATTTCTGACCTTTTAAAACCTTATCAACCAATCAGCCCCTAGGTCCTCTGATCCTGATAGGTGGGGCTGGGGGTGTGTTTGGTAAATGTTGTGAGGAGTGCGGTGTGTCATGTAGGTGTTCGCAGTGCAGCTCGAGTTGGCTGCCTAAACCAGTTCGCAAGCATTGCCTGATGTTTGCATGCTATGTGACATTTTTGAAATAAGCAACCAAAGACCTTCTCATTCAGGAAAGTATTTAGTTAATGTAGTGTGTTTTCATCTTTTAATACTACCATTTTTACTACTTTCATTTCTCTGCCTTTTTATGGGATCTTTACTTCTATTTTTAGGATTGTTTTGTATTTCTTTTCTATATACTCTAAAAGTCTCTGAGCTAAATTTTATGTATGATAGGTGCCGTTCAAATAAACACACTTAAAAAATCAATTATAAAAAGTAAAGGTATGAGAGGTGATGGAAAATCTAGTTCATGACGAAAAACAAGTTCCAGCTCACAGTTTTCATAACAAATTTCTTGAAGTATATTGCTATTAAGGTTTTGATCTATAAAGTCTGTCAGAGCCTGAATCCACAAGTGAAAGGGAAAAAGGACATTGTAAAGAAACTGTTTTTTATTTGTTTACAATCATACAATATAGAATACATGCAAACCAACATAGTTTATATTTATGGAAATACGCTTCTCACTATACTTCCTCCACACAAATGACCTAAAAACAGAAGAGATACCCCAATGGCCCAAGGCCATATTTACAACAGAATCATTCAGAATGTAAATACCGGTACTTTGAATATGCAGCTTATAAATGCAAAGCAGCTCTATTACTTAAGGTACCTAGTCATTTTTCAAATTATATTTTAGTTGTCTTTCCCCTGAGTAATAGTTATTCAGTTGTTTAATTAATAGCCTGCAATCTCAACTTCTTTCCCACAATTTTGGGATTGAAAAAGAGAATCTATAACATTTATTCAATAGAATTCCCTTCTGTTGGTGAAAGACAGCCCCCCGTGCTACCTAAAGAAACTTTACCTTAAAGTTTCATTTGAAAACAATGTTCTATGTAATCCAGACACATATGGTCCAATCAAAGATTGCAGTGTATTGAACACCAAATCTCCAAATGATGCCTTAATCAATACAGCAGACGGAGTAAGTAGGCAGGGGAAAGCTGTGTGTGTGACACCAAGCCAGGATTAGGCCTGATTAGGGCAGTTTTAACATGTCCTGCTGATTAGGGGCCAGTGGATCTGACCGCTAATTATCTGTGAAGTGTGGCTGGCCGTGCAGACAGGACAGTGGCAGGAGGAGGGGTTGACTGCCCAAACTCCCCCCCTCCCTTTCTCCCTCCCGTCCTTGTCCACTCACCACCCACCCAAAAGGATCTGGAGCTCTTTGATTGGGTGTGCTGCATTGTGGAGAGAAGATTTGAAAAAGAGTCCCATTTCCCTTTTGCAGTACAACTACCCCCTGCAGGGTAGAGTCAATGTACCCTTTCTGTGCCTTCGTATGACCAGCTGGCTACAGCGGGGCAAATAAACACTCCAGATCCACTGGCCAGTATGACTCCCATCTGAAACAGAGCCTTTGTCCCGTGTGGATTGTGTCCTAATTGGTGTCCCTGAGACAAATTCTCATTGTGCTTGTTATTTGTCCTGATGAGGTCTTAACAGACAGATAATTCCCAGAAGATACAATTTACAAGTAAATAATACACTAATGTTAGCCCGCTGAAAAAGAATGGAGACTTGCTTTTTCAACACAAAAACAATGTAGATGCAGATAGTTTACAAAAATCACAAAAATCCAAAGTTTATCATTCATAAACTAAAATATAAAGGGTAAAACTATTCTAAATATACCAAACCTTTAGTATAAAATGCCACACTTTTGGTGAGTGTTACATTATTGAGCTGAAAACAAAACTTTACGTAGTAATTAAACAATAACATATGTTGAAGCCCAATCCACATTTTAGTCTGTACTATGGAAACATGAAATACTTTGTGACTGTTTAGATGAGTGGTTTGCCAGCCTTTTTGACTTATATTCCCTTAATATGAAACAATGTCAATGTGTGATACCTTGTCACAGGTTTTATTATATCAGTAGACTAGGGAGGGATTAGTCAAGGGATTTTCCCTACTTTTAGTTTTTTTATGGCCTAAAGGTGAACTGCCCACTATTAAAAAGAAAAAGGACATCATTTCAGAAGTCAGAAAAAGTACTGTTATTTTTAGTGAAAATACATTTTTTGTTTCTCTCCTATCCTGGTAATCATGTCATTACACAGATTTATCTTGTGACACCTTTGGGCCTTTGGGGCATCCAGACCACAGTTTTGAACCAATGCTATAGCTTTAAATGGAACCCTTATCCTAAACTTAATCACAATTAATTAAGCTTAACCCCAAAATATGAACAAAACTTCATTGTAGTAAACTAAATAATCCAGAAAATAAACTTCTTTTGTGAGGCATATGACAACAACATTTTTGTTATCAGAGAAAAAGTACAAACTGGAGTTAATGGCTATTGAATTATAATGATGTCACTTATACCTATAAATTGTGTATTTGCAGACTTTGAAGGGTATTCTGTGTCCCCACATTTCTCTTCCCTGCCTCCACCTTGAGACCCTGTGACCACAGCAACTCAAGAGGAAAAGGGGAGAGAGAAAAGGAACATGGGATTTGGGGCGTAATCCTGTTTGTCCTCTGGGTCACAGGCTCTACAGAGTTCAGATTGTCAGCTACAGTCTGGAAGTTTATTCGAGGGACAATTGTAATTCCCTCTGGAGAGCAGTCAGTGTCTCCTGCTGAATGCTGGAGAGGAGACAGGTTGCTGCAAGATGATAATTGAAAAGAAAGTGGGTGGTCCTCTTTGCCCCCTGCGGCCCTCTGGGACAGTTATATCGAGACGCTTGCGTGTTTTGGAGGGGGCAGATTACAGAATGTTATATTTGAAGAAAGATTATGTCCTTCTGGGCTTAATTTGACAGACGTAGCTATTGTGTGGTGGATGTTTCTGTTGTCTTTTGCCATTCATGTCAATTTGTGTGTATTTACGTGGGTGCGTGCATGTGTGTGTGTTGGCTGTTTGTTGTTGGATCATTGCCCCCCATTAACTAGTTCTGAAAGCTTTGTTTTGCTTTTCTTTACAAGCATGTTTAAAGCGTCCTTGAATTTTCCCGAGCATTTTTTGTACTTGCATGATTATTGACTCTTTTGTGTTTGTTTGTGTGTTGTGTCTTTGCATCATGCACACCAACTTACGTCAAATTAAAATGCATGACTGTGTGCAACTAACTACATTAACCACATGGTTAGATTGTGTCCATTAAAATAAATAAAACAATGAAAAGACATGAAACAAAGTAACACACACTTACAGGCACACAGACATAGATAACTCTGCCCTAGCCGACACGCACTGATCTTATCCATTGCCTACCTTCATTGAACTGCTCTTCAGCCGTGGCCCTATTAACCAGTAATCCGCAGACTGGCAGCTGGCCATTACTGTGGCAACGGTGAGCTGGGAGAAAACGGCTTGCTGGTTCAAAAGTAAAGAGGAGCGTAGTGAAGGACAGAGATGAACTCTTTTGTCCTGCAAATGTGTCTTTTTCCCATTTCTGAACACAAAAAAATATTTATGTCTTACTCATTTTCACATCAACTCGACATATTTAGAGGTGACGATAAAATGTCTTTTATGCTTGCTGGATCTTTCTTTTGTTGTTATGGGAAGATCGAAACCCATTCCAAGGATGAAGTATGTCATGTATGGCCCTGGAGATATAACAGCCAAACACAGGAGTACAGGAGGATTTCGAATGGCTTACAAATCTCTTATGGAGCTTTAATTTCATGTTATGAAAGAAATTGGTTACTGATGTTTACAGTCAGCCATTTCAGTGTGTGTGTGTTCCCATTTTACTTGAATTGTTTTTGGATAATAGACATTTAAGGACAGATTTAACATTTTCAGGCTGATCAAAATGTTGCAGATGTTTTGTAAAAAAGCATTTACTTATTCAACTCCCAACCTGACAATAATAACAACATACTAAATTCCTTGTGTTAATGGTGTGTCACCATAGTTTCACAACACATAGCTCTATAGTCATTGAAGGTAGTGTAAAATGACAAAACATCTACATGACACCAACGTATTGTGTGAGACACTGATGTAATGCGTCGCATTGTCTCCACATTTTGTCAATAAAACAAGAAGGATAGACAGAATTAGATGAAGAATTTAGAGTACAAAATGCATGGGGGTGTTTAATTTTGGGCTTAGATGAAGAATTTGGAGTACAAAATGCATGGGGGTGTTTAATTTTGGGCTTAGATGAAGAATTTGGAGTACAAAATGCATGGGGGTGTTTAATTTTGGGCTTAAAATGTAGTAATGTTTAAGGAAGGAAAGAGGACACAAGTGGACTGAGAGTAATGTGTTTAATGTCACAGACACTCACACACATCTCAACACACATCTCTACCCATTAAAGCAGGTCTTTCTCCAGCCTCTCCTGTCTTGGAGTTTAAACACAGTGGCACATCAGGAGGCGCTTCATGGCTGTAATAGATTTTTAGAATTGTTTTTAGAACTAATGTTCTCAAAGACGAAATTGTGGGATTTAATGAGGCATAACTAATGGAGGTCCCACAATCATCAGTGCCATGCTGGAAGCACTGTGGCAGGACAGAGCAGCCATTGATTCTTGCTTCAAACCTCTTGAGTTCCTAATCAGCTTCTTTGGTTGTGCGTTTCAGGCCTGACAAACCTATTGTTGGCCTGTGTCACTGGAGGTCAGTAGTTATTAGTGGCAACTGAAAACAGTTTCTCTAACTACTTATAAGCGAATTGAATAACATGCATAGAGGGACTTGGAGGGGGGATTACTGGCAGTGCAGCGAGTCCGGTCGGCACAGGAGAGAATGTGACATGGTTTTCTAATAAGGGATGCTGCCCCCCTCCTTCAACACTGCCACACACACACACACACACACCAAACTCCACCCCCCCAGACATTTGTGAAAAGTCTTCAAAAGCTTCCTTTGGCCCTGCAATGCCTCATATTGCTAAAATAGTATTCATAGTAAGCAATGGAATTAGCCAGTTCAAGTCCTGGAAATATCATTTGTGCCCTCTCCTTTTCTCATTTTGTGTGTGTGTGTGGCTGAGCATGTGCATAGAGTTTATATTATCGTCAAACTAAAGGCAACGGAAAAAATGTGGTTTCATGTATTTAATTTCATGAAAATCTATTAGAGTGAGAATTGCTTTCAGAGTCCTTTGACCTTCTTGAAATGTTTTTTTTCACTCTGTCGGAAGATGATTGTTTGCAGTCTAATTTTTCCATTTGAAAATGACTAGAATTAGGGAACTTTTTGCTTCCTGGGGCAAAGAGTTGCAGTGACTCATTCTTTGGAAGCCAAACAAATCCAGCAGGCACAGGTTTGTCATAGAAAAGAGAAAGATTGTCTCTCCTTGGCAGAATGTGAGGGCAATACACTAATTAAAATCTTGCTCTGTGTCTCTCAAAACTTGCCAATTCAACGCATTCATTTGCACAGTGACATGAAAAGCATACCTCTCCTAATGCTTACATGGGGCAAGATTTGGGTACTATTTCTGGGGATGGAAGGAGAGAGGAGGAGGAGGAATTTGTGGGAGTAAACTTTCTATATAACTCCTAATTTGAAATCTATTCAGAATGTCTGTATGTCATACATATTAATTTATGTCATGATACAAAATAGCACAAATTATCTGAAATCCTCTGTGGAGTGGAGCCACATTATTATTTCGACCTGTGTGTCTTCAGGAAAAATCTTACTCATCCACCACTCAGAAACCAGACCAGACTGCTTTTAGCTTTCTGTTTAAATTGCTTTTTTAGCTAAGACCCAGAACACAAACTAATTCCCTCTCCTGTTGTACACTGGCAAAACTTTAAAAAAAAATGTATGATAAGGATTATATGTTTGGCCTATGTTTCTGTGTAAACTATGCAGCCAATAATGTTGAGCCCTTGCCAATTAGCGCTCTCTAGGTTGCTAGGTCGCCATGGTCAATTGAGGAACACATCAATAGGACTTGAAAAGGTTTCTCTGCGATCAGACCTTCTGACATATTAAGTAGAATAATGGGGAGGAAGGGAGTTGGAGGGAATTGAATGCAGAGTCTCAGACAAGGCTTCTTTCTACATTCACATTATGCAGTGCAATCTGCAATTACCTGAGAAGAAGAGTCTAAAAAATGATGTACATCAGTGAAACAGATTATGCTTTGCTTCATGCTGTATGCTAACAGTATACATGGCATTGAGGTAGTGAGAGACTCCTTCCAGCTCTCATGGAAATATCTGCTCTCTATTATGGGAGGCGGTTTTTATATGATGTATGACTTATTTGGTTGCTTTATTTCTATATGTGAATGAGAGCTGTGTATGCACGAACATCTTTTCTATGTATGTATGTGCACATGTTTGTGGGTGTGGATGTTCTGCATGGTAGTGACACTAGTCCTGGCTGCAGCCTTTAAAAACTTTCCAGACAGAAAATGATGATACCAGCACCAATTACAGTGTCCAGCCTGTCTCATATATCCTGACAAAGAGAGGTACCCCCCAACAAACCGAGAGAAGCACCAGGCACAATGGCCAGTGATTACCAAGCATAGCCTATTAGTGCGCCATAACTACGCCTATTGAAAAGAGAAAAGAATGGCTTCACCTCCACTTTTATTTCATGTGGCACAACATCAAAATCTTTGTTGACAGCTCATTCATGCCCTCAATTTAGAGACTAAATCTATCAGGAACACCTTGCAGTATGAAAGTGTATATTGTGGAATGCATTTCTCTTTTAAATGCTCTTATCAAACTCCCTTCTGATGGAGTTGTCGTGCTCATTTCCAAATGTCAGGTGCATATTGGCTCTGATGCTTCCTTTGAGTGTAGGGATGATAGCATATATACATACAGCTGCCAGGTATGTGAAGGGGTTGGAAATAGGGGCTCTCCAAGGTCTCCATTGAGACACACTGATAGCCATCATCATCATCATCATCACAGGTTGTCATCAGCAAGGGGATTGAGAAGTAATTTCCAAACGTGTTTAAATGACCACAGGAAATGAAATGTTAGATCCTATAATCAGCCACTGCGAGGTGTAAAAAAGGTTTTGGAGGGCAGAAGCAAAGGGGAACCGACACTGATGCTAAGTGATGACCTTAAACACTTTGGAGTTTGTTTGCACAAATCATTCATCTTATCTTCTAAAGAGATTGATCAGAATGAGGCTGATCTGTGTATATGTGTGTGTGTGTGTGTGTGTGTGTGTGTGTGTGTGTGTGTGTGTGTGTGTGTGTGTGTGTGTGTGTGTGTGTGTGTGTGTGTGTGTGTGTGTGTGTGTGTGTGTGTGTGTGAAAATTTTAAAATCTATTTCGCTGCTGGTTATTACATGAACAATTGCTTTTTCAAAGCATCAGAAAGTAATGTGGACATAACTGGTATTTTGTTAAAATAATAACACTATAAACAGAAACGCTTGCGAATTTGTCGTTTTTTAACAATCGTTAGATCTTTATATTATGGTTGTGATGTATGTTATGTAAAATAAAGGATATTTAACACTAGCATGTTCTCATTTCATCAATGATACAATCAAAATAGTAACTCACTCACATCCAGACTCACGCTACGCTCGAACTCACTTTAGGTAAAAAGCGAGGAATTTAAATAAAATAAATTCAAGTTAAATGAAGGAGCATTTTTTTTATCATTTGATTTTTGTAAAGGATGTTAGAAAACTTTTGTTTTGATACATGACAAAATAACAACTGTGCATAATAATAATAATAATAATAATAATAACGATAATAATAATAATAATAATAATAATAATAATATGATGCCCTATGATTACAGTGTAATTAACGTCAAAGCAGCATCATAATAATAAGCCATGTAATCCACTAGTTTAAATAATATATTTGCATTTACAATTAAATTGACCAATTGCATTGAGGCGAAGGTCTGGGCCTAATAAACACAGTAAGATCATTATGTTCGTGGATATTGTTTTAAAAAAGGGGAAAATATTAATACATCAGTGCATAAATGAATTTCACTATTAAACTTGCTGGGGGATGTTGGCATTTTATTTTAAAAGGGTGGTTTCCCGGTCTCAGACTCCTGCAGACACCCTCCATGAAAGGCAGCCCTCCAAAATGTCACCTGAACAATGCTGGCTCCCTCATCGACCTTGCTTTCCTGCTCAATTTGGTCTCAATCACAACATAATGAAAATGCACTCCAAAACAGATCCCTTTTAAAAAATTACTTCTTCAGGAATAGCTCTCACACTTCAAGTTATTTATTGTTAACGTTCACTTGGTTTTGAAACATATACAGCAGCCATCACGCATTTGTTCCTTTTTTTAACTTACAAAAGAATAAAGAAAACGTAAAAGTGGACGCAATGACGAATATTATACAGTTAAACGCATTCGTGTGTGTTAGCCAAATATACAAGTCCCTACTTTATTTAATACGTCTAAATGAATACATTAGTTTACAATATTAATATGATAAAATACCAGGTTATCACCGTAAATAAGGATTGGTGGCTTAGTGTACTTCAGACCTGATCCCACCCCCACCCCCC
>NC_048426.1:17812229-17835849 GCF_013103735.1 Etheostoma cragini | reverse complement strand
ATATATATGCATGGGGCTCATCCGCAGGTTCACATAGAAAAAGTGGAAAGTGACAGTACTGTATTAAGTCCTACCACGTTCTGCCGTAGAGGAGGTTTGAGCTGACCATGTTGCTGGTGTAATCTACAGCAGATGTGTCTAGCTGGGCCATGTTGAGCTGGCTGTGCAGTGAGGGGGGGCTAGGCGACATCTCCTCGAGCTCCAAAGCGTTCACCTGCTGCTGGCTTTGATGCTGGCTGAGGCTGCTGGTCGAAGATGCGAGCACAACTCCGGCTCCGTTCTGTTGTTGGTTTTGTTGTTGGCTCTGTTGTACCTGTTGCTGGTTCTGCGTTGGCGTGTTGGAGCCGTTCTGGCACGGTTTACCGTCCTTCACCAGAACTGGCACGGCTACGCGCCTCGGGGACTGCGCCTGCTGTGGGCACAGGTTACCGTCCTGCTGCTGCAGCTGCTGCGTTGCCTTGTCCTTGGCCTGGCGCTTCATCTTGTACCGGTGGTTCTGAAACCAGATTTTCACCTGGGTCGGCGTCAGGTGGATCATGCTGGCCAGATGCTCCCTCTCAGGCGCCGACAGGTATTTCTGCTGCTTAAACCTCCTCTCCAGCTCGTAGACCTGAGCCTGCGAGAACAGGACGCGCCGTTTCCTCCTGGGCGCAGCGTGGAGAACTGGCATGGACTTGGTGGCGTCCGCCATTCCTGAGAGACTCCCCATGCCGCTCATGTTCATACCTGTGGAAGGTCCCATGAATCTAGAAACTTAAAAATATACATACATATACGGGCATTCAATAAACAGAAGAGGAGAACACTGTTTCGCCTGAAGTAGTCTATAATTATAATATAGGCTAATGATAATAATGAGTGGCTGTTCCATACGATAATTATTAAAGTAGTAAAGCATCAGCTAAAAAAAACAATCAAATGTAATAATAATAATAATAATAATAAATATAATAATAATAATAATAATAATGAACATGTAGATCTTGTTTTAAATATTTGATAATGCAAAAGATTAAAAAAGTCGAGCAAGCCTTGAAAGAATGATCTCCTTTTCAGTTTAACCGTCATAAAAATTATTTGTAAATGAAAGATATCTTAAAATAGTGTACACTATTTGCATGAACTTGTTGTTAGCCTCCAAACATATATCATACAATATTAAACAGTGATACATATTTAGTCGTGTGCGTTTTTCCTCTCTCATTCCTGAAATGTCAAGTTAATGTTTTTTTTCATTTACGGTTAATTAAAATGAGAAAAGTATATATAAATGCAGTAAAGAACTTACTTGTGGAGTATCTTGGATCCGGGTTGGCGCTGTACCACCCTGTTGCTGCTGCACTATTCCGCATGCTTTCCTGGTACGACGGGAGGTCTCCCATGTTGCCTATGCTTCCATTGCAGTATCCCCCCATTGCGCTGTGGGAGAACTGGGAGACGGTGTGCGGCATGTGGTAAGTGGTGGCCACGGTGGCGTTATGGCCCATAGAGTGCTGTTGCATCCCGGTCTGAGACACCTGAGGCTGTCGGTAGGCTCCCAGTGGAGAGGTTAGGTTCCCTGCGCCGTCCATACTGAACTTCTTGTAGGTCTCCTCGATTGGACTCAAAATATCTGTCACTGAAAAAGGCGTAGTGTGCTTTGGGCTCAACGACATGATTCAGAAAGCAGGTAGATTTTTGTGTTTGAGCAGATCAACCGTGTTGTTGTATCGGCTCTCTCCTTGGTGGATGTCTACGTAAGAGAGTGCTTGTAGAGCGCCTGAGATCCTATTGATCGCCTTGGAGAAGGAGGCGAGCCCAGGGCGCTCTTAGCCCGGGTTTATTGGAGCCAGGAGCTAGGTTTACGACAAACACAGGGGGCGGAGCAAAACTCCCAAACCAGAAAACAATTGTCATTGACATTTCAGGGGAAAAAATCATGAAATTACACTTTGCCTTATATTTAAGTTTGTGTACATGATTAAAACGACACCACATATTTAGGATTATTTCCTATCCGGCAATAACATACAGGGGATAACCCATTGTGTTCTGCACATCAGCTGATATGACTATTTTGCGTCAGGAGGGAATTCCACTCTTTCTAGAAACTTTGAGAGCACTTTGCACAGACATAAGGGCCACAGAGTATCATCAAAGAGCCACAATGAAGTTGTGTGACCGGCTCATTTATGCTTCTTAAGCATCATTTTGCTTTCGCCCCACCAGAAGTCAAGGGACAAGTCCAAATAATCTCAATATGACAAAATGCTGAAATTTGCCTAAACCGACCATGCAGGTGTAGATTTCCTGACACAAATTCCTCCTGTTAGTTGAAATAATTTAGTCAAAATTATATACATGTCTTCATTTAATTTAATGCAATTTTGAGATAATATTGTAATCCTCAAACCCTGACGTCTGGTCACCATGCACTAATAACACTTTGCAGTCTTGACCTGACTGTGTAATCTCTAAGCAAACTGGCTGGCGCCAGGGGAAGAATCCGAGGCAGAGAGACACAACTGGGGGGGGGGGGGGGGGGGGGGGGGGGGGGGGTCAAAAGAGAAAAGACCGACTACAAATAGCAATAATTAACACCAGTTAATGTAGCTCACCGTAACAACACAACGTGTGTCAGTTGTGGAGCTCTAAGGAATTATTGAGCCCATAGCTCAACATCCCCTAAATGAGAAGGGTAGCTATAATGCTGCTCGTATAGGGCTGCTAATCAGAATACTGATGATAGTCGTATGTTAACTCCTTACAGCAGACAACAGCAGGCGCAGGTGTTATTTTCCAGACGTGAAATGTGTTCCATTATTGGAGGAAAGAAACACTCGTCTCCATGAAGCCACTAATGTAATTTAGCATGGCATGGCAGCAAGTATCTACCTACCATAATTGAGCAATTGAAGACGTGACATGGTCAACCATCAATTATAGCGAAATATCATGAACATCAATCTCCGGTTAACTCGATAGCCTGGTTGTAATTAATCATTGTTCTTGTGCATATTTCACTAGAAACAAATGTCTCTCCCCCCCCCCCCCCCCCCCCCCCCCCCCCCCCCCCCCCCCTTAGATGCCTAGATCCGCAACGTATTTAATGTGAAGTGGTTGGACTTTATTGTTGTTGAGGTAAACCTGACAATGCGTGCGTATTCTAAAGTCAGCTGGAGTTGTCAGAAAGACACTGAAGTAGAAAATAAAATCCGAACAGGTGTAGACCAAATGTTCTCAGCTAAAAAAAAGTCCCATTTCTATCAGAGTATCAATATTAAGAAAGTCCTTTCTTAAATTTTAAAAATATTTCATACCTGCAAATATTCCTGTTCTTGTCCAGGCTTCTGTGCGCCTCTGTCACTCTTTTAGCAGCGGCAGCATGGTGTCTTTTCAGGGCGAAAAGAAAGGTAGGCCTCGGCCCAGACCTCTAACATTATGTAAATGAGGCAAACCTCTCAACCTTGTGGATTACTGAGTCAGAGAGCAGGACCCTGGTCCCTAGACTAACCACATTAGGATCCCATAAAAATCTGGAGCTGGTTGGCTGCATGCAACGCTTATGAGAGCTTATTGTCCACATTAATATAGTTGTCAATCTGAGTTAACTTTTTTACATCCAATGAATATGATGTGTCCAAGGCAGTGGGAGCGGGACAAACGGACGCGCCAAGCAGCTGTGGAGAAGGCCCGGCAAAGGTTTGTTAATAAATCTGACACATTAATAGAGAAAATAATGTAAACTGTCAAACCTTTTCGCAGCTGGTTTTGTTAATAATTATTGAGTAAGCTGTTTTGTTGTTTGTGTAGGCAGCGCGTGCGATACACTCTGGCAAAATATCATCTAATATATTATTTGAATTAGCCTACACTGACCCTTGCCGCCTTAAAGAGAATGAGTGGAACCTTGGTGGTTACATGGCGAGGACAATTTTATTCCCACATTTCATTCCCAGAATTACGCACGGGACGGGGTGTTACTTTGCGTTGTTACTGTGCTGCTTTCACCTGTAACGCTTTTTTTACTAGCCTACGTAATTCTTAAACCATCTCGATAATTTCAGCTAGAATATTATACAATATTTGGGAGCAAGTGCTGTTAACCAGAACCAAATACGACCCATTGATTTAGTTTTCATCATAGAGACACCCTTTTTCCAATACCATTACCCTCCTCAGCTTAGCTCAGCAGATGGACCAGGGCGCCTGGTTACTCAAGTACTTTCCTCCATCTCGTTGTTGCGGGTTCAACACCCTGAGAGATGGCTGAAGGGCCAGGGTCCTGACCTGCAACCTCAACCACACACCGGCCCAGCACAAAGTGCAGAAAACATGGGGATTTAATTAGTCTCGCAGGCCTTGGATCTATAGTTTCACTTTTTTTTTTTAAACCTTTTCTCTATACTGTGAATTGAACAAATACCAAACATGCCAATGGTTTTCAGTTTTCTCCTCATGTTCCTCTTCGTACAGTTTACCTGATTTTCGGCAAGTGGATGCAAAAATCTTGCCACGTTGAAAATGAAATGAGAAAACTAAATTCCAGGTAAAAACGTTCCGTGCACGACAATTGCACATGCTTGTTTTTGTCTCGGGCCGCACAGTGCATTCATCAGATTTCTAGGGATTTATTATCAATACATTGGCTACTCATCTGAAAACAATGGTGCGTCTTGGTTCCTGTGAAAGAGGTAGACTTACTCAGACTTAGGTTGTGTGCTTCTAAAAAAAAAGGTTCTGCGCTAAATCACTTCCTTCAAGACTAAATGTATGTCTAAATTCAAGGAAAAACATAAATGTATAACATTTAAAAATAGGACTACTTCAAAGCTATGTGAAGTGTTCCATGTCTCACATTATAAATTATTTCTTGTCTGGCAACAGAAAAAGTGAAAATAATTTCCTCAATTATTATTTTTATCAAAACATTAAGCGATATTGGCTACCGGTGATATACATTTAAATTGATGCCAAACTGTCTGTGGCTCTATAAAGGTTTTCTCATTAGGCTTTTGACCAATTTGTTTCGGTACGTTATTACGCACGAAATATAACTTGCCTACAGAAACAGAAACCTAATTTTGAACTTTATAATATATAATACTGACACTGAATTTTGCAACACCACAAATGAATTGTCTTCCTAACTTCAAACTCTTTTAGGATTTAAACCACATTTGTATCGTGACCAGCCCAGTGGCTGAATTGGTGCGGACATTTGTGGAGAAAATCCCACACCTGTAAGTCAGTGTAGTACCATTTAGATCAAATACTTTCTCTCCTCTTAAATCTCCGAGCAGTGTGAGAGTAAAAAGCGGGCAGGTGCATATCTTTCAGCTAAACTACTTGAAACGGTGCGGTTCCTCAGCTAAGTAGGTTAAAGGTCCTCCCAAGTGGAGAAAGTATGCGACAGGCCTCTTGAAGACCGTATTCTTCTGCAGGAGTTTGCATTCATTCACAATTAATGTCGCTTGATGGACGAAATGATGCTAATAGGGCGCCAACAAACAGAATATGGGTTTTTTTATGGGATGCTGACCATAATCTGACAGCTGGGGAAAATGGTGAATTCAAATGGGTAATAGGATTAGAGTGTAGAAGTTCTTAAAGCTTCACTGTATGATGTGCAGCACTTCATTTACCTGATTACTTTACCGTTAAGGTTATAATGAGACACTGGGAAATGCACTGCTGGAGGAAGCCTATAACTGGCCATGCTGTATGTCAGGCAGCAAAGTGAGTTTGTCACTGGAATCTACCCGAGTTTTACTGTGTTACACAGCTTGTTTAACTACTGGAAGCAAATTGTTAAATTGAGATTTTCCTTTTTTCTGTGTTGCCTCAAAGAAACAATTAAATTCCTTGAGCTCTCAAGCCACTAGCCAAAGGCCATGGAACACCAAAGAAAAAGACACTAATCATACAAAACTGTTGATGATAGAATATAAAAACCAAATTTTCTCTTTTTGTGATAATACCACAAAGATGAATCAGTCCCTTCCTTGCTGTGAGATTGCAGTAAAGTCAAAAATATTTCTTAAATATTTTGAACTTTTTCAAGCAGCTTGCGTGTGCAGAAGCCACTGATTGTTGATGTGCACTGCAGATAGGGAACGTTTGTTGGTGTCATTTTTCTTGCTTTACAAATGATTAGACCATAACTGATCAGCTGTGTCAAGAAAACTGAAATAATTTACAGTGTGAGGCACAGCCATAGTGCTCATGAAATGTAATTGTTATCATGATTTCAATTTTCATCATCAGACATATATAAATATCATAATGTCAACCTCCATCCTGTTATTTTCTTCAAAATAAAACTCAATAAGCTTTCAGTTTTTTTGACAAACATTACTGTTATCAGTTTTAAAGAATGTTTATGTCAAACAGATTAATAAATAATGTTTAAACAAACAATTATCTAATTCCTTTTTTTGCTTGAGATTTGAAGAAACAAAAGCCAGCAAATTCCACTTTTGCAGATCTGAAAGAGATTTATCCTCCTGAAATTTGAGGTACTCAGGGTTGGGTGAGTGCCGCTGTCCGCTGCGTTGTTTTGAGTGGCAACATTTTAGCATAGCTGCTCTCTTTTGTAACAACAATTAAAAAACACAGCAGCAGATCAATGCAGATTACCAAGGTACCAAGGTTACCTGGTCTGTCCACTTCTCTGTTGCATTAATTGTGGCAGCAGTGAGGGCAGGTAAACAAAGCTGTTAGAGAGTATGGTTGGGACTCAATCACGGCTCACTCTGGCTTTGTCACCCAGTTACTCGTATGACAAAATGTCTCTGCCAATCTTTCACTGTGACTAGTTGCCCTTGGCAGTCACTTGTTGTGATAAGATGAGGCCTGTTTGATGACATGTCCTGATATTTTATATATGTAAAGAATTGGTTCACTTCACTGCAGAATGCACACTTGTATTTAAGTACTGAAAATAGGCTATAGATTTAAGCATAAACTGTTTATCTTGTCAGAAAAGTGCAGTCAAAGCTGTCAAGTAACATCAGATCTGATTGATTTTCCATTTGTTGGCTAAATTCACACTAAACGCAGATTAAGGATACACTTGTTTTTGGAAAAAAGGGGTTGTGCAGAGCTACATTTCTTGCTTTAATTGTGGCAGTTTTACATCAATTCTAAAACAATTTGCATAATTTTGGCAGGTTACAAGGTTTTTTAGGAATCTGCATGTACTTTCTTAATTCAGTACCTTAATTCTGCCGGGAATTTTAAGTTTTGATGCCCGAAGAAATAGTTCAGCTGGATTCTGTTCAAGCTCTTTTACACCATCAAGTCATTTACACCATTTATTTAGTCAGCTTGTTTTCATATAACAGTCAAGAGATGCATCTTCTAATCCAAAGTTTCAAAGCACTTTGAGTGCTGTATATGGAGACAGCAACTTTTTAAATGGCTTCACAGCTCAGCAATGGAAATGTGAATAGGATCTGCATATCAATGTGGTCTGTTTATCCCCACTTTGGGATGCTTTTATCCAGTAGGCCACCTGATAGCCTACCATTATTTAGATGAATCCACATAAACACATCACAAAACTACTTCAACTTCTGAATGTATTGATCCTGACAGATGCAAGTACGCACCACGTGCTGCAATTTAGAATAAAAAAATCAAAGCCCGTTTTTACTGCACTGTGTAAAAAGATTTCAATTTTTACTTCTACTTGTATTCTTTGCAAAACACGTCCACTGCCTTAAATCCACTGCCACATGCTGAAGGGGAGTGACAGTTAAACCTCTGAAAGTCAAAGATTATTAGCAGAACTATAAAAAATACAATGGGATGATAAATAAAAACAATATAATAAAGTTTTGGTATATCAAAGATTAGTTCAACATCATATTACTAATGTGTGCGCATAGCACTGACACTTTTTAATGTAGCACTGTTTGCAAATGCAACTATTAATATATATTATTTATGAATGTGTATTCATTTGTGTACTTAATTCGTGATTATCTTTGCCATTTCATTTCTATCTTGTGTAGTTTGAAATAATATTTGTCCATGCCAAAAATAAACAATTAAACATATTTATTCACATAAACAATATCAAGTAATATCATTGAAATGATACTGTTTTTGTGACTATCCCAGCATTATTTTGTATTGACATGATTTCTGTTTTTACTTTATATCATTTTTTGTATTATTTTCCTCTGGTTATGGTCATCAACTGCTTTCCCTCTTGCTCAATAAAACAAAAACAAAAAAAGAAAAACAAAATCTGTATAAATAGATTATTTGTATGTGGAAAATTAATGTTCATATATTGAATGCAGAGTTGTTAACCAAGACTATATTTCAAATCCACAAAAAGGTGTTACATAATTATGGAAGTAGGACACTTGTTTTTTAACAGGAAGTTATTCAGAAGCCTGTAGTCATTTCCAAGGAGATATATTATAATGAAAACTGTGTGCATTTACCGAACACAAAGAATAAAAAAAAAACTACTGTCTGCCTTACAGAATATAAATTGTCAATGGTCAATGTCATAACTTAAGGAGTAATCCTGTGTAAAACGTTTATTTTAACGTCAAAATATAAAGTGAATATGTAGCCTATCAGATTGTGCAGTGTCCTCTAACAATAATATCAACACTTACAACAATAAAAATAATTTACATCATTTGTGAGAAATGCACTGCTAAATTCTTACAGCTCTTTAGTGGCCATCAGAGGAACTACAGCAGGGGGGGGGGGGGGGGGTCCAAATGTCCAATGACCTATAATAACTGCAGCAACAACACTGTACATGCACATTGTTTTTCATGATGTGTTGAATCAGAGTGAAATGCAGGACAAGGAGCACGTTGTTTTGAGATACACAAGGCTTTTTTTAAACCAAAAGGAGAGCTGGTCTTAGTAGCAGCTTCGATTTAAGTTAACGTGTGTGAACAATGTCTTCAAGTATCAAGCAAAACGATTAGTATTTAACTAAATGTTTGCTTAAAAGACATTAAAACACAAAGATGAACCATTATGAGGTGACATTGTTAATTGTCATCAAGGACATCTATTGCTTTGAGGCAAGCTACTTCTTTTTATTCATGACTATAGAAAAAAGAAAACCATGTATGTAACACAACAACTATAGTTTATACAATTGTTTCAATACAGGGGGGAAAGGTGTTTTAAAATGCAAAATTTCTGTAAAGTAAAGTTATATGCTTCTACCTTTTTCTTTTGATGTGTGCCTAAACACAACATCCTGTCAGCCCCAAAGCACTGGGATTTAGCTCACAGGCACAATGACAGGAGGATAACACCTGGTGTAAATGGTGTAGTTTAATAAAATAGCTCCTTGGACTTGGACAATCAAGGATAGCTTAATATGGAAAGTAAATCATATGATGTAATTTAAAAAGCCCACGTTTAGTATTGTTGTTAGTGTTGCATCATTGTCTGACTTGTTAATCATTTCAACATCTTGACTCAACATCATGTAGATGGTATTATTTTACAGTTCATGGCCGGCTTTTACATGTCTCAATGTAATTTCATAAAATAATACAAAACACAAGCGCTATCCTACACTCTGGACTCTATTAGCTTATCTATTATCATATTGTAAATGAACTACTTTACAAATTATTATTAGATTAGACAACACATAAATAATTTGTACTAAAAGTGGAACCACTCAGCCATGTTAAATATTACTTTTATAATATATATAGTGCAATACATTAATATATTCATGTATTTTTTTATTTACTATAAGGTGTATGATGATATATTTGTGTTGGAAGGTATTTTTCCGCATGACTTGTGCATTTTTACACATCCCACAGTTCCCACAATTCCACCTTTTTCTTTTTCAGACCAAAGGATCTTGGGAGTTGAAGGAACTGTATTTGAATTGTAAAGGTTATCTCCCATCACTGTCAGCCGATAGTTCCTAAAACACAAAATTCCCAATATGTTTGTTTTATTGTTTCTGACTAATGCTGAGAAATGCAAAAACTAACAATGGTATTCTGCACAGTGACACGTGTCATTATTTATTCTTACACAGTTTAAATCTCTTTGTCTCCTGTGTGTGTATTGCGCTGAGTGTCTGACTTGCTGCTGCTGCTGTACAGTAATAACAAGTCTGGCCGGGGCTAATGGCTCTCCTGTTTGTTGGTTTTGTCTCGTCGTGTTTCAGTGGTTCTTCCTCTCTGGAAGGATGTCAGCTCTCTGTGCCTGGCCATCCCTGAGGACGCTTGATGTCATCTTGTCTACCTGATCATTACACTACCTGCTCTCCTCTACAATGTCGGCCTCTCTCTACTCCGCCACTTGAAATGCTTGGCTGGCCTCTTCTCTGAAACCATCATGAAATTGTGTGCTAAAACACTGCAGACTGTTCCTCCTCTCTCGTTCCTCCAGCCAAGTGTGCAGGAGCCAGAAAAAGATTCCTCCACTCGGACGACTGCTGCCCAGCCAAAGGGAAAATGCACAAAACATCCTTCAGCTGCCTGCCACAGCTCACAGCTTTTATTTGAGTTATTCATGTTGGTAGCGCACGAGATTTTATAGCAATATTATTATATTCAATGGACACACACCAAGTTGTTTAAAAAAGAGCTCCTTTTGTGGTGTCACCGTAGGAAAAGCGCAGGTGAAAATAATAATGGCTAAAGTGCATTTGGCTGCTATGAAATGTACTGCAAAATAAACTGCAGTGTAAAAAATAGACTGCAGTGTAGAAAATAGACTGCAGTGTACAATGTCAATACTTCACTGTCACTGCAATAATGCACCAGAAACACTGATAAGGCAATCAAAGTATTGCGTCCATCATCATTCATATAAATACAGACATATAAACATTTGCCTCAACTTTAACACACTGCAAGGAACTGCTTTCATCTCATCAAGTGACTCTTTCATTTGGTTTAAGACAAGTGTGAATGAATAAATAACAAATGTAAACTTTTCCATTGAAAGTGAATAAGGAGAGGATCTGTTACTGGCCAGTGGCAACAGAATCAGAATTAGAATCAGAATTTAATTTATTGCCAAATAACTGACACAAGGAAACAGAAGAAATATTCACAGCAAGCAAAACCTGTTTCAATGTTCAAATGCACCTGACTATTGTTTTAAGACAGACTTAAAAAATGTGGAAACTATTCTTTAACGTGTACAGGTCCTTTTTTCAACACTTTTACAAGCAATTATCGTAACTCAGTAAGATTAATAAATCAACTGCATTGTCAGGGAACCTTTTAAAACATGTTTAAACGTATGAATTCATTAATGTTAGATTGACACACTGCAGAGTCTCAACATGGATCTGGGTCACATAGAGTGGAGAGTGCCGTGCTCTGCTGCTGGATATTTAGCAGTGGAGGGGGAAGTGTCTTGCTCGAGAGCATCTCAGTAGCATTTGCAAAGGGAGGGGCTCCTTTTTATTTTTTTTAAATTGTTTGTTGGGACATTTTAGGCCTTTGTTTTTACAGGACAGATGAAAACCTAAAAGGGGAGAGAGAGTGAATGACACACAGCAAAGGGCCACAGAGGGAAATGAACCGGCGGCCACTGCGTCAAGGAGTAAACCTCTACATATGTGCACCTGCTCTACCAACTGAGCTAACCCAGCCACAGTGTACTTCTTTTCCCAGGTGTTCCAAGCTCATCCGGGGATTGGATCCGTTCACAGACGGGCTTCTGTTAGAGATGGCTGGCCCAGTTCCATTGCATGCTTAAGAATAAAAGTCCTAAAATAATCCTGTAATACGCCTGTTGTATATACTGAAATGGTTTGACAAGGATTAATTACTTCATGCATTACATTCAGTAGACACAAATGCATTGAGTGCTAATACGTGTGACACTTATAACTATTCTTCATTTCCTAAAGTAACTATCTCACCCTATCTATGTTTCCAACATAGTGACATGCTCTGTAACTCCTGCATATATGAATCATCCTGATATCAGATGTTTCCTGAATTGAAGTATTAAACTTGAGCATGAGTTGTTTGTTTTTGACATTTGTGTACCCCAGGTAATTCAAATGATTAAATATCTGATGTCTCATAATGAACCAGCATAATGTTGGGTGGAAGGCACAAAGCTCAACATAAATTTTACCATTTAATTAAAGGGGGATTTGAACACTGTACTTGGGTAAAGGCAGTAATACCAATGTTAAATTACTTCAAATGCTACAAACAGTATAACATTTTTTAATTAATTCAAGTGTCACAGGTAAAGGCATTTATTCTGGATCAATGAGCTGCAGAGGTAGATGTTCCTTTCCCCTGTAGGCTTACTACTGCATATGTTGTGTTTTCTAATGCAGTGCTTTGGATGTTACATCTTATTCTGCAATAAGTAACTATTAACAACTGCTGTTAGATAAATTAAGTGGAATCAAGTGTGTAGTATTTCCCTCTGAACTGTAGAGAAGTAAAAGTAAATGTGTAAATTTACTTATTTACAGTTTATCATGCATAGGTTTTTATGTAAATAAACCTGGAACTTTTGTTACTTGTGTTACATGATGTCACATCAAGTTGTGATTTTCTATAAATAAATCAATATACTATGAATGAAAAAAAAGAAAAAAAAACTATGAAAGTATTGTGAGGGTGGCATTTATTTTATTGAACAATGTAGTCATTTTTTACATTTTAAAACAACAAACTTTGACTTTGAAGTGCTGTACATATAAGTTAAAAATACATTTAGATCAATTGAACGACAATAAATACATTGTAAAAAATACAAAAAGCACAGTACATTGAAAGACATGATGCTAAATACAATATAAACAATCATGTATTGATGTTTATGTTCGTGAAGACTCGAAAGCTTAAGTAAAAATGTAGGGTGAATGTAGAATGAATATATAAAAATAGCCAATAGCAGTGGAAGACCTGGCAGTTCAGAATAAACTGGACAATCTGGACAATAATGGAAAATGCCTGACCACTCCATGGGATTTTAACTGGGGCAATGCACAGAGGATCTAAGGGGCTTGGAGGTTGAGTGGGGCCCTGCAACAGAGTGGGGGTTTGTGCCTTGCACAGGTGTACTTTGCCAATGTCATTCTTGACTGTGCTACTCCCCATTAATTGACCCGGCTGGGTTGCCTTATCGGTGTCAAGCAAAGACAGTGGGCCGTTGGAAAGTTGTGTGTGCTACTGAATCACCTTTGTGTGGATGAAATCATGGGATTGTGTCTGTGACTACAGAAGACAAATAAGTTCAAGGTTATTGCTTCCATCTCACGCATCACAAGGAGCATAAAGACTGACCGTAAAACATCATACAATAAAGTCAGACCGTGCATTGATCGGCTCATGTAGAAATACTGCACCTATTCAGCAAAGCTAGTCCACAAGAACTAAATATCATAGAGAAGCTATTTTGTTTAATCTGTTTTACATTTAGTGAAGATAGCTCCGAAACACATTATAAATTCACCACAGTACAAGTGCACAAACACATGATGGGCACAACTTGCTACACATATTTTACATCCTCTTTGTCCAGGAAGTTAATTAGGCAACTTGAATTGGTAAAACGCATTGCTGCCACATTGTTGCGCTTTGATCATCACGCATGCTGATTGAAGCATGTCTGAAACAGATGATGGCTGGCTGTTATGAAGCTCAAAGCCCCAGGATCCATTTGCAGTGCTGGCATCTCAAGCACCTCATGTTCATCTTCTGAAGAAGGTGAGACAATCCATTAAGTGAAAGGCATAAACACTCAACTCTGGCAACCTGATTGTTGGCGCTGTCCCCCATCCAGCCCATCTGACTGCAGCGGACTGTGGGTTTTATACAAGACAATTCAAGTCCTAAGATGGAACATTGAGAAAGAGAAAACAAAGGGAAATAAGACCATATTGCAATTTGCATATCACAACACAGCAGCACAACTTCTAATAAAAAAGCTCACAGAGCAAAGGCGGAACACTTTGAGACAAGTTGGCTCTAAATATTCATTATCATGCAATGTTGGTGTGAATTTACCTGGAAGAAATAGCTATCAATTTAAAGCTAACCACATTATGTATATATATATATACACATGTATATATACATGTATATATATAATGTGGTTAGCTTAAAATTGCCAAATATCACATCTTTGAGCAACACAAATCTATTGAATAATTAAAAAAGAAAATCAATTACATTAAAACAGTGACATTGATTAGCATTAATTTCTCTATCTTGTACATAGACTGGGTTGAACATGTTTGTTTTTTGCACAATGTCATTAAAATGTGGCAGTTTTTTTTAATGGTTAAATCGAACAAAAGGAGTTGAATGAACGTGTCTCCCTAACTACAAAACTGATCAAGTATGGACGATAGACATTTGGATGCTGTTGTCTATCACAGTTTCCGTCCATTACAAAGAGTGTCATGGACACCTCCCGTGGTCAATAATTATGATGATTTTTTTAACCACTAAAAGTCGCCTAAAAGTTCAGTTCTTTGTTCCACCGAGACTGTCAGTCTGCTTTTGTCATGAGCCAGTGTGTTAGCCAAGCATGAGAGTGTGTGAGAAACATAATGCACACGCTGCAACTTGAAACTAAATTAACTTTTGTCTCATTTCAAGTTTCTTTCAGGAAGATGTTAAGATCTCTTTGCAGTAATATATTTATTTGACAGCATAAGAACCACTCAGTGTAGATGACTTCTTATTTTTATGGAAGAAATATTTGTTCCAAGACGGCATCAAAACAAGCACAGAAACACACTTCATTAGAATAATGGAGAGTAACTAACTTTTTCAGATGTAAAAAATAAAATAACAAAATAGCAGTTGGCATGAGATTTGACATGCCAGGTCATGGCATAAAACTAATTATTGGCCACTATATTTGTCCAACTTTTTCCTTGTACATTGATTCAGTAACGACGGATGAATGGTTATATAGATAATTTTTTTCCTGGTAATGTACCAGAGGGAGATCAGGAGGACTCAGAAATGACAGTCAATGACAAAGGAATGAGACAGTCCTGCTTGAGTTGTTGACAGCTCTCAACAACCGTTTTTTACACTGACTGTCACATTGCTTTGTCATTGACTCTCAGAGAAATACATAGGGTACAGAAGATGAATGATGATAATATATAAATAATACTGAATACACCTGGTGAGATCTTAAGTTTTTAAATGAATAATGAAGCTATGAAACCATGTTCCTGTTGATACATACATCATATAAATAACTTTAAAATGGCCTTCCAATACATTGGAAACCCGGTCTGTAGACAAAAGTGACCACAACAAAAAGCCAATGTGATTTTCTGTAGTCCTTTATTTCATTCACCATGATGTTTATTTACATGGCTGCAGTCGTGGATTACTAGTAGACAGGTGGAGAAAAGTACCTGGGAAGAAAGAAGACAAAAAAGCTGCTCTGTCTGAGCAGGCTACCAGATCAGATCATGATACTCTGCAGACTCTGTTGTTCTCCTAATCTCAACATTCAGCAAAGTCAAGAACCTTGACACTCACAGCTTTCTCACAGAGATGACTCTAAACTGGCTGCTGCTCATCTGCAGTGCTTTAAACTCAGACCTATTACTAGCACAATTTAAGAACTGCACTATCAGCGTCTCCACAAAACAAAACACTGTTGCATGTTTTGTCCTGTCCAAATAAGCGAGAATGGAAGGTTATTTCCATGTAAGGCCCTTATAAGATCACTGACTCTGTTAAATATTAGCATTCTAGCAATCAGAAAAATGTCACACCAACTGGAGCACGTTAGTCTGTCCTGCCACACAGCTTTACCTCGGTTTCAATCTAGGGACATGAGAAGCGCTGAAAGAAACGTCTTCTAGATTTACTTACACTTAAAGTCTGTGAAAATGCCCTTACATGGAGACAAGGACACTTTATAAAGTGCGTTCTACATTTTCTCTCAGTCATGTTCTAACTGTATGTGAAACAGCAACATTGTACACAGCTGATGAGAAAAAGGAGCTAAAAGCAAATAGTATGACACGTCAGAGTAAGAAGCAGGAGAGTAAATTGTAAAAGCAATTAAACAATGTTATCAGGATGTTTATTTGTTGGATGCATGCAAATGAATTGGATGATACATGTCATACAGATGTAGTATATGAGGTAAAGAATACTGCATGACAAAATATTTGTATGATCATAGTTTCACTAGAAGATTTTCTACTTTCAATTCCACAAACTAAATTTGGTCTTTTTTTATTCCCCTGTATATTCTCCCACTCAATTCCAACTAAAATGCCAAATGAGGATCACAGATTTTTGTATAGGATCCCGAGAGACAAGGATATGAATTGTAAGCAGATGGAGGGGTAATAATTCAATCAATTAAATATAATTAAAAGTCATCTAAGAATTGTTAATGCATTTGAAAAAAACACAATACAACAATGATTATTTAACTCCTTATTTGTCATAAGATAAACAGACTGGTTGCAGACTGTTGTAGGCGTAATATCAATGACTATTGTCTGCTTTCAAATTGGATGCAGTAACATAAAGAATCCTATTCTAATTCACGTTATGAACACAACAGGACAAAAGCCGTAGATGTTCAAAGATGATGTGGGTATCTTTCTCTCTTTCCTTAAGCTCCACAGAAAAACTGCCATCAAGCTGCAACTCTTCTGTTTTTTCCTTGATTAAACCACAGATACATGGTGTGTGTTCACCGGCTTCTTCTCATGCAGACGGGAGGCTGATCTGAACAATGCTCTGCAGAGGCTCTGTCCCACTGAGTAAACTTGTGGATTGGCAGTGTGGCTTCGCTCTGGTTCACACACGCAGCAAAGTGCCTTATCTCTTGGAGATATTTCATGAAATTTTGAGATGTCCATCTCTGTATTCCCAAATCAAAAATACTTAAAGAGAAGAAATCCTAAACCAGATTTTGAAATATTAGTATCTTGATGTGATTGTGCTGTCCTGTGAAGAAGCTTTGTTCTCTCTGTGTATTTGTTTCTCCACACCAGCCTTATTAAAGTGATCAAAAACTCTTGCAGATTAAAGATGTCTTTCCTTCTTTTTTCACTCCTTTCGTGCTCAGCATCCCTCCACCCCCTGCTGCTGCCTCTTTCTAACCCAATGAGGCCCCCTACAGGTGCAAGCTCACTGATGCTGAACTGAGCAGGTGCATAAAGATGGTGGCCTTTTATTTTGTCATTTGACCCATTTTGCAGTGCTTTGCATACTTCCTCTCCGCATGAGGAGATGATGTTGCTCAGGCACTTTTGAGCCTAGTAGGACAGTGCAGGACGTGATAGACATGTAAATAATACAAGTGAGTAGATTCTAGGTACCAAGTATAAGATTAGAAGCATTTTGTTTTTGTTTATAAATGAAGCAATCGGACTCCACTGATCCTCTGTTTCACTTAAGTGCTTCAAGAGGATATTTGTTGTCATGTTTAGTTAGAGATGATGCCTTTCACAAAAGAAAAGAAATAACAGTGATAGGGATGCAATTTTTTTTTTTTTATATTGCTGGGGACTCAAAGTCTTCTTTGTTGTGGAGGACACTATTGAGCTGGGACTTTGGAAAACCTCACTTCAGCTTCATTGTTCCCTTTCACTGATGTGAATTAATCTGCACCCCATTTGTCCCCCTATCCTATTGCGCCACACCGTGGAAATACCCAGTCTCTCTCTCTCTCTCTCTCTCTCTCTCTCTCCCTCTCTCTCTCTCTCTCTCTCTCTCTCTGAAATGGAAACAATGTTAAATGCCTGCAAACTTTTTTACGTTGAGTCTACTTCATTATCAGGAGCGATATGATTATGCTCTTAAGATATATGACAATGTCATGAACCTCGATCATGCAATTAAAAAGACGGTCAAGTAAGTTAGTGTGGATGTCTGTTCAAAAATAATAATAATAATAATACAAATAAATAAACACTTTCAGTTCAGCAGTTGCAGTGTCATTGAGTGGCAGACACTTGCAGAGCTGGAGTTAGATGAAGTTGGGCTGTAGGACACGTGCAGGTGAACGCTGCATGACGCCAACTAAAGACCTCTGCTTCCATCTTGTGGCAGCTTGGCGCAACACTTCCTCCTCTGCCTCCACCTCCCTCCCCCCCAACCATCACTCCCTCTTTCTTTAATATCGGCACTGTGGCGAATCTAATCTGGATCTCCTTTAAGGCAATAAAACCCAGATAGCTTCCTTTAAATGAAAAGCACCGCTTATTACAGCTTTGAAATCCTCGTTTATTTGGCGATGTGCACGATAGAAAACGATTCATGTCGAGGTTCAAATGGGCAGGATGACGAAGATCCATGGTGTCCCAAGTGCATATTTCCTCAAGTATTGTATTCCAAGGTATATAATAGTGTTATCCACGCAGGTTGAACTACGCTGCACGCCAAGATGCTTGTTTTAATGTGGCCTGTTTTATCCCTTCAAGCAGCCAAAAGCAATTTCCCATAAATCTGACCCTGTTGCTGAGCTGGTAGAGGGGTGGTATAATTTTCTGGTGCGTTAATGACAAAATACGGTTGCAAAGCGAAACTTGTTCACCGTAAAAGTTTACCATAAAAGGTTCCTACGCTCGGTGATATTGGTTTTTATTTTGCCGCGGTTTAGCTCCAAAGCTTGACTGAGTGCAAAAAAATCCATCTTTTTTGGGTTGACCTGAAAATGTGTTTAAAAGTAAAATAAATGTGTGGACTCACAGGCTCAGTATGCTTTAAATTTTAAGGGGGTTGCTTTGTGAACGGCATGATAAAATACAAAAGATCTCTAAATATAAATGCATAATAAAGTATGACATTTAGAAATAAAAGAGCAATTTTCATGACTTAAGTTCAATTTTTCCAACGCCAGTCAATCTTGGCGCATTAGTCCACTAAACACCTGCCAGTATCACCAGTCTTGGTTCCCATGGAAAAAAACATCTGCATCCTACAGCATCACTTTCAGATCATCGGACACACAATGCAATTAGACTGCGAATGGAAGCTTCAACATTTACCTCATAGATGAATTAACCTCACTATTGGCATATTCTGTAATTGCTACCAGCACGCAAAGCGCCTTGGTATGGGCTAATTTACAGCAAAGTACAGGAAAGGTTTTGTGAAATCAAATCTTTAGAATGCTTGCAGCAGCTCGGATTTACACCACATGCGGAAATCCATAAAACAGACTCTAAAGGGGACAAATTCTATTTTAGAAACACGCCTACGTATACCAGCGGAACTCAAAGCAAATAAGGAAGAACACTGTCTGGTATTAAAAATAGTTTTTTTGCGCTGTGACGAGCGACTTTTTTTTGGACAGACAATAATCCGCCTTTCACTCTGGAGAACGGGGGAGAGAGGGGAAAGAGAAATGAGAAGGCTGTTGTTGGCATAGCTCTATCAAGGAAGAAGGACTCCCTGTTATCTGTGAATGGGGCTTCTTCTTTTTTTTTTAGCAGAATAGATATAGCACGAATTTTTAATTCGTTTTTCTTTGAGAGACAACAATGCTTTATTTGAAAGCTTGATACAATTTGGGGTTTGTGAGAGCTCCTTTTCTCCTTGTCCGAGCCCAGCTGCCCATATGGGATACAACGTGTGCAGCAAAGATCACAATGGCACCAAGTGACAGGCAGGACAAAAAGCCCAAGGATACATCTCCCTGACTCTGAACAGCACCAAGAAAATCTGTCAGTCTCTCTATCTACACTGTCTGCAGTCCCTTTCCTGCTGCTGCTGCTCGTTATGCACGCCTCTAACATTCAGCAAAACCAGGCCTGGGCTTTTGTGTCCATACTGTTCTGTCGTGTACTGTATTATGCAATGATAGAGTCAAAAAACTGTCTCATCACAGCGGCCAAATCTGGAGGCAAAGAGCCCCACGAAGGTCTACATTTCTCTATGAGGTTTTACATTTTAGTCTTAAATCCCAATTGTTCCGTTTTTTTTTTTTAAGAAGCCAGAATATCACCCACAACAATCCAATCACAGCCAGTCCTTCATCTCCGACCCTGGCAATATACTTCATAATTCCCGTCTCATATCGTATTTCTTCTCACACTTCATGTCCTTTGGGCGATGATTGGCGCGATATAAACAACGCGTAATTTCTTTTTTATCCACACATAAATTAAACGAAAAAATCCAAGCAAACTACTGATTTATTTGACCTACACGCTCAACCAGTGTTGAAACACAAAACCTTTCTGTCCGGGACAAATTGAGTCTGCGTCGCCCACAAAAGCAGTAGCCCCTTGAGACTTAACTCTGTAAATAATTAGCAAATCTGTCCAATTTGGCTGTTTGTTCAGTGATGATAGGGGCGACTCTAACATCTGTTGTGGGATTTTTGTCCCGGGACAAACATGATGCATAGATTTTTCTACTAGGTTATCATATTTACCCAAGATATTGACCGGATCTGATAATCCGCAGTGCGCTACGGATCACTAGGGAGCCATTTGCGCTTGTTTTGGTTTCCCCTTAAAGAAGATGGTGACTATTAGAGTAAAGTATAGCTTAATGTGGAATGCCATTGTATACACGTTATATGATCATATGAAAAGTAACTTTATTAGGCGGTTAAAGCCCCTCAAAGTCGTGCGTATTTCAGCTGACCGTTGGCCGTGGTTAAACAAAGAAGACTGGTGACTCATTGATTATTCCTGCTCTATTTGCAGTTTAGCGCTTAACAAGATAACAAAACATTTATTGCATTAAAACGATTTCCCTCCCCCAGAGTCTGCCACTTTACGCCCAAGGCCGGGAGTGGGAATGCTGACAAAAAGGAGAGCTTTTGACTCAAAAGGTTCTCATGTGAAGAAGCCCTCTTATATTAAGTGAGTGGATTTTGGTCCCATTTCACAAGTGACTTTAGGCTCTTTATTAGTTAGGTGTTCGGATTGGGAAAAAATATTCTCCGGATTAAATTTGCCTTGAAATAAAGAACTGAAGTGCGCTAGAGATTTATTCTCAGAGTCAAGCTCCATTCTGTCCCACAATATATTGTTTAGCTCCTCGCCTTTTATGGTGATGTTTAGATGTCTTTTCAGAGATGATCAAATCGAATATGGACACTTATATAAACCAAACCCTCTTTTCAAAAACACAGCATTTTATTTTAAAATCCTTATAAAAAATGTGGGATATTTAGCCAACACCGCGCGGCTACACTGTTATTTACATAATGTGTCACAACGTTTTGCCAAAAATCACTCCCCCGTTGTTTTTAAAATGTGTAAATATATAGAGGCCAATCTTCAGATGTAAGCTCCCTAAAGCTCTCTAGGTTGCAAACATTTGCCACAAAATATTTACAGGAAATAAAAACAAAAGGAAAATAGCTGCAAAGTTGCCAGTGTTTATTCATGGCCATAAATATTTTTTTAGGTCCATAAAAGAAGCAAGAAATTAAAATTTCTATAATTATAAAGTGGTTCGTACGTGCTGATAATAACACGGAGGGACAAAAGAAAAAAAAAAAGAAGAGAAAAACATCTCTACAACCAACACACAACATATTTTACAAAAGAATTCACAAGAAGAGCATTGACATTCTCAATAAAATCTATAAGGGAGAGGTTCGGACCCAGTTCTCTTAACGAAAACATGTAAACACGGCGCACACATGAGCCCCGAATAAAAATGGTAGTATATATATATGAGTCAAGCTGCAAAAATGAAAAGTCTTTTGTTTTTTGCGTTTTATTTTTTTTTTCTTTGCTTTGTGGTGAAACTCCCTACCGTGCCTCCAAGCCAAGTCTCTATAATTTCTCTCACCAAGTCCACTGTTGCGTTTGCACCAAGTGATGTGCTGGGAACTGTGGCGTGGCCGCGGCGCTGTACTGCGCGTTATACTGCATGTGTTGGAGTGACTGGGCACTATAAGCCGAGAAGGGGATCCCGGCCTGAAAAGTGGCCGCCAAGTCCTGAGCTTTAAGAGTGTGACAAGGCTTTCCATCCCTGACTAAGACGGGCACGGCCACCCGCCTGGGAGAAGGGAGATGGGTCACTTCCATACCTTTCTCGGCCCGGGCTCTCTTCATCTTATACCGGTGGTTCTGGAACCAGATCTTCACTTGGGTCGGGGTGAGGCGAATCAGGCTGGCCAGGTGCTCCCTCTCCGGGGCGGACAGGTACCTCTGCTGCCTGAAGCGACGCTCCAGCTCGTAGGTTTGCGCCTTGGAAAACAACACCCTCCTTTTCCGTTTCTTTCCGGAGTCGCTGCCGCCGCTGCTGGAAGTTTCCTTGTCGTTGTCCGGCGATTCGTCGTCCGCGGACGGCTCCGGGGACTTGGCCGAGTCCTGAGAGCTGGCGGATAGACCGTGCACTGCGGCAAGAAACGGGAGAAACACTGTCAAAATGTTATGTTGTAAAGTTCCCAGAGACAAGTATCATAAGCACAAGCAATCTTTTTAGCAATCAAAACTTTGGGTGCATTGGCAAATAATGGTGCTGCTGCGTAAGCAGCGAAATAACCTGATCCAGCACTTGTCGAAACAGGATTACACAGACCACATTTTTTAAGACATAAAAATGGCTAAATAATAAAGCACCGGGACATGTTGGCTAATTCGAACTCGTTAGTGTAATTCTTAAAGTGGAAAGCTCCAAAAAAAAAATCTTCAGCCCAAATCTTCACAGGCAGAGCGAGTCAGTGAAGCATTAAAAGATGCATTGTCTGCCTGTAAATCCCCACAGAATGCAGTCTTATATTTCACACCGTGCTTTTACTCTAAATAACTTACAGCCCCCTTGTTTTTCAACGGTGCTTTATTGATCACATTCTTAAAAGGCAAAGTGCGTTGAGCCTAAACACTGCATGCATTTGTTGAGCTGTAAACGCCTCGAGACGAGCGCAGCAGTGCACGGTGCATAAAATGAATGCTGCACGCCACCCAGGGGCATCGTTCGGATGGAATAGGAGTCTGCATGCCATCAATTATGGCTTAATATAACCGCATAGCTTGGAAATATCACATAAGTCATTATAAACAAAATCAACAAGGATTCTTAGACTCTACTTACATGAATATTGAATACTGTCCGTAGTAGCAAGCCATCGTGTGTAAGGATTGTCATTACTGTCATAAAAGGGGTTCTTTAAAGGCAGATTTTGAACGTTTTCTAGAGGACTTTGCACCAAAACTCCAGTGTTTTTTGTCGTGGACGTGGTCTCCGATCCCTCCGTGTCTTCCTCCGCTCCGGTGATAGATCCTTCTTCGTCATTTGTGTCAGGAAGGTCCAAAATGTCCTTTACAGAAAAGCCCGTCTTTGTGTTGGTCAACGACATATTCTGGTGGGGGGAAATATGCAGGGAAAAGTTGCTGCACCAGCTTTTCGGACAATCCGCTGTTCAGGAAGAAGAAGAAAAGCAGAGGCGATGTTTCAGGAGAAATAGGACGAGTAAGAGTCGCTCTACGCTGAAGCACAGTCAAAGCAGCCACTGTGGATAACCATTACCTAAGCAAGAAGCAGTGGATTCAGTGTCTGTAAGTCCAGGAAGAATGCCAAAGTGGCTGAAGTGCTATATGTGGCTCATGGATACTGTGCTACTGCTGGGTGCTAGAGTGAAATAAGCCATTACCTTGTCCGATCAGTCCATATAAGGTTGGTCTCAACACATGAACCTGCAGTGAAAAAGCATTAAAACACGCGAAAGG
>NC_048426.1:17799729-17809729 GCF_013103735.1 Etheostoma cragini | reverse complement strand
CAGGCTGCAATTATGTACACTTACGCAAAATGACAGCAGTGTTAAAATACATGACAGATTTTGTGACTATTATTATTATATTATTATTATTATTATTTACAGGACAGGTACTGTGTCATAATCATAATTATTAACAATAATAATAACAACAGTGTTGCTATTATAATTTTTGATGTAATATCAATTTCTATTATTTGTGTCATTATTAGTTCTTTATTGGTGTTGTTCCTGTAATTAGTAAGTTGTAAAATATCAACTATCCCGTTTTTAAACGAACTTGGAAAGTTGAAACATTGTTGCAAATATGTTTCCACTGCTTTTCCCTCCCCGTGGGTAACTCATCCTCAATCCCGTGTGTGTGTGTGTGTGTGTGTGTGTGTGTGTGTGTGTGTGTGTGTGTGTGTGTTGGGGGTGTTAAACCAGAGAGAAGATGGGGTAAGGCAGGGCCTCTGAGCTGCAGATGCATCAGGATTTAAAGGACAATACGGGGCGCAGTGCTGGTGCTTCCCTTCACCGCTCATTTGAGTTCAGCTGACACTTAATCTTCACATCTGGCTCTAAAACGATACTTTGAAACAGTATTTCTCATCTGACTTTTGTGCATAAAACTACACAGTGCATAGCCTGCACAGGACAAACCTTTTCATGTGATCATTTCTGTGTATAATTATGCTATCACCAGTTTCGCCAGTGCTCCCATTCTAATATTATAAGCAACAGAGCTGACTGGCTCATTATTAAAGCTCGTTACATTTTCTTCTGATCCCAGCTTTGCAATCAAACGTACAGCAGAATGGACTCATCCAAAAACAATTAATTTTTCGGATGAACCCCCCAAAACGGGCCCCGTCTGATTGATTATAATTCCCTCCTAAAAATGCATGCCCACGATTGTTCCAAAATAAGTGAAGAAAGAGCTTTTTATATTGTTGATTAAATACATCTTTCGATTGAATGCACAAATAAGAATGCCGCAGGAGAATCCATAATAACGTTGATCATTCCCTCCTTTAATCGCTGAATTTCAGCGTGTTTGGATGCCTCAGGCAGGGAGTTAGTCTTTGATAAAGGTAACCCCTTCTGCCTCAGGGTGCCCATGATAAATGTTCGGAGTGACAAGACCGATTTCCTCCCTCTATGATTAAAAGCCTATGTATGACATGCAGGTAAAGCGGGTCCGGTTTATTTATTATGGGGGCTAAGCCATGGCCCGGGGAGACTTGGCTTCAGGGTAGAAATCATTTTGGTGTTTTTTTTCTTTTTACAGAAAACCAGCCACCTTTCCCTCCCGGGCAAAAGTCTTTATTCGTCTCCTTTCCTCTAATGATTAAACATGTCACGGCGAGATTATAGCAATGCGCCCATGCCCCGAGGAGATGCCTTCATTTGTTAAACCACCAGTTTATTTGTAACGCTGAATTTCATGCCACGCTGTGCCATTCGCCTTAATCTTTTTCTGTGTAAGACGAATTGCTAAAAAGGGGTTTATTATTTTTTAATCACTTCCTATTTCAGTATCGCACTGACATTGGCAGGGAGGAGGGAGAAATGGTTTGAGTCTCTGGGACTTCTTCAGATAAATAAAAAAGGAGGACACTATTATTTTTAAATGTGTAGAAAATGTGTATGGATAAATAACAGATAAATCATCATCTCCAGGAAAACCTGATCTGCCCTGTTCCAGATGACACTAGAACAGACAACTTGTCCTCCTTGCTGGGCAGCCTGTGTGTGAGTGCAGTAATAACATTAACAGCTGTTGACATCTGTAGAGCTCTAGCGGTCTCTATCGGCACATTTAAGAAACAACAGGGGGTTCTTATTGTGTGCACCCATTTAGACAACTTTTATTAACGGATTTTGTTACGAAAATATGCATTGGAATTAAACACATTTTGTGAATTAAGTTATACTACTTGTTTTTGACGCAGGTTATCTTCATCCATGTCCATTCTACATTGAGACACAGATGTTTTTCAGTAAATTAAGTAGGGCGGGTGTAATCATTAATGGAGGTGGTGTTCTATCTATCCTGTTTTATTCTTTTGTGTTGGCTGTTGGAGAAGCCAATGTTCTCTCTACATCTTCTCAGAACAGTTTACACTTTTACATGTTTTCAAAAAATAAGGACGCTATATCTGCTGATTGAGGTCGGAAATGAAGGTACAGGCCACGCTCACATGCACAGTCACAAAGATAATACCCAAGCCCACGTGAGTGTGCAATGATCATCAACTACTTCAGGCTAAAAACGCACAGGCCTACAGTCTGAATGCGCATCATATTTTATACACAGTTCAAGTCCTAAGGACTAAGATGCGCGCTGATGCGCAAAAAATAGCAGCAAAAGAATACAAGCAGTGCTATTAAGCTGTAAAAACAGAAAGAACTGTATGCAAACTGACTGGACCATCCAGTGCGCTTACCTAGACAGGAGGGGGCTGAATGTGTTGCCAGCGTTAAGACAGCGCGCAGAGTTAATGAAATATCTCCAAATGGGAGTCAGGAGTGCGTGCAGAGATAAGCCTGATGTGGTTTATATACCCAGAAAGCAAGTGCTCCTCTTCTCATATTGTCCAAGAGCGTTTGCATAGCTGGCCAAGTGGCTTTGCTCTTGCTGACTGGCTAACATTGCATGGTGTTTGCTTTCCCCTTGCTATGACGTGAGACAAAATATTGGCCATATGTTCATCGGCAATAAATTGGTGTTGAGCGCAAACACAGCTCCCTGCGGACGGTGCTTTTAACCCTGCACAGCTAGTTTCCACTCTTTAGGGTGTTTTTGGAACACGAAACTAACTGCTGTATAAAGTAGATGAGTGATAATGTTGCAACAGCCTGTTTAGGACATTATTGTACGCCTATGGAAGAGCTGCTGGTTGATCTTTATGCTGTGACCTACTATTCCTCACACAGGGCTCTCTAATAAATCGCTTGGTAACCAAGAAGCAGCGCTGTCCAAAGAGCAGATGTGGCATGTTATCCACGCCACAGTTGCGTTTACATTAGATACACTGATCCAATGATTGATAACCAAGGTCACAGTAATTTACAATGATTCGAGACCCGCCATCTCCCATGAGGCAACTAACACATAATGTTTGCTACATAGATCCACATGTGTCGACACCAGCAACTGTGTGAGATGAGGCCACGGGAGAAAATGTAATTAGTAGGGCACATAGGCAAGGTCAGATAATAACAGCTATAAATTCCAAAATATCTGCTCATAAATAATAATAGTAGTCCTAATTATTATTATTTTTATTATTACTATTATTATTAGTATCGTTATTATTATTATTATTATTATCATTATTATTATTATTATCATTATTATTACGTATACGCATTTGTCTAGTCTGTCTTAAAGCCCCACACAAAAAAGCATATTTTAAACATTAGGATCAGGCTACTACAACTACCACGTCATACATTGTTTTACATTTTGTTAAATCTAGATTAGAATAAAAGAATTAAAAACGTATGCAATGTATAGGCAACTTGAATCATGTAGTACTAGTTATTACTTACTGTAGGCCTACCATCTTAATTTAGCATTTAGAGATAAAATAGGCTATAATTATATATAGCCTATACGTATTTATAAGTAAATCAGTAATCATTTTAATGAAATAAGAGGCTAAACAAAATAAACACATAATAACAATGTGTTATCTTATTCAGTAGCTGTTTTTATAAAAGTGTCGTTAGCACAGTCTATTTACACCTGTTGCACGCTCACTGTCAACACGTCCCTGTGTAGAAAACACCTTCACCTGTAATCAAATGTAATAAGAATATCTGGTTGGTGTGAAGATGATGACAGAATTTGTTGAGGAAGAAAGCAATGCGAGGCAAACAAAAGTGGCGCTATCATGACACCTTGGTGTGTGTGTGTGTGTGTGGTGGGGGTGGGGTGAGGGGGATAACTTAAATCAAGACAATGATTTTATTGTGGGCAGTCTGGAATCTATGCGTGATAATAATAATAATAATAATAGCGTTGCCTGGTAGTGCAGGAGCGACCATCAATCAATAGCGAATACATCACTGATGGGTTTTGTGCAGGGCCACTTTGCTGATGAAAGACAGAGATTATCCTCCCTGTCATCGCTGCGTTCAAGAGTATCGCTAAGACTCTAAGAATACAAATAAATAAATTGGCCTCATACCTCGTTTGAAATTCCACATTTAGGCAAAGTAGTTAGTTAGAGTTGGAATGTATTCATGAGGTGCAGACCAATGAGGGGAAAAAAAAAGCTTCCCACTCAGCCGCTCTGTGAATACACTTGTGCTGTTTGAGATTTGCCACAAGTGCTCTGGGTGCTAAATACAAGGTCTCCTGAAAAGGGATGGGTAAGACAGGCCCTGCCGGTCAAGCTATTATCAATCCCTGGCCTAAAGCCTGATGACTAAGATACTTCAGATGTAGTTAACGGCTGTGTAAGGGCACTGATGGCACGGTATTCTGAAATCAATCAGTTCAAGTTTTAATGTATCGACCACTTGAGGAGAACGAAGAGAGGGAGAGCTTCTCGACACACAAATGCCACAGAGTTGATTTTCATGAAAGATACACTTTGAAAAAAGTTTGATTAAACCTAAGGGCTCACTTGTACTGGTTGAGACTCATACATGATGTCAGCCAGTCCTATCATTGTGAAAGGCTTGGCAATTTTTCTTCACAAATACATGCACTTGGAGAGGTTCAGCATTTGATCACCAAGCCCTCAGTGTTAAGGCAAGTGAATGGGTGTTTTTAGCCCTTCAAGAGATGTGAAGCAAAGTAGAGGAGATGAGTTGTTTTCCAACAAAGTGCCCAATTCTACACACTGATGAATATTACCATTTCTTAAATGACAACGGTGCATTGTGAATTTAAGGAGCTCTGGAGTGTAGGGCGATCTGTCTTAACATTTTTGCCCTGTTATGTTACCTACTGGAGGGGAAGAGAAGGGAGGGAACAAATCGTGTGAGCGTGGTGAGTTGTGTCAAAGTCTTAGATGCGTGAAAAGTTTTTTAGAACACTGATGAAATGTGTGTTATTTCCATCAAAATGTAAGATTTATGGGTTGCATGGAAGAGTTTTTCGGGTATTACTTGACATAAATGATGTTGCTTGAATACCTCTATTCCAGTGCTAAGCATCTGGTGCAAGGCCAGTGCTTGGCCTTGAAGAGCCACACAGCTGTTTGCAAACCATGCTGCTGAGACTAAGGGCCAAAAACACAGCAATCAGAGGACACATTCTAAGCTTTTTAGCCCCTGTGGCATGTGGGCACAAAACAAACAACCTAGTCAAGGTTGGATGCTTGAAAAGCTGCGAGCTTCATATAATAATGAAGAACCGACCCCATCAAATTCTTCACTTGGTATATGTTGACTAAGTCAGATACCATTAGAAAAAGCAGCTGATGTGGATGCCATAGCCACAAATTTGAGAGCAAGGAAATTAATAATGAAACTGGACTTCTCCCTTACACATTAAAGCTGTAAATTATTAATTGTAAGAAAGGGGCAAGATATGGTGGAAGGCTGCTTTCTTGTTCTGTAGCTGGATTTATGAAAGGAGCATTGCATTGGTGTACGTCTGAGTAATAAGCAAGAAGGTACCCTGACAAGATCAGTTCCACCACTGCGGACAACAGCCATTGTCCAAGGTAAAGGCAGAGGATTGTTATCAAATCACAGTTGTGACCACTTCAACAGTAAAGCACTTTCTCTGTGGAAGAGGTTTTTGAGATGAGTAGAGAAGAAAATCATGTGGTAAATAAGTCCAGAAGTGAAGAGTAGCATGAAGGGTTGCAAAAGTCTCTTAAGGTAGCCAGTGTTTGCAGAACTCTAGTGATTCCAGAGTGAATTTAAAAGAAAAAAACTAGAGAAATTCCGAGATCAAGAGTTAGGTTGCTTTTGTCTTTTAAGACATATTCCATCTTAAAACAATGAATCGTAACATGAGTCAAGGACAGATCATTGCAAGATGGGCAAGCTCGTCCTTGCCTTCACTCCAGCAGAACAAAGCCGCTTTGGAGCAAAGATTCAAAAGCTTTGCAAGGATATTGGCTGTTACCTTCAGCAGCAGGTCCATAGAACAGGAGGGAAGGAAGAATATAACTCTTGTATTTGAATAATATTGCATTGACAAAACATGTTGAATTAAAAGAGAGATGTCTCAAGGCCACTTTTTAACAAATGTATCTTGCTGAAAAATACATACTGTATGTAAGAACCCTCTGGCAGAATCTTTTCAGACAACCTTACTTTTTTACCAAGAGGACACAATGATAGACACATTATTGTTAATAATGGGGTGAATTCTTCCTTTCTTCAGACACTCTGCTGATAGGAATCTCAACATGTTGTTCTGCTGGGTTCAGACTAAGCTACATTCAGGAAGTGTCTTTTTTAAGAATGTGTGTTCAAATATATGTATCTGACTGCTTGAATTTGTTTGATGAAAATGATGTGTAGCGATTTTTCTCAGCAATTTAATATTTAAATGACATGGTGAGACCACTGAAGCGTCACACCCTTAGTAGGCGGTACATGTACACTTTAACCTTGCCTTCTCTGCAACACTTAGTGTGCATCTAAGAACTTCAAGATGTAGGATTTTGGTTAACAATGATCTGCTTAGATGTTTGACAACATATTTAAAGATGCTGTCATGAAATCTGGATTAAAGATACAGAGAGCACAGTGCTGTATCAATTGAAAGATCCATTGAAAAACGGTCATTTGCAGTAGAAATTTCTTAAATATTGGATGTTTGGATAATCTTTAAAACAATTCAATTGCATTAACCCGGGGCCTTAAAATCAACCATCAGTGCTGAGAATTCATTTATGGATTGTTTTGTAAATTGAGTTGACAACGCTGGTAGTGACGACCAGAAATAGGTGAAGGAGGCAGATTTTATTTCCTGATAAGAGTTTGTTTCAAAAGCTGAAGCTACCTGAAAAGGACAATTAGTGCATGTAGTTGAGATTGCTTGTTCCTCTGAATCACTAATAATGTTTAATTGAAGATATGGCACATTTTTGCAGTGAATATTGCACCATAAATGGGAGACTTTGCAGAAGATGGACCAGTTTTGGGGTCTTAATCGCAAAACACCATCACTTGGTGTTTTAGAGCAGAATAAGACTTGAAAATGGGCATCCATTGAAACCATTGTAGAAATGTATATTTTTATCCACATATACAGTAAGAGCTAATTATTTGCAAAACATCCTCCATTACCACTCAGTCTCTGAAAAACTACGTCCAACTTCAAGAATGGGAGAAAACTTATCCACACTTACTAATCAATAAAACGGGGCATCCAACAGAATATTGCAATCAAAGTGAGATTAAATATCTCTAATCTCTCTAATTAATATCATGATGAAAAATTATTTCTATGAAATATGACAAGTTATGGTAAAGATTTAAACGACAATGTGAAAGTCTCTTAACCACCATGAAATGATTCTCAACTATCTGGCCTCATAAAACCATGAAAAAGGATTTCTTCTTATATCACACCCTGGAAGTTACGGGTTACAGTCTCCACATACTGCTTATTGCTTCAAATCCCAATAAAATAAGTAATTATTTTAACAATGATCAGTCATTACATAGTGAAGGCCAAGCTTTACTGTGACTATGTGTGTGTATAGTTGTATGTAGAGCAGTGTTCGTGTGCATGCATTTTCATGTCTACATTAGGTGTGTGTGTGTGTGTGTGTGTGCAAGTAAAGTCCCTATTGGAGTACGGTGAACATCCCATCAGGATATGTAACCTAGACAGCACAATGGAGAGAAACAGAAGGGCTTAGGGGCATGAAAAACTCACCTTGAACCAGGCTGCTCCTTGTAGACACAAGGATTACCCATCTGCACATTTTTGAAGCCTTTTGATTAACAATGCGTCTAAAATGAAAGGCGAAAAGAGAAAACACAATTTAGTCATTTTAATGGCTGTCTGCAGATGGGTTGCCAACATATTTGGATAATTAACGTGTAGATATTTTCTTTATACTGGGCCCATGGTGGCAATTAACATGTTTTGTGGAGAGGTGAAAACTTTTTTGGAGGCAATGAAGATGGATAGGAAATGCATTAGAGGAGGTCACAAAAATGAGCTTCCATTCTTTGCGCTAAAAGGATGCTTTTATAAGGTGATAGCAATTGAGGAATAAAACCCCAAGGGCAAATAAATGATAAAGAACTCATCATTAATTCGCAATCTTTTTGGTTCATATAAATACCACTCAAAATTTCCAATCCACATTTCCATTGACTGCACGGCAAGTCTCTCTTGAATCAGAATTATGAAAGGCAAAAGGAGCCACAATGCCAACCTAAAAAGGACAACTCTATCTCTTAGCAAGCCAAAGGTTTACAAATTACTCAAAAAAAACACTCTCTGTTAACCATGATACTATGCAATTCAATAAGAACAATAATTGCCTGACGATAGTTCAAAACGATACATACATACAGCAGTTTTAGAGAAACCTTCCATCTAGAAACTGAATAAATGTTCTGTCGCTTATTTGAATAAATTTGAATTGGAACATGAATCGGTGCCTACTGACTCAAAAAGGACAAGCTGCAGTGACGTCTAAACTCAGCCCCAACTTGGAAATTCACAACACACTATGTGATTGCCCTGGAATTATGGTAATATGTCAGAGTTTCAAACTGATTTCCATGGATGCCTTTTCAGACATTTGCTTCTTGACTCGTTTTGTCTGTGCACACTTTGTTCATACAGCAGTTAAGGTGATGTTTGTGTGCAAGCCATGTGCCGGGCCTTTACCCTCTCTCTGTCGCCACCTAGAGGCAGAAGTGTGTGTTCATTTTGAGCTTTGGAGTACAGCTGAGGAAAAGTGTTCAGCAACACATCCTCCCTCTCTCCAGTAATTATGTCTTTTATGTAGGAGACACATACAGCTACTTTAACATTGGATATCCAGCCGTCCTAATGGCCCATTATTCAAATAAATGGGGGAAACACTGTGGGGTTGGTGACCCCCTCCGTGCGGCAGGGTCCTCCATCCAGGCACACCTGCTGAGACAAGGTAACGTTTATCACTGACACCTTCACAGGACAGAAACAAAATGGCAGGCGGGGTCAGTGGTGAGGAGCACACTGGGCCTGTCATACTGCAAACATATCCATTTGGTACGGCTCGACTCTTGTGGTTGCCAGGCTACTGCCTAATATATGGTGACTGAGTGTACGTCAGGAAAACAGAAGTAAGATGTTGACTTTGAGATAAGTACCTCTTCAAATTAAACAGCACCATCACGTTGCATTCAAAATAACATTTCCAAAGGTCAACTTTAAATGGTCCCCATTTGGCGAAAAAAAAATCCCTGTGTTCTCCAACTCACTAAATCGTCAAATTTGCATACCAGTTATGTTAGTTAGTGGCATTTAATTATTTATGTTTTAATTACATTGAATGAAGGGGATAATATCACTGCACAGTAGTTTTGTGGTGTGTGTGCCCCTGTCGTCTGAACACTCGGATGTCTCCTTATTAAAGTACACAAAAAGATAATTATGTCCTGCTCTGTCTAAACATTGCCATGGTGCAACACTAGAGAATCATCGCTGAATTGGTCACAGGAGAGGGTTAGACCTCTTATGATTAATGTGCTTGGTCACACACACTCAGGATTGGTAAAGGCATGTCAACTCCCTCTCTTTCCTGATCTCCTCTGGAGTCAAGGGTCGGCAAAATTGTTTTGATGGCACTGATTGTCGCATCAATCAGACTTATGTTGCAGTGAGCTCACCTATGGACTCCAGAGTGCTGAGCCTACAGCTGAAGAAGACAGACCCTCTTCCCCAAAACCACACGTCCACGTGAGTGCATCATTTTGGAATAAACAAAGGCACAGAGGGTTGTAGATTGTTCGATACTTAGAAACCCACATGTAAAGACCAACATGTTGTGTTGCTATGAGTATTATGATACGGTGACAGGGTCAGTGCATATAT
>NC_048426.1:17723018-17799551 GCF_013103735.1 Etheostoma cragini | reverse complement strand
ACAGAGACAGGGTCAGTGATGGGAGGAAAGAAGACAGTGGTTCTACATTTACAAGGCTCGTTCCCACCAGCTCTCCCATGAAACACCCATCACCTGGAAAGGCCTTGCTGAATGGAGTTGCTGATGTCATTGGAGAGATGGTATTGATTGACCAAGGGGCAGCAAAGGCCAATGCAATTAAGAGACAAGAAAACATACAGCGTTAAAGACTGTGTAAATAAAGGGACTCTGCAGTATAGGGCCGGACAAAGGCCAGTACAGGGCCCATTCAGGAGCCCCTTGTTCACCATTGGCCTGAGGTCTTCTCCAAGGACTGATGATCTGGGTGGGAGGCCTGGGGGAGGTGGCAAAGAAGAGAGAGGCAGTGTGTGTGTGTGTGTCCAGAGGGATAAGGACAGAGGGTGTTGCTAGGCTGTCTTTGAGAGATGGACGAGAGCTTACTGTCACTCACTGTGTCCGTAACTATCAGGTGATCACGGATGATCTGCATCTCAAGGAGTGGGCTGTTGAGAGGAAGAAGCTGAATTTTACAGGCGTCTGTCTGGTTTGTTTTGCTGTCCTATTACTCACTTCCTTCCGCTTTCTTTCTCTCCTGTATCCGAGTATACTGCAGAGGGAATGGTTCACAGCAAATTAGACAATTCGATTTTCGATCTAATGCGAATAAAAGGTTAATCTAACATTTTGGTAATATGCATTAATTGTTAAGGAAATACAGGTTCAAAAAACTATTTGTTGAGCTTTGTCTGTTACACCTTGTGCATATTCAGTAGAGATGGTATCTAAAAAATGTTTAAGCAGGCTACAATAAAATGTGTTTCTCCAGACTGCATCCCCACAAAAAAGACAAAACAGTCTACAGCAATGCTAGTGGCTCTTTGAGGTTGAGCTTAATGTCAGCAGGCCAAAATGCACACAATGAAGATGCTAACATTCTGATGTTTAGCAGCTGTATTGTTCACCATGGTCAACATCAAAGTTTAATGCTAGTACTAGCACTTACTAAGCAGCACTGAGAAGCACTAATTAGCAGCGCTAAGATTTTGATTTTGACAAAATGTTTGTGCCAGACCTTCTAGTATGTTGAGATATTTCACAGAACAAGTGAAAACTATAACCTGCTGGTAGTGCTGCAGAAAGTCAGGGGCTCATTATAGCCATTGTGATTCCCTGGGCAACATGGGTGTATGTACCAAATCCCATGGAAATCCATTGTTGTAAAGATACTTTACAACAAACTAGAGTGGTGGACTGACTGATTGACCAACAGACTGACATCGTCTTGCCTAGAGCCTGGGTTGATCAAACCATTTGATTGTATTTCCATTAACTGTTGAACCATGACCGTATGGACAGAAATAACCAGAATCTGTAATGCATTAGTGACACTTTGCAACAAGCTGCCTCCTACTAATGGAATTGGAACTTGTATAAATGGCGCACATGCCAAAACTATAAGTATTGTCCTAAATTGTCCTTACTGCAATATTCATTCATGAGTAGTAGACTGCTCAACCCCTCTGTTTCCAGAAGAAGAGCTGGATCAAACAAACGGAGCTGGAGGGGGTCACCTGTTCCGAGGTGCTTCCTTCTCACCGTCCTCTGCCCCCGCTGATCTACATGGAGGTAAAAACAATGGCCTCCACTTCATCAGTCTCCCATGTGTCAGGGCAAACATGATCCTGGGATAATTTACCTCGCTCCTCATTTCTTGTTCATCGAATGAAGACTAGTGTCTGCCAGTCTCATTTACATTTTTTCATTAGCTCTGCACTTTTATTATTCAAATTTGTTTTCTAGAACAACGGATGGGCGGATAAATGGGAGATGTTGTCGCCATTGCTCTCCATGTGCAACATGAGCAACGGGTAGTGTTTGAAGGTCTGTACATGTGGGTGTCATAAGTCATCTGAGGATGGAAGCCGCTGTTGTTTCACCATGGCTGCTGGTAAGAAATTGTGGATTCTTTGAACGGCTGCATTGACTTAAAACCCTCTAAAATATATATTCAGAATGCTCCACATGAATTCTATTTGTAGTGTAGTGATATGACCTTATTTTCAATAGGAATGATACAAAACAGCTGTTGAACCTTTTTTCCGGAAAAGCACTAGTGACATCAGATGAGTTTGCCAGTGTATAGAAATTGTAGCAGACATTGTAAGAGGTATATTCAATGTCCCATCTCAGTGAATCAGTGAAAAGAGCCTTACAGATATTACACATTCTCTGGTCCAGTACCAGCATATAGATTCTAGTCCTTGAGTTTTCACCACTTGACCAAGGTTTTTCATCATTCAGCAAAAGGGAATGCACATTAGCAGTTTCCTTTGAAGGGTATGTGTACTGAATATTTTCACCGCTACAATTCAAGAATCCTGCAACACTAGGCAATCAAACTCATTCAATTACAAAATCTATTCTTGCACCAAAAGCCTGATACGTACTAGCTGGTAATTTAGCATTTGCTGTGGCTTTCAGAGGGTTTTGCAATGGGTTTAAATTTCAGTAGCTTAGTCCAAACATCAGCATGAACAATGCTGCTAGTCCATTCGGAGAACTATCTGGTAACGCATGCTGTGGAAGAAATCATATACGTGCACTAAATCAAGAAGGTTACAGACAGCGAAATGCTCAGTCAGCAGCGATGGAGAGGAAAACTGAGCATTTGATAGGTTCAATCTAAAAAGATGGGTTGCGATTAGATTGGGCGAGTGGGTGGGTGCACGGAGACATGGGGGCAATATTCCCAGACGTCTTTGTACAATAAATATATTTTTAATTTGTGCTCTTTTATTAACCAGCAAAATCACTTCAAAATGAATAGCACATTATTAAGTCTTCTAGTGGCTCTTACTGTTCTTTATCATGAGTTTGTATCACTATGCAATTCATCTCCAGCCATTCTTCACACTAAATATGTTTTATATGAGCCTTCATTTATCATGGCCTGTCAGCTCTTAACTGTATCATTATTCAGTCTAGAGTTATAAATTGGAATCATTAAACGGTTTTTCATATAATCTGATGCAATAACTGCTCTCCCTTTATTGGCTTGTGAAAAGAAAATAGTAAATACAATTGTCTGTCAAGATCTTCGGAGATAGCAGTCTCTCTCAGGCTGAAATGAAATTGGGCCAGCAGAGAAGACAGGATCAATGTCAGCAGATTTGTTAGACTTTCATCGTGGAGGGGACGGGGTTGAGCGGATGAAGGATGGAGAGAAAAGGAAGCTGACACTGCTGAACCCGATGAGAAATGTTGGCTTAGCTGTCAGTATTTTTTTTCATACTGTGTCACATCAATCAAAAGTGTCTTTTCAACTTCTCAGTGCAGTTTTGCGGATACATTCGTGATGGAGATATTACATTCCCTGATCTCAGCTAAATGTGTGGTCTCTGTAGCTTTTTGTCCAGCATCTGAGACATTTTCATGGAAAGAGGTGAAGTGATTAACAATGTGTGGGGTCAAATTTTTCATCACTTGAATCATATTCTAATCAGAAGAGGACCTTGGCAGCATGAACCATTTCTGTGACTGCTACATACCAAATTGTAAAAAAGTGGTTAAGCCCAAATGTTGTAGAATGTACAAGGTTTGATATCTAAACAAGCCCTGTAGAATTATTTATATCACCAGAAGGATCCTTTTCATGACACAAACCAGTTAAAAAAAACACAAAAAAAACACACACTCACAGTTTAGAGGGGCAAACTACACAGTAACAAAATCTGTAGACTATTGCGGTTTAGCTCTTGAGAGAATGTGCCTGCTGTTTTGAGTCATTGTTTTCTCTTTTCTCATTCCATAAAGAGGTGGTAATAAAAGATGTTGAACCTACTCTCAAAAGGTGGGTAAGGACTGCCACCCTCTGGCAACCTTGCAGACTGAGCTCCCATCTTGATGTTATGTAAATGGTTTGGGGTTATCCTAGCACATTTCCCTTTCTAGCTTCGAGAGAATTACAAAAAGAAGTCTTATTATAAGGATGTGAATGTTCTTAGAAATTAGGTAAATGATTAAAAAAAAAGTCAAAAGCATTGAAGAAGAGCCTTGCTTATTCAGAAAAAAATGCACATACTGTTCTTTGAGCCAATGCTGCCATCTACTGGATGATACACCAAAATGATGGTGTGTAATTTGAGATAAACCTCTGAAGCAACTGAGCAGCATTCAACTTCTCTGCTCTGAATTTGAACAGCAAGACACTGTTGAAAAAAATATATATATATCAAACCTTTTGTGCAGTTTACTCGACTTACTTTTACCAAAATCTACACCACTCTCTATAACCTCATCTTCCTTTATTTCCCAATGGTAGAGGAACAAACGGCTTGTGCAGTTTGTATCACCACTGGGATACACATCTAAAAGGTGTAAAGTCTAAAAAATAAAGTATTTTAATCACAACTGTATTCGTTTTGGAGTAAAGGTTTTCAAGATTCAATACTTTATTGTTATACAACTCGATGCCAGTTGCTAGGGGTTTGCTTCAGTGTGCTCATGACAGGACATCAACAAAGACACATAAAAATAATATAAACATAGAGCATATAAATTCACATGCAGTGTCCCACACGGGATCAAACTTGACACAGCAGATAAAAAAGAGGGCACATCGCTCACCACATACCTAGAGTGACAGGTGTGAGGGTAAAGTGACATGGTGCATACAAATGCAGAGCGCAAATCCACAAACTCACAATAAATGGAGTATCTTCTTAGAAAAACTCACATTATCTGGGTTTCAGCATCAAGAGAAATGAAAAGCAGTATCTGAAAATTGGAAGATCAAGTGAGCAACTTCCACTTGAGACCAGATGATGGCGTGTCTGTACCAGACAGCGCAGGCAGGTCGGAATGTGAGGTAGGGTTGTATGCAAATCTGAAATTAACAGCAAACAAACAGACTTGACCTGTACAACCTGGATGAGCTTCTATAGCTTCACTGATATGGAGCTAGCTTCAATCCATTTCAGCAAAGTCAGAAGAGTAGAATTTTAATTTGTTGTTGCAGGGAAAGGTAAAGATTTCAGAAGCACATTTCTGATCTGATCATCTGAAAGTAATCAATTTCCCATCAGGTACTGCACTGAAGAAGACGCAAAGTTGTTTTTCAAGTCCATCTGAAAAAGTCCATTGTTTGCAAAAAGCCCAGGACTCCCGACCAGGACTATTTATTTACCCCTACTGGCCCGTGTTTCCACCTGCATGTTGAAGGTGTTTATATGTAAACTCCCCTTAAAGAGAGGCAGTTCACTCCAAGGTCTCTGTTCTGTCAATCTGGCGATAAAGCTTGGTCATGCTCTCTTTCCCCCGTCTTTCCCCCCCATTGGTCTCTCTGTCTCTGTCTATCATACTACCTCATCAACATCTGAGTGTGTTGTGTGAAGGAGCTGGGACATTTTGGAAAAAGACAACAAATTTCTCAGTGTGCTCCTCGTGGGATGAACAAGCTAACACACAACTGTCAAGTGTTTTCTACAGAAACATGTCAAATCTGTAAAACTTCTACTGTCAATTGAAGTAGCAAAACTAAAGTCAAATCTTATGATAATTTGGTGTCTGTCACGTTACTGGAAACGGACCAATTTCTTATTTTCTGTAAAGGTCATTCAGTAGGTTTCAACATGACAAATCATTCAGGAGGAATCTTTGAGTTTTGATTGGTCAAAGTTCATGTTATGATGAAGACAGAGGCAGTAGCTGTTGAGTAGCTGAGTTTAATGCTAATTGATAGAGCTAAAGAGAATTTATGACACACAAGGTATCCAGGTGGGACACTTGGATGGAAGGAAAACAAAGAACCATGAAATGAAAGCTGTGACTTTAAGTTTTCCTAACATTCGTAATCTTGGAAGTGCTACACAGCTAGTCCAACTAGTTTGAACTCTAAAGGCCAGAAAGGGTAATGATGATGATGTTACTGACATTCCCAGAAATATTTAGGTTCTTTGGCTTCTGCATCTGTTGAGGTTTAATTGAATCAGTGTTAATATTTCTTAAGTGCAGCACTGCTTCCAACAGTTCAGTCTGCATTTTGTGTTTTTCTCAAGAGAAAAAACATGAAACTAAGCCTTCATCTCGACAACGCTTTTCAACGATGATGACATGACCGACTGACTACGTGTTCTCAGTCAACTGTGACCCACGCCTCGTAAGACGTGTCATCACTTTGCACCATCTTGTCGACGCTATCGCATCTATCTGCATTCTCTCTGAGAACTTGATATGACCCAGAGTGCTATGAAGTAAAGAAAAAAGTGGCGGGAATGTCTGGAAGTTTGGCAAGTAAGTAAGGGCAAAGTGCCTTCACAGCTGCCCAGTAAAAGTCATAGGCCGCTGTATTTAAGGTACACCACCTCTGTAAATTTTGGCCCTTTGATCATTGGACACTTCATCTAAAGTAATTTTCCACTTACAAACTAAAGCAATCATAAATAAAATTGCTAAACAACATTATGATTTAAAAAAAACTACATGTCCCTTTAATTTATCTATTCATTGTTCCCCAATTCAGCTGGAAAAACTGATGTAACTCTTTAACTGATGTGTGATGTGTGTGCAAAGAAAAGAAAACTATTACAAGTAGCCCATCAAACCTGTGCTCCAGGACTTGCTTGCACTTGTCTTTGCTCAAGTTCAGAAAAAGAGAAAGAGGGCAAAGAATGGCTCTGAATGAATCATCTGAAGACAAGGAGACAGTGACAAATCCATTTTTAGCTTTTACTCAAACATTTTAGCTCCAGAATGCTAATAACGTCTCGCTTGGTTTAGTAATACAGTCTCTGAAGAGTGAGTATCAATTTCAGAGGTTTTCCCTCTTTGTTGACAGGTCACAGCCCTGCTGTAGAAACACCACTGACACCAACTTAACTCCCCCAGCAAAACGCTTCATACAGGAGTGTAAAGTTATGCTACAGGAGCTGAAGGCGGTGCATGTGTGCTCCAAAAATAACGATCAGATGGTGCAATCACCATGGCATATAAAGTGTATTTTCAGCCATAATGAGTGTCAGTGTAAATGTGTTTAAAAGTGGCTGTTGATTAAATTGTTGCTTCTGCTAATTTGAAAACTCCTTTCTAGGGATTCTTATTGTTATGTAGCAGGAATGGTAGTAAAAAGTTTATTTATAAAGGTGACAAATTAAAGCAAAAACCAACATGCTATACAACACTGTCCTCCACAATCATCACAACACCACATGCAGTATTCTTCCTTCCAGTGGAGCTTCACATACTCTTTACAAGATTCTATGCCAAGCAGCACTAAAGCTATTTACCCAGTTCATTGTGTTGCCAGCACTAAAGACACGTTATATTTAATTTAATTTCCTTGAATTTTTCACTCTTGTATGTATTTGAGAAGCCTCCTACTTCCTGGCTCATAACACGGGCCTCTAATATTTACCCTGTTAATTATGTACTGTGACACTTTGTATTTATAGCCTACTTGAAAGGCAGGTCACAGGGGACAGTAACTGTGGTGGAAGGTTGTGTCTTCTTCTTAAAGGATAAGTCTAGTGATGTCATGTGTCATCTGTCCGTCCAAAGCACAGCTTATTCCTCTGTGCCATAAAACACATAACTGAGACTCAGCAACAGAGTCAAAACGATGAACGTGGCTACTGTAGTTTGTTTTACGTCAATAACTCACACACCGTCTTGCCATTGTTGATACTCAGTAGAGCACCGAACGTGTATTACTACACGGCTGAAAAACCCGAAAAGCATATTTATTTCTGTTATATATTTCTGTTATTTATTTCTGCGTAATAATGGCCAAAAACTACAATGCCCCGCCATTTTAGGAAATTATTGAGCATGGTTTAGAAACTGAAAGTATATATTTGTGTCCTGTTTTTTTAAACGTTTCCATAGGAACCAGTATACCTGGGGCAGAGAGCCACAGACAATAACACAATATTGTTTTGTTTTTAATAGAAAAAGAAAAAATATTTTGTTAAGCTTTAAGGAATAATGAATTCTTTGCTTTCACACAGATCAAGTCCTCTACTATGATTTTCTACCACCAAACATATTTGTTAATTCATATTTCCAAAAAAAGACACACACTCCACTAAATGTTTTAAAATTCAAATCACCAGGGAAGACAGAATGAAAGAATCACCATCATTATAGCAATCACATAATTACATTGACAAAGAACATAAATGCCTAACTTTTCAGTCCACAACTGGCTTCATCCTCCTATCCTTGGGTATGTATCCTGTGCAGTAGGTCATGACGAGGATATCCTTGCCATGTCTTTGAGTGAAGGAGGCTCTCAGCCAGTCTCACTGCTCACTGCCAAGGAAAGACTCAACCATTTGATCCTGGACAGTGCACCGCACTCTTTCTATTTGATGTTGTAATTGTTTCTCTGCCTTGGACAGGAGGTCTGGGACATGTTTTTCTGTATGAGGAAACACTTCAGCGTGGAGTTCCATTTCTGTAGATGTTTTGAAGATGTGGCAACAGGTTACGGTCTGCAGCATATGGGCTCACTTTAAAACCTCCACAAAAGCTTCTCCTTAGAGATAATTGTACCATGAATTAGGCCAGGGAGGCTTTGATTTATCAACACAGTTGTTGTCAAAAAAGTTTCCACCCCTTCAGACTTTCCAGTGACAAATCTGCTGTGATAACCCCAAACCTGTGAGCATAACACTAAACAGCATAAATTTGACACTTAATTCGTAATTTTGAACAAATCGTCTTTGGCGTAATGAGTTTAATGAAAGTTATAGCAAGGTGCTGGCAGAATAATTCCCTCATGTTGCAAATTTTTGCTCAGGCTCTGAACGTCCTCTAATTACACCGGATGAAGGTAAGCTCTCCTTGACATCCTATTATACTGCAAGTCTTCTAGGAATCTGACTGGGACCTTTGACCAAACCTATTATTAGATGTAATATGGGTGTACACAATTCAAATATGGTTACATCAACACTGACATTGAGCAATCATGGTTTTACGTTGTCCAAAACTGTTCTAACTAATAACATCATCACATGTGGGCTCCACCACATACACAATCATCATTACAAGTAATGTCAACACTATCTGACATGAATCGTGATCTGCCTTGTAACTTTGAACAGAAATACTTAGAAGTGGAGCCACAAGATGTTTATACTTTCTGTTGTCTGGGATGATATTATTTTAGTTATTATTGGATATGATATGTTGTGGAATAAACACAGAAAGTAAATGAAACGTTTAAAATGTTGTGTCCCAACTGCAAATTGCATCCCTTTGTATTTTGAACTGAATTTTTTTCTTCATTTTTATAGAGTAAATACTGAATGGAATAATTGAAAAGACCATCATCTGAATCGATAATAAAAATAATTGGTATTTACGCACAGACAAAACATCCAAACAACAACACATCTTCATAGACAACCAAAACATTGCACTAAAGGAAACAAACTATCACTAAATTGGTACTCTTGAATAGACCTTATTGTTAAATGGCCAAGTAACTAAGTACATTTACTCAAGCGCTGTACTTTACTTACTTTACTCAACAACATTTGTGAGCTCACATTTAGATATCAATGAGTTGATTGCAGGTCAACCAAATAGTGATTTCTGCTCTTCACTTCTCACATGGTATGATTTAAATAACTGTTTAATGTCTAAAGAGGCACAATGACTCAACATGTCACAAAGCAAAGCCAAGATTAAAAAAGATTTGAGAATCAAAACTTGATTTTTTGTCTTTCATACTCTGTTGATCATCTCATGGCCCCTAAGATTTATCTTCAGACCCTTAAAGGGCCCAACCCCGGGGTTGGGAACTCTGGACTAACTACCTAACTGTACATAGTTAGTCACAGTTATATCTTGCAGCTATAACTGTAACTACTTACTCTACTTACACATTGATGGATCAAACAATCTTGCAATCTTATAGTTTTAGTTGCAAGAGGTGGGACTAAGTGCTTTCACTTAAGTGAGATTTTTCATGCACTCTGAATACTTCTTCCCACTGTGAATAACAAACAAAAAGAACATCAAGAACAAAGGAAACACAGTTCATACTGTTTTAAATTTTTATTTATTTCAATTCCAGTCTAATATGATCACACGTACAGTACTGTATTGCCACGTGCTTTATATTTGACCCTAGTTTACCTAGCCTGCTCTTTCACTCCAGCTGTTTTCGTCTCTCAATCTTACACACAATGCATTTTCTGCCAGCTGGTTTCTATTCTGTTTACACATACCAACTTCCATATATTTACAGTCATTATAGACAGCAACAAACAACAGACAGTAAAAGTGGATTTACACACAGGAGTTAGACATTTCCACACACTTGCTCATTATTGTGAACCCAGCGACTGCAAGGTTAGGCAGTGCATTCATTCAGGAAGGGGCATGCTAAGGAAAATGGGGGGGCGCTATGAGGGGCTTTTTGTTGGCCAGCAAGTCCAGGCTTGGTTGCAGGCCTGTCTGTCCCTACTCAGCGCAAACATGTCAGACATTTCACCACCGGTATGAGAGCGCTATAGTCTCCCATTCCTTTGCTGTAGGTTGAGTTGTACTCAACAGGGTTAATTTGTTAATGCTACATAATTAGCTTTTATGCGTATTCTTTCTAAATATGGTGAGCTGATGAGAGACATGAAGGATTCCTGAAATATCTGTAAACTGTAAAACACACATGCATATTTTGAAAGCTGAAAGGCAATGTGTCCAGATGTGACCAAAAAATAATCATGTGGGTTGAGTTTCTGACATTTGTCGACGCAGGTTTAACTGCTCACTTAACCAGAATCTGGAGTCAGTTTTCACATTTACACTCTTGAATCTGAACTCACACAGTGCGGCACTACAATTCACGCAGGAGAGACGTCCAGTTGATTAATCCATGGGTGTTGGGACAAACAAGTCTCCATTATACAGACACTGGACTCGAGTTATGCAGCTTTCAACAGATCACCACCATGACAGACGACCACAAGCAGGAATACATATGCGTTTCAGGAAGTTAGCACAGCTCTCTTGTGAGAAAAGTGAAAGCGCAGCTCTGGCTGGAATATACTGAGAACACCCAAAACAAACCCACTTCCCGGCCCTACTGGCATCCACACAAGGGTAGAAATAAGGGAATGTATTTATGAGCATCTGGCTGTGGTTCAGTGAGGTCAGTGCACTGATAGAGCTACATATTCCAGAGCTAGCGTAGCTTGTAGATCACATGGTTGTCTGCCTTATTAGCAAATCTGTGAAGCTTTTCATGATTTTTGCTTTGTTATGCAGTATCATTTGTTGCATGGTCAATACAAAAATCTTTGTGTAAAACCAGCACTGCATTAGATTGTTGGCATGAGTTTCATTCCAAAAGTAAGAAATCAAATCCAGTATGGCTACCAGCCGCCTTGTCCTGTGCATGCACACATACACACACAACACAGATTCTGATTCTCCTGTGTTGTGGCATCAATATTCAATCTGTCTTTGGGATTTCTTTGTCCGGACGGCCCGATTATGCTGGTAACATTGACTGATATGGAGCTTGGCTTTTGGAAGAAGACACACGGTTTTCATAAGCCCATTAATCTTAAAAGGAGCAACTGTCAGAAAACATACAGTACCCCTATCCCTGACATAAAAAAGGCCTGTTGAAGGCCTTGATTTCTGGTTTGGCGGAAACCGATATCACACTGCCTCCAATAGAAAGCCTGGAATGTCCTATTGCAGGCTTTTCCATTATGGATCTGGCATTCTTAAGTTTAGAAGCAGAGAATAACACCAATTCATGACACACGACTGGATTTACAGCTCAAATAGGGTCATTTGAGGAATCACTGCTTATTGTTATTACAAGTGTCTCAGAGCTTTATCTAAGTACAGAAGCTAATTTAGTCCTATGTAAGAGAGAGAGGGACACAATAAGTGAAATGAAAAGTACTGAATCTAAAAGTCAAAAGATAACCAAATATTACAGCCAAATTACAGGTCTGATGTCAATTTCCACATGTGACCCGATGTTTTTGACTCCTTAGGCTGATTTCCAAGTAGGGCAGGCGTGAATCAGCAGCAGCAGTGGATGGAGTCTGAAGTGCTCCAAAAGTAATTAAGGTGCCTCCTCTTAATTGACAACAGATCCAGCTCAACAAAGTTAAACAACAACAAAGCACATGGGTATAAAAAGGTGCACGTATTAATGCCCAGCTTTGTAACTGAACAGACTGGCTAGAGTATGAGTGTTATTGATGTAGTAACCAACCCCATTCAAAGGTTTTTGATGTCATGTTGGATCATCTTTAACGCAACACTTGCTGGATCTTTTCATAGGCAACCAAACAGAGGGAAGGCTGCAATCTGTCAATTGTATGGTAAAGTTTACGTATCCTCATACCTAAACAGAATAAAGGTGTATATTCTAAGGCTCCCAAAACGACACATTCAGTATGTCTGCTCTACGTACTGCCACCAAGCGGCCGTTTACTCCTGTGACTGTTCTATTTAACATGGTGCCGTTTTAAACATGTAGTCATTTTTATGAAACAGAACTAGTTAAGTTTAGGCAATGGAATTAGTGTTAGTACAACATCAGTGATTTGCTTAAAAGAGTCACATAAAACTACGAAAATGAGGACGTAACAGGACTGACATCATTGCATCACAGACTAAGGTCTGTAAAACTCATAGGTCAAACTTTGTTAACTTCAAAATGACTTTTGGTTTCACACAGGACACAAACCCCCACGCTTATACTTTGTCACTTCACTTCCTCGTTTAGTCTCGCCATAATAACTACAGCCACAAGAGGTCGCAGCTTAACAAGAAACGTAATTGTGGTTTGTTATGAGTTGCTAGTTAAATCGACCCAAATGTTTTCTGGGTGAGGACAGGCTGGACATTAGCTTAGCTATTCAAAAATAGCGGGTTTGTGCAGGATGTCCCGTGTCACACTGGTAACCAGGGGAGTGGACTGAGTGTCAGCCATATTCATTAGAATGAATAGTTGTGGATGCGGGGAGGGGCCCATAGAAAATGCCTTTCTACAGGGCCCAGAATTTTGCGCTACGCCCCTGCTAGTTACAATTCTCACGTGTTTTAACTCCACCTTCTAGAATCAGGTCAACCTGCTTGGAACTTCAACCAAGGTGGTACCAAAAATGTACCAGGTACTATCTACAATTTTTGCTAATGGAAAAACAAAAAAAGTAGGTCAAGTTGAGTAGAGCAGAGCTAAAAATGTGGCATAAGTGTCAGTGCACTGGTTAAAAACATGGCAACTAGTTCCACATAAAAGAGTCTTTATTATGCTGTCTGATAGCAGATGCTTAACATGTGTGTGTACTTATCTCTAATACATGGGAGTTATCTTTGCCATTTCCACAACAGAACATTATCATCCGGAATTTATGGTTATTGCTTCTTTTTAGAAGTCATACTTTTATCTTAATATAGTAATGAAGTGCATCATGATAAGTGCAGCCTCTCTGTTCAGTCATACAGATTGCTACTGTGCATTAAAACACAATGTTCCAGAAGAAACAGCTGCTGTAATGCAGGAGTGGAAGGCTTATATTATGACATTACTTCACACTTTCTTACACTTACTTAAAGTCCTATATTATTCTTATTTTCAGGTTCATACTTGTATTTTGGATTCTACTAGAACATGTTCAAATGCTTAAATGTTTAAAAAAACATTATTTTTCTCATACAGTTTGTCTGAATATACCCTTATTTGCCCTCTGTTCTAAAACAATTGAAACACATCTTAACATCTCTTTAAACCCTCCTTCCCGAAAAAGCCTTCTCTGATTGGTCAGCATTTCTTGGTCTTCCAACTGTTATCTCAGAGTCTCTGCACAGCCACTGCAGCCGGGAAATGACTGTAACAGCACTGTAGCAGCACTTTCTACCTATAAATAGTATTTTGTGACATCATACTAATCAAACGTCACAAAGGCTTGTTTGAAGGCACAGTTTTTGAATACGGGCTATGTGCATTTCTCTGTGGATTGAGAGTTTTGATAATTTCAAAATGTAACTCACTTTTTACCATATCGGAAATTTAAATACCCATAGCACTTGGTGCGAAGGCTTACATATAATCTGGCAAAAGTATTAAAATAATATTATCAGAATTTCTAGTTTTAAAGAAACAGCAGAAGAAGAGGTGACAAAGACATCTGGAATCAAATATTACTGCTTCTTCCCCTCAGAATTGTCCTCTTGACACATTTTTAAAAAAATGTTGGTGTTTCATCCATAAAATGTTATTTAGAATAAGGTATCAGATTAAATTCTTACTTAATCTTTCTGACGCAAAAGTGAAATATTGGTGTAAGTGTGTGTATTCCAAAAAAAGGAAAATAATCTCAAAGTACAGTATGTGTGAATACTGCCAGAATTCATAAATTCCAGATCTGAGATCATATTGTAAACACTCACACTCTAGTCTGTTCATATTTTAGTGATGGCAGTTTTTTTTAGCCAGTAACAGAGAAAAAAAAAGGTCCTTTGTATTTTCCGAATATGTTTCCACTTTAAATGAAAACCAGGTTTGTCTCCCAACACAAAACAAAGTTGTCATGGATTCCCAAGGACAGCCAGCAGTATGAAATTAAAACAAACTGAAACCACCCATTTCTAAACCAAGCAGTTTATTCTTAGATGGTGTAGAGTTAATAACAGAAACAATGGCTGTAGGTAGTAATAATAGAAATATTTTGAAAGCCTTAATATTATATTATCTGTGAGATTCGATACCCGCAAGTAGAGGCAAAGGAAGATGTGCACAAGAAATTTTCTTCACATACAAAAAAACTTACAAAAAAACCCGTCTCCTTAAATCTCACGCAAGGGATCTGTCTGCTTCTCCCCACAATGCAGTCAGAGCACATGCATACATGCATGATCCTCAGACATCCATCTAAATGTAACAATTAGAAGTACGCTCACAACATGAAGACACATGAGACGCGTTTAGTGAAGGTCACAAGCAATTACCCAGCCTGGTAAAAGCTGGCATGTCTCACATGGCACCGCTGCACGCCCTCATTAGGCGTGTTCTGCAGCTCAGAGTGGGTCTTGTGGCTATAAAAGAACTGAGCTTGTTGCCTTCCAAGCCTCCTTTTAGCAGAACCTCACCAGCAGGAGCACAAAGAAACTACACATCACCACCCCTGGATCAGATAGGAGTAGACAAACCTTTTTTTTGTAGAGGGGGGGGGGCTCCTTGAGCAAGGATTTGGTGAGTTTCTTTACAGGTTGGGCTTGGTTGGCTTTCAACAGAATCCACATTGATCCCCCCTCCATTTAATAAATAAGGGATTGTTACCTTTCAAACTAAATGGGAAACTTTAGGTTAAGTGTATTGGTTTTAATTTAAAAATAAAAAATATGTGAGGGACAGAGTTGCTGCTGCAAATTGGTAGCAAATGCATATTGTTTGCTTTTGCCAACACTGTTTGGATCCTTGTGGGAATATAAAGAACAGGAGGTTTTTCTCTGACACATTTTGATTCAAACTCATAGCTGCATGTTGGCCCTGGTGTGCTAAATGGACACAATCTGGACCCTGTCTAATAAGTCCCATACTGAGCACTGTAGAAGCCCCAAACTCACAAACACTAAATCAAAAACATTGGTACACAAAAAGGTTCTTCAATAAAACACCATGGCTCATCCATTTGTGGAAATAAAATGGAAACCATGACAGAAAAATATACACAGATTCAGTTTTGTTGAAAGGGAAAAGTTACATTAATCTGAGCATGATTATGGTGTTTACTTAATGAGATGCTAAGCTACAAAGTACTACACACAATTTGTAATAATTGAGACTTGATGCATCACAAGCCTAGTTTGTTGTTCAGGTAGCAAAGCACGTGACAAATCAGTGCATAAATTCACTTGAAACATCACGAAAATAATCTTCTAGCAATAACCTCAACGCACAGCACACACACACACACACACACACACACACACTAACCCTTTTAGATAAATTACTAATAAAATTTTAAATTCGCATTAAAACTTTAAAGACAAAGCCCACTTGAGGAAGTGAATCCTTTGATGACACTTAAAACCAACATCAATATTTACCGACGGGGGTCGTCGCACTTTGCGGGCGTCAGGTGTCGATCGGATGACTTCACTCCTGTCTGATCTAAAAGCGATTCGGAAGAAACGTCTCACGTGGGAGCCCAGCGTCTGTTTGTGGACTATTAATAATCCCACTGAACTGAACAAACAACAAAACATAACGCTAAACCATTCGACGTAAAAACCACATAAAAGGACATTTGAGAGCATAAAGGATGATCTGGCCTGCGAGACAAGCCTGTAGTTTCAGGACGTCACACGGAACAGCGGCTGACTTATTCAGCATGTCAAAACATGTCATTTATTTTCTATTGAAACATGCAATTCCTACGTTGTCCACACGAGGGGAGTCCTGCCAGCAAAGCAATGGAGAAAGGACAGAAAGACAGACCGACAGGGAGTGAGTGAGACAGGGACCCAGACGGATCGAGACACAGACCTAAAATACAACTCATTAAAACCATCCCTCATATTCAACAACAGATTACGTTTCCTCTGGTGTGCCACCACTCGGCTACATGCATTCAAAAAGATTACATCACACAAATATGAGATATGAATTAACTTCACAGCCAGATGTAAAAAAGGGTCCACGACTAGCGTCTCCATCACCCAGCTTCCCTGACCCCACCTGATGCTTTCCATGTGTCCTGCTCGTGGATCTGGGCGGTGAAGTGGCCAGGAGACAGAGAGGAGCGGGGTGGTGGTGGTGGGATCAGGACACTGCACCTTGGTACCATTGGGTCGACTGTTAAGTTTTACAAGTAACGTTTTGCGAGCTTATAAACGATACCTTCTAAACTTCCACAGGAAACTCCGAAAACACGCTGTGATAATGTAAGTCTCTACCATAGTCTGGGAGCTCTGCAATCTACAGAGATATCGATTACATGAGCCCTTTCTCATGTTTGATGCTCCAACACTGGCTTATAAAAAAATACCCATGCTGCTTGTGAGCAACTTCTGCTCTGATGGTCAAAATGACTCGATGCCTTAACTTTGTCCAAACCTGCGCCGTTACATAGTTAATCCATAAACCACTATGCGGACAAATATATATCCTATGTTATTTATGGAGTATTAAAACGATTTAATTAAAATAGCCACAAATGGCCAATATAAACATAATGCCAACATGCCAGTCTCATCCACAGGCAAACTTCCAGGTGTATTGATGTTATTTGTTATATCAAACATGCACTCCCTCTGATGCACATACTGTAGGCTATATTACCAATATAAAACACTGGTGACCAGTGCAGGAAGGTTTACGCTCCACTGTCATCCCAGTGTAGGCTATATATCTCTGATGATGTATAAGTCCTTACCAGAAGGCTGCATGTTGGATGAAACGCTTTCCCTTCTGCCACTTCCCATATGCAAAATATTCAAGGAGGCTGCACGGCCCCAACCGGATGGGGTTTGCATTGGCTGACAGATTTCCCTGCACAGGACGACCAATGAAACCTAAGCAGAGGCTCGTCGTATAACAGCAACGATTGACGTGGAGAACGCGTCAAATTAATTCCAGCAAACGGCGGACTCTCCAGGATAACTCCAATTTGCTTTTATCGGATGAAGATCACTTTGGTGCCAGTGTACCTTGAAGTCACTTGTTTCCAAAAAGAGAAGGGGGCGCGTTGCACTCGGTGGAGATTTTAAGAGGTCTATCTTTCCTTTTCTGGGGCTCATTCCTCCCGTTCTCCTTTCTTCGCTGCCTTCGCTGGGACACATTCAGCCATTTGAAGGGACACCTATATTTCCCGGCAACTCGAAAAATATAGGCAAATGGGTAAGCCCGTGTTACCATCGGCATGCTTCACTGGCAGGGAGCTTATGGAAGCGTATCCAGGCGCACCACGCCTGCGTAAGGGCAGAAATAAGCATTGTCTTTTTTTCTTCTTCTTCTTCAAGTTCAGATAAAGCGCAAATGAAGAGTGTCTTTTGACGAGAGCTTGTCATGTTGGTTTCATGGTGGAATTTTTCCAGCTGTTCAGCAGGCATTGTTTAAAGCTTTACATCTTAAATGAAGTCACACCACCAATTATGCCAAGTATGTCTTTGAAGAGCTTTCGAGGGTCAATTCCTCAAGCTCGCCATTTTTGATGCTGTGTTTTTGTTGTGTACGCAGGGAAAGTGGAAGGGAAACTCAGCCAGAAATAATTACACACCTTTTTTTAAGTTGCAAAATAGCGGGTACCAACTAGAGTTTACCACTCTGTGTAGGCTGACACATGTTATACAAGCTGATCTGTGTCAAACTGAAGCAGGCTTTTAAAGTTGTTTCTAAATTACAAATACATATAATAGTTTTATGAAATTATATTTTGTGGCAGAATATGTGAATCTCAATGGCAACATGAGGATATTATGTTTTATTTTCTATAGCCTCTATGTTCGAAATGCATTCATGCAATGTAAAAATGTGACTTGTGTCTCTCTATTCTCCTGCAGAGCAAAACTATGGAGAGGTGAACCAGTTAGGCGGCGTGTTCGTCAATGGGAGACCACTGCCCAATGCCATACGGTTAAGAATAGTGGAGCTGGCTCAGCTCGGAATCAGACCCTGCGATATAAGCCGGCAACTCCGAGTCTCCCACGGCTGCGTGAGCAAGATTTTGGCGAGGTACAACGAGACGGGCTCCATCTTACCCGGTGCCATCGGTGGAAGCAAACCACGGGTCACGACGCCTAACGTGGTGAAAAATATCAGGGAATACAAACAAGGCGACCCCGGGATCTTTGCCTGGGAGATCCGGGACAGGCTTTTGGCAGATGGAGTTTGTGACAAGTACAATGTGCCGTCGGTTAGCTCAATCAGCAGGATTTTACGCAACAAAATTGGAAATCTCTCCCAGCCCAACCAATATGAGAGCAGTAAGCAAGCCTCCGCGCAGGTCGGGCTCTCCTACAACCACATATACCCCTATTCCTACCCCAACACCATGTCCCCCACTGGCACTAAAATGGGCAGCCCTCCTGGAGTACCGATGACGGCTGGACATATGAGCATATCCAGGGGCTGGCCTTCTGCACACACCGTCAGCAACATCCTCGGTATACGAGCCTTCATGGATCCTGCAGGTGAGGAAAACAAGCACTTTCTGCTCTGGGAGAAATCGTAGGCCTGTGCGTTTCTGTGCCAGAAGCTTTTAGCTGTCACTGTCCTCACATCAGAGCTTAATAAACCTGTGCAGCTGGTTATCAGTTTGTTATTCCACATGATGAATCGCCATAGCATTCCGTACAACCGGTTCAGGCAACAGCCAGGACAATGTGTCCATTAGAAGTTTGGCCTCCGTTTTCACCATTCAGCCAGAAAGAATAAGGCCACTCTCAAAAGGCCTTTTCATGGATGATGCATTTGCAAACACCTTGCTGACCTGCAATATCCCTTCTAATCCCTCAATTAGTCGTTACAGCCATTAATTATTTGCCTTTCTGGTCCTTTGGTCTGTTTTTATCGAGTGTTTAGTCGCGTGGCCCTTAGGGCCCTAAGGTCCAACGTCATTTAAACAAAATGTGTGCGAAATTAAATATTTTTAACTCTTTTTTCCTGATAGAAGTAGCTCAATGCTGTAAACCTATTTTTACGAGGATGTTGCTTCTTTTACGCAAACATAACAAGGTTTTAAATGATAAGCCTACATTTGTATTAATATACATGTTTAAATAAGAAAATAATATTTATAATAGGTAATAAAATGTTAACTTTTAACTTTATCGTTTTTTTTTTTGTTCTGTTTTGTATTTGTCTGGGTATTTTGTCACAGACCCAGGGCTATTTTATAATACACACGTAACACAAACAACTACGCACTTGGTGATTAAATTAATTTTGATATTTTATTTTATAATTGTTGATCGATTTACCCTAACTTCAAAATTTTACATTTTACAACTTTAGATAGGCCTGCTGTTTTGAAAATTAAATGTGTTTTATTGCTTAGAAAGGCTCATGCGTAATGCACATTAAATATGTCTATAATTTATATCATTAATTATAAAGCTAAAAAGGACTGCGTTGCTTAAAGCATTTTTACGTTTTCTACATCTTTGACATGAACTTACTGTATTTTTTATTTTTTTTTAAATCAGCCATTGCTGGGGCGGAGGGATATCCACCAAAAATGGAGGACTGGAGTAGCGTCAACAGAGCAGCTTTCCCCGCTGCTCACTCGGTCAACGGAATTGACAAATCAGCCATAGACGCCGACATAAAATACGCTCAGGTAAGAACATATCTCAACATGTGTACCACCTGTAACGTTTCTACACCAACTCTGTTCACTCTGCATCGCTAAAATTGCAACCTTTTCTTGGTAGGATACATGTTTAGTGCCAAAATGGGAAGAGGCCTCTAAATAACAGCTCTCGCCACAAAGGTCTGTGGCAGAGTTGTGAAAAGTTTCCATATCTGGGGACCCTCAGACCGAGTCACATAAGGCCACAGAACTCTGCTTGATAAGATTCTAGCCCTGAGACTCGAGGGGGTTTTGTTACTGTTGATTAAATGTTCTGTTTAAGGACTGAGACAGACAGACGGAATCCATCCGTGTAAACATACTCTAATTAGTCTTATTTATGGAGAATTAAATTATAGTGAATGCACTATATGCCCCTAACCTACTCAGACACAGTCTTTGTGAAGCACTGCTGGAGGCCACACGTCACTGTCACATCCATTTAGAAGCGCTGTGCGTTTGGGGTTTCGTCGCGCTTATTTTGTCTGTGTCTTCTCTGTTCGCCTGCAGCCTTCCTCGACGCTGTCCAGTTATGTCTCGGCGTGTGCTTACTCCCCCACCAACCAGTACGGGGTGTACAGTGGAGCAGCGGGCGGATACGTAGCCCCGGGTCACCACCACTGGCAGACGCAGAGCCCGACCCTGTCCCACCCAGGCGGCGGGATGGGCATGCATGCAGGGGAGATCCACTCGCCGATGACCTTCAAGCATCAGGCCCGAGAAGGTACGGAGCGAGACTGAGTAAGACTGGCAGCACTTTAATGGGAAAACTGGTGAAAGATGTGAAAAAAAGGTCTCTTTGGGATAAAGTTATTTTATATTTTAATGTATTTTGTACAGTGCAAAATGTATATTAATATAGTCCTATTTTATAGTCTTTATGTCCGCAGAGGAGCGTACAGTCTCTCTCCCTCCACCGTGCCTTTCTCACGCACACAATAAACAACGACTGCTACGAGTGTAAACATTTACCAAATCCCAAATGAAACGTAATTACACGTAAATAATTAAATTTTGACCTTCCAGAATTGGCCTACAAGGTGGTCCGGGGACATTTTTACACACATCAAATGGAAGAGAAGCTTTCATTCACTGTTAAAGAGACTGCTTTAGAGGAAACTACTAGAACTGTTGGGTCCTTGTAAATTTTGGAGTGTGGTCTAGACCTACTCTATCTGTAAAGTGTCTTGAGATAACTCTCGTTATGAATTGATACTCTAAATAAAATTGAATTGAATTGAATTGCTTGTTTGTCCATTTCTGAATAGGCTGATCGTTTGAGATCTGCTCTAAATTATCGTCGAAATAACTTTATTTTATTGTATTTATAGCAAGGTGTAAATAATAATTTGACTTGACATGGCGTGCACAGGTGAACTCGACTTCTTGTTTGTGTTGTGTAGGAGACAGAAAACCGCCCACTCCCCTGAGTAAGCAGCAGCAGCAGCAACATGAAGACTTGAACAGCGTGCATGGACTCAGTCTCCCTACCTCATCATCATAACCGGGACTTACAACCACCTTAATTACCAAACCCATTTAACTGAACTCTTTTCAACAACTCCAACAGTAAGTCGGAACAATAACGGCTCCATTCTCCGAGTTGCAGCTTACAGACAAACACAGACCTAGTCACATTCGTTATGAATACAGTGGCCTATAGCTTTATCGGCCTTATGGCCATATGAATGTAAGCTTGCATGGATGTATCGGTGTTTCCCCTCCCAATTTTTTGAAATACTTCCTGTTGCCAGACTGTATATTCCCTTATGGAGACTACAGTTTTTATTTTTAAATACATAATATTTGTCAGTCCACTCTGTCATTGATGTTTAATTATAAAACAAAAACAAAGGGCTACTCTGTAATCCGCCATTTTTATGTTATCATAATTTGTGGCCATGATCCCGATTCTACAGTGACTCATCTATGTGAACAAAGAGGTAAATTGTCTAAATGTAAAATATTTGCAAAAGCTTTAATTATATATTTTTATAATTTCATTGTAAATATAAAAAAATAAAGGCTGTTTTAAATGCCATGTGTTCCTAGTTTATATGTTTCATTAGAGATCCACGAAGGGCACGAAGTTTATTGTTTGGTTCATTGCGCTGGTTAATGTCTAAATTATGGAAGTTAGGTGTTGATGGTATCAGCTTAAAATACAGGAAATGTAAGTTTCTCTGATAAAGTAACGGCTCCCTAACTTCAAAAAAATGAGTTTTGGTAATGTCTTGAAGGGGTATACCAATTGTTGTCTGTTTTCCAACTGGAAGGAAGAGAAAGATAACTTTATCTGAACGGAAGTTCGATCAGTGCCATGTCGTTTTCTGTAAGTGTTGTAAAATAGCCTACATTTTTATCATATAATAAGTGAATAATCGAAGTTTTTGCATAACATTTGAACCTAAGGGTTCATTACACCACTACCTACTGGGAGAAGTAATTTATTGACTCAGGTGTAACACGTCCACAGACAGGGCGCCTCCGCTGATGCTATCTCACTTGTAAATGATACCTGCCATGATGGAAATCAGAGATCTGATCATGCACGTTAATGAACGCTGTGTATCCTACAGGAGAGCAGCTTACAGTCCAAATCTACCCGCATGCATCCACAGGAGCTTGCCCAGGGATGTGTGTTCCCGTATACAAATAACGAGACTTTTCCCATACCGGCCTTATGTCTGCTTACTCTCTAAGGTTTAGAGGGTAAACAGGCCACAGGAATTACCAGTTTAGAGTCCAAACTGTTAATTCCTGTGGCCTGTTTGCTTCAACAAAAAGCCTTCTCACAGGCATAGAACTGCTCGTCACTCATATTTATGTGACCATCATATTCCAGGATTTGGCTTCTGTTTTTTTGGGGTGGTCAACCGACCCTATCTTAGTCTATTTTACTATGCTTTTATGCAATACTACCAAAATATCATACATAATTAATATCATTAATTATATTGTGCGATGCAGATATGTTTTCAAAGGGAAAGATTATCATTAAAAATAACATTGGATTCCTTCAAAGAAAATTTCAATGCTGTGTAATGTGGCCTTATTAGAAAAGTAACCCCTTGGCTGAAATATCATCAAAAATAATTCGTTTTATCATATCGTTGGAATTTGTGAAAGTTGAGTAGACCTAGTTTTTGAATTTGTTTTCTTCTTACAACAAATCAATACTTTTGCTAATTTCCTTTAATTAACATCAGCTGTCCAACATTTTAATTAAAATAATACACGTCCAGTCTGTCATACATCTGAATTTACAGTTCATTTTTAATATTGTATTTCTAATCTTGTTGTGAATCAAAATTACTTTGGAGCAGTAGAAAGAGAAATACATATTTCTTTTAATATAGGAATATTTTTTATAATAAGTCATTTATTGGTCTAGACAGCTTTGAACTAGTACAATTTCAATCTGGACTCTAAGGTGCTGCCGGCTCCACATCACCACATTGTCACGTGATACAGGACGGTGAGGTCATGGGGAATATGTGCAACACGGTTGGTTTGGTGAGCAACCAGTAAAGTTTGATTGAGTAAGTTTGAGCCCTTCTGTGGAATTTAACAGCACCTTCAGTGTGAATGCAACCAGACACAATAGTATGTTATTCAGTGTAGTGGTTTTTCCTTTTTTTGAGGCCTGAAGTTCTTTTTGAATGAAATATGTAATGCTAAAAACACTGTTTTATAGTTCCAAACATATAGGCCCATTGACCTTTCTTTTAGAATAAGAAACACTGTACATTGGCTGGGTTTCCACTGAGCTGAGACATGGCTCATTCAATGAGACTATTGATTGCATCTGATTTTGTAAACAATGATGAGCCTGATCAGCCAAATCCCCATCAGGGTTGTTAACACTCTAAAAGCAAAACGTGAGACTGGAGGGAGAATCAATTTGGAGAGTAACTCCTGCATTTCTCCTAAAGATGAATTTTGAACTCAGTTATGTACCATATGGACATACATTGATTGTGGTAATTAAAAGCCTACTTCATCCCAAACAAAGTGAGTAGATTGTTCCAGGCTGGTCTCACTGACTGGGAATTTACAGATATGTATTTTTTATTCTGTTTTCTTGATTACGGCTATGGGAGATAGTTGGGAATTCAAGCTGAACCACCACAGAACAAAGACATGTTGTTCATGAAAAAGGTCGGACGGTATTATTTCCATATATGGGTTACTTTCAAACTAGAGTTAACATTGTGCTTTTTGAACATGTTGTTGGGCTTTAAAAAGTTGTTCCTAATTTTGTTGTCCTAAAATGTAAACATAAATACTAATGGAGTTTACCTGCCAAGCCTTCATGCAAGTAGGATGTCAAAAATGCGACAATAATCAACCTTGCTTATAGGTCAGCGTCAACTTTTGAGTTTTGACTGATATGGATAATTGTTGAGAGTTCTGAAAGGGGAACTTAGAAACAGGGAAGTAACTTATTAGCAGGATGTAATATCCTACAAACAAAAGACAAAGCACTGTGGTGTCACACTGATTAGTTTTCATGTCAGGTTTTAGGGTACACCCTGGAATTTGGGTGCCCTCTGAACTCTATTTGGCAGTCATTGATTCCTTTCCCCGTTTTGCAGCAAAATCCCAAATTACTCAGTATATCCAAACATTAAGATGGCTTATGAGTACACACGCTCCATGACTGGAGTCGTTCTGTTTTCCCGGATACCACTTGGGGTTCAGAAAACACTCCTTCATGGTGGCGGGGTTACTTCCTGTGGGACCTATGGTCATCAATCAGGACAGCAAGTGATACCCCCCACTGCGTCTTCTGCAGACCCTCTGCGTTAGAGGGGCAGCAGGTGGGCTAGTTTTAGATGGTTGTTTCTTATTGATACGGAGCACAAAAAAGATTTATCATGAGAGTTTTGAACACTGTTAAATGTTAAAAACGGAGCCATCGTTTCATTTCTTATTTTCTTTTCTTCTAAAGATATTATAACTTCACAAGGTAAAACGTGTGCTATTGAAATATACACAGCTCAACAGCTTTCAATAAACTACTTTTATTATCACTACACAACATTTTGCCAACATGTTGGTTACATATTCTGGTGTCCACTGTAATATGTACTATATTTGGAGTAAATGTTGGACCCGAAAGACAAGGAAGTTGCATGCCAGACCTTCAATGAAACTAGTGACACACAAAAGTGTGCAGATGCCCAAACTTAAACACTGCTCTTACTCCGGGTCCTTGAGTGTGTTACCTCTGCAACTCAAACTTGAAAGGATCCTCAAATACCACAATCTTAAACAGATACTTGGAGAGATGGATAAATACTTTGCCTCCTTGATCCTAATGGACATGATATTAAGCAGTATTAATAATCCAGGCAGTAAAATGGTGACAGAGATTCCTTAAAAAGCATGAACAGGCACTCCCATCTTCAACTGTACCAATTCATCAATGTCTAACAAGTGTAATGGAAGGATTGAGTGTTCTTTTGAGACCAAAGTTCAGTTTATGTGTTGGACACTTTGTTGGGTATGATTGAAGACATTTTACATTATCTGTACTTTTTATGTCGAGGGGGAAACTACCCCAGGCAGGCCAGGAGTCACTCACTCACTTCTCTGCCTTTGCATGACTCAAAGTCAACAAGAGAGCATCTTAGGACATGGCGACATGGCAGACCAGACAGGTCTTTGAAAAAGCCAAGATACATGAGAAACCTTTTAAAAAGAGAGAGTGGCAAGTTGGCAAACTGTCAGATTCTGAAAAGAAAAGCAGGTTCAGCAGTTTCTTTGCTGAAATTTCTAGTGAATTGACTCGCCATGGAAACATGGAGGATGCAAACATGTACAATGTTGAAACATGTCCTTGTCACGGCCTTTGACAAGCAGGATATCATTTTCTTGAATTCTTGCCATAGCTGCCAGCCTAACATTTACATTGAACAAATTTACTGACGTAGGTTTTGTTTGAACAGTAAGGGGGACACATTGTAACCGGGGGTCTGGGTGAATTTGTACGCAACAATTTGTGTCTTTCCTGCATCCATTAATGGTGTATGTCTTTATTTATGTTAAGAGAATAATAATAACAATAATAATAATAATAATAATGATAATAATAATTATACTTTTGTGTTTTGCAATGTATTTGTAGGAATCATGTACATCTCTACAGCAAACTATTACAGAATGAGATGTGGTTAAAGCAATACACTGCAAAGTTTAGATCTATACATAAAAGACAAATGAAATTACAAGAAGGCGGACCTTTATTTTTCACTCTTCTGATGTATTCCTTAACCCCCAGATGTAGCACAAGTATACACAATTATTGTCCTCCGTACATGTTTTGAGCCCCCTGAACAGTTATTATAACCTCTTGTGGGGGGGTGTTGTCTTTCATTTTTTTCTGAGGGGGACAAATCTATCTCTTCTAAACATTGGGATGCATGTCCACTGCAATCTATGTCCATGTTGGAATTTGATGCGCGGGCGTGTAGAGAAAATTATAAAGGCTTACCGGCAGTTGACATGAACAGAAAACAAGATCAATATTGGTATTTGGCCAATTTGTAAGTGATGCATTCATGTTTTTACCACCCAAAACTAATACACCAAAGCAGTGGGTCTGTAAGATGTCATCCTTGTAATGCAATCACCACTGACTTTTTTTCCTTCCACTGACTGTCCATAGGATTTCCAAGCACCCAGAGTTACAGCTCTGTAGTCTAGAGGATGATAAATGTCTCCCTTCCATGTTCTTACTTGCTCTGCCAGCTAACCACATCAACCAACGGCTCTAAAAGCAAAAGGGACAGAGACATGATGATGACATTTGGCTTTCTAAATGAAAACGTATCATTTCACATTTGCTCTCAGTAGATTCCGTTGCTGTTTCGAGTCCTAGAGGATACAGCAATACAGCAATAAAGACAAAAACCACAACATCACATTGAATTGCAGAGTTTGGAATTGTATATACAGATGACTAAAAGAGCATGAAATGATGTTTGCAAACACAATTAAAATGCATGCTTTGTAAATACTGAATGAAGGCAGGTATATTTTTGTAAAACTAAAAGCACTTGAAATTTGTGTGTAGTGTCAGTAATGGGTATGTAAATATCAACATTTAGAAGGACTGTGCAGTTCTTTACTGGAAAGTCAAAACCGTCATTATGGAAATTTGTCTGCAGTTTTTTAGTGGAAATCTATTTTTGTGAAGAACTGGGCACAGACAGAGAGACAGTCCTCTGTGCAGGAGGATCCTCTCTAATTTGTGGAGACTATAGAATTAATGTTCTGCCCTACTGCCCATCTGTGACTTATTTAAAGTGTGCTGTAACATATACTGTGCTAAATGTTGCCACACGCATGCCAAAGGCTACCAGCAAAAAAGCTACAGGGAGTTGGATTTAAGGGTTGCCTTCAAGTTAATCTTTGGCTCAAATTCTTATTAGGTGATAATAAGATGATGACTCTTCTCCCAAAAATGTGAGTGGTGAACTAGCGTACTGTCTGTTGGTTCAGAAGGGAAAATCCTGCAAGAAGTTAGATCTATGAAATGAGTGAAGAGACATTTTTCTGTTTAGATGGACTGGCATATAAAAAAGTATCCTTTTGTATGGCTGATGTTATTCTATATTTTGGTATTGTCAACATATACCGATGCAAGATCAAAGCAACATTTTTTTTAATCCATCTCGCAATACTTTGTGACTTCTTGACCCTGTCTGTGGCTCTCGGCTCAAAGCCTACATTTATTACAAATGTGTGAATCTTTAAACATAAGTCTCAAACATATATTTTCTTTTTTGTAAATATGCCAAGTTATCTTCTCAAACAGCCGGGCATTGTAATTTATAGCAAACACAACTCCAACATATGCTTTTGTTGGGGACTATTTTCAGCAGTGGAGAAATATCTGTTTGATGTTATACTGTATTTACAGTTTTCACGGAAAGGGGATTGACTCAAAAAAAACTAAAATGTGTGTGTTAAAAGTAATAAAGGAACACTTCAGCCAGAGCAACAGTGTAGCTCATTCATTCATTGATTGTTTGGACAACAAGAGGCCTATGGTCAGGAGCATAAGTATTTCTATTGTAAATATATGTAAATGTATGAAGTACGTATCAACGCACAGTATGTAATAAAATGCAATTTCAACAGTATTGAGAGATTCGTCTTTTTTATTTTCATTTTAACTTGACCGTGTCAATGACCAAGAAAAGTTCCTACAATAAACTTCCATTCTGATAATATGCCATCTCCACCTTCCAGTGGAGGATCAGGGTTACTGTTGGGATTCAGCCTTTCACATCAGAGGTCACATCAAGTCATATCTTTGCTTGTTTGGATATAATGCATTCAAATGTGTATAACGGGAAACGCTTAATATCATATATATTATATATTTAAAACATATTTTTAAAAAGGTTCAAGAAATAATAAATTCATTGGCTTCAGGCAAAATAAGAAGGCCTTGTAGGTGTACCAGAGACCTAGATTTCCTGCAATCCAAGTAAATAGGAAAATAAGAAAATAGTTGATGGTCATGCAAGGGGGGGAAACAATCACCCCATGAAAGCTTGCCACACATCTCACTCAATTGTGGGGCAGATTTTTCATGGTGGTATCTTTTGTGTGTATATGGGAGTACACATGTTTTCCTGCCGGACAACCTCATCCCATTTTTTAAAAAAAATCATAATTTTAATTTGAGTGTGTGATGAATTGTGTGCCTGACTCATCTTGTTGGGATTTTGTATAAACTATTATAGTAATTTGTGTCAAAGGAGATCTTAATCTTAATGGGACCTACAGAATAAAGGAAGATTAACTAATTCATACAGATGGATTCAAAGTTCAAGAGGAAATTTTGACGGCATAAACAGGAGAAAATTACGAACATGCTAACTCAGATAGTCTGTGGGTGTGTGTGACCAGGGTTTAAAAGAGGCAAATAATAACTCAGTGTGTGGGTGGTGTATGGTCATCACCTCGGTATTCAAACGAGATAACAGGAAGTAGCCCTCACTGTTCTGTTGTTCAGGTGTAAAGCATGCAGGACCTGTTAAATACCGTACAGGAGAGAATGTTTTCGCCATGTAGGGAGTTGTACAGATGATGCAACAATAGGTGAAAAGTAAACAAAACTGACTGACATTGACCAACTCTTTGACTGTGCCCATCTGCTACCACTCGCTAAGTGTTTGTGACAACAACACCAGTCAGAGCTGCTAGCACCCATTAAGTATCAGATGCTAAGGACCTTATTGACCGATAACCAGGACAGACTCTTGTCTAAATCAACACAAATGTGACCTATTTGATTTAGCAACATCCGGGATGAAATAAAAGAAATACATAACTGGCTGGCGTTTCCCATATTGACACTGTCATCAGGTTTAAACAGCAAATGTTTCTGTTTGGTCTGTCCGTGAGTACCCAGGAAGCCCTTTGAAAAACATGGAGTGGAGCCAGTTGTAGAGAACCATGCATGTTGCCGATGTTGGTGCTTTTCACTCACACACGCCTTTGCCATCTCAACACTTGCACGCAGCATTGACCCAAAGGGTGGCTGTTAATTTGGCATGGCGAAAACACGGCTTTAAACTGAATGAAGGGTCTCATGTAGAATATACAGCTCCACAAGCCAAATGACATCACACAAATATGGAAATTACTGAAAGGCAACATGGCATAATGTGCATTTAAGAGGAAGAGAGAAAAAAAAAAAAAAAAAACTGTCTGTTTGTTATGTATATTCTTGGTATAGAATACTCAATATTTTACTTGATATTTTACTTAATATTTTTATATCTTGATATTTTAGTTATTTTTTGCATCATTAAACAGTACAGTTGCATAAGGTTGTGCTGTTTAGGTTTATATTTTCATATGAGGAATGCATAAAAATGCAAATTAAGGCCGGACGTGGGGCGTAGTGTTGGAGTAGTGACAGATGGGAAAGTTGCTTCAACAGCTTACACACACACAAATAAGCAAATAATTTTGCGCTGCATATCAATTTATGAAACCAAAACCCGGTCAAATAGCGGTTGAACAAGTCTTCATTGCTTAAATAGAAATACAACTACCACAATGTTAAATATTCTCTATTATGGGTAAAAGTCCTTCAATGATACTACTATCAACAAAATGCAGTATCAAAAGTAAAAGTACTCATTATGCAGAGTGGTCTTTCATAGAGTTAGATGTATATTACCATATTTTCTGACATGTGATTGTTTAAGCAACATGTATATGTTTTATTTTGTCAAAGTGGAAAAGCATGACATATTGTATTGATTCAGTTTCATCTTTAACAATGTATCTTATTTCATAAGCTGGTTTGTTTTGTATTTGAAATCTTAATCTGGAAACAAAGTAGTAAGTCAAGTTGTCCGATAAATGTTAAAAAAATACAAAATAAATGTATGGAGTAGAGGGATAAAGCAGCATTATATGATAATTCTGAAGCAAACTAAAGTATACATTAAAACTGTTCTTAAAGTACTTAAGTAAAGTACTTTCTTCCAAGTGTGCAGAGCTTATGTGCATGAATTTACTATAATCTACATTTTAAATTAAAATATATGTATTCTGTCTCTATGTCAAATATACCACCATGTCAGATGTAGCTCAATTCTTTATTCAATGTCTTACGTAAATACAATGACATGGGTCTACATCTAAAAATCAACAAAACCACACTACTGAATTATGTAAAGGCAAAATGTTACACATTACTTTTGTTTAGTTAATACAGTTAGTACAATAATGTAATATTATATAATTAGATGTAAAGATACTTTGTAACGCTTTTTTTTTCTGAAAATACACTGGACTCCTCTGCAGACAAGATACAAAGCCATGTGGGTGTCTGGAGAGCCTCTCAGTCATCACCCTCGGCTGCACACTGATTCAACCAGTAGTCCCACTTCCAAGCCACAATAGCAAGGTGGGCCTCTGCAGAAATGCTTAAACTGCATTCAGTTGTCTAGTGAGCCCTCCGTCTTTCAGCTCCAATCCTCTGTCTGTCACTGTGTGAAACCCTAATGAGAAACACAATAATTTGTCTGTTCTCCGGGTGAGGACTATGTTAGTAGCTTAGTAAAGAAGGCGTGTATGTTTTGGCTAAAAAACTATCTCAAAGTGCCTATTGATGTCGACGCTGTGTGGACTCGAGTTTTATCTTAACAATTATTTAGTTTCAAGGTCAACATTTAACACTGATTCCTACCTTGTAAATGAATGTAGGACAACATTAGTAAGGCTTGAATCAAAAAATGGATATTTGCTAAATGTTTCAATAACGGAAGACATCATGCATAAGTGTACAAGTACATGGTACATGTACAGTGTATTATTACATATACAACACAATTTTATTGTGTAACTTGACAGTATGGTCATGTTTATCCCACAGTTACACAATAAAGCTAAATATGTCTTCATGGGAAATGGCAAAGAGAAGTCGTTAATCATCTCCACAGCTAAAAAAGCAGCTTGTGGAGCCTTGCTAGCTGAGACAGACAAAAGGTGAGTGTCAGAGTGATAGAGGAAGTGCTTGTCTTCTTTTCCTGCTTTCTGTGGCAAAAGAATGAAGAGGATGTCTCCGTGTACACCAGGGCTATCCATTACTGAGTTAACAAGGTTTCGGCTACTCTATAAGTGAAATCCAAGGCTGTCCCGCTGTCTGTCACACGAAATAAAAAAACAAATAAACACACACATGAATTTGCCGAGGTTTTACTCGGGGGTCGATATGTGCCAAAGACTGCTGAGACTTTGTCCATTAAAAACAAAAGACTGGATGGATACACCATTATGCCATCTCGGGTCCACCTGCAAATGGAAACATGGACATTCTTAGAGGAAGGCGTACATTTCCCTCAAAGAAAAGTTTTTTTTCCTGCAAGACCGACTAGTCAACCCAATAAAAAGAAGTCAGGAAAAGCAAGGTGAAGCGCCTCTGTGCTGCTCGATTGCACTCAAAATACATCGTGCAGCAAGTTGAATCATTCCACTTACAAAGAACTAAAAAATTGTTCAACAATAAAAAAAAAACTTGATAAATGAAGTTAAGTAGAATGTATCAACCACAACATGTCCTTAAAATGCTTAAAATTCAAAGAAATATGCCAGTGAAAGAGAGTAAGTAGATATACAGTATTTACTTAAATACTGTACATAAGTAAATTTTTTGAGCTACTGGAGTATTTCTATTTTATGCTAATTTATGCTTCAACTCCACTACATTTCGGAGGGAAATATTACTTATCAGTATTTTCATTCCACTGCATTCATTTGACAGCTTTAGATAGTACTACTTTACAGCTAAAGATTTTAATTTAAAAAAATGTAATGCACTGTTAAAGATTAAATCAGTGGTTCCTAACTTTTTTTTACCAAGTGACCCCCGTATAAACTTATCAGATTGTTCCATTAAATAACTGAGGTATTTATGCAGTATTTTCAAAATTAGAAAAAATTTGAGAAAGTATGAAAATATACCACATAATTAATCATTTTTAGACTTCTTTAGATTGATTTTGTCACTCAAATTCCTATGCTATTAAGGAATTAAAGCATCAGTAGTTAACAATCTAATCATGTAATAACATGTATCACTGACAGGGGCCATTTATCTGCAGAACAAGTATTTTTACTTTTGAAGTACATTTTGTACTTACATACATGTGCTTGAGTTTTGATGCAGGACTTGTACTTGTAATGAAACACTTTAAACATGTTGTACTGGTCCTTTAACTTCTGATTACTTCTTCCACCACTAAAATCATATTATCTGCAGCACCCTTTTTCAACGCCACATTATTAAGGAAAATGTGCAGCATTACAACACAAAGAGTAAGTTTGATGTTGCCAAGTTTAAAGTATAGTAAATGTGAAACATATGTGCATGCATATCATTACTGAAATATTCCAAGACATTCTTCATAAAATCTAAGCTAAAACATGATTTATCACTTGTGTTCATTGTCCCTGGCTGACTGGCATGAATTAAATCACCAAACTGTGAATGGGCAAAACAAGACATTGAACAATAAGCAAATTATACAAATTAGGCTCTTTACATCATTAATGTATTTTGCATGTGCTGTTTAGTATTTTTCTTCAGTATGTTTGAGCTTCTTCCCACATCCATCCGTCCTCCTTGGCTGGAGCAGCAAAGCAGATGTCTATACTTTCATCGCATGCAGCTATCGGGCAGGTCAGGAGAATCCAGTTTCTCTATTTGGTGTTGATAGGCGGGATAAAGGAAAATTGATTCCCTCAGTCTCATCATTGCAGGTGTTTGCCTTCATGACCAGCGTCTTCGACAAGCAGTTTTTCATTACACTGTTGAGAAAGGAGGACCTTCGAGTCTTGTGCATTCCGACAATGCTCTGAAGAGTGTGTAATTTTGGAGACTAAATTTAGGGGGGGAGGAAAATCAGTTTTTATTCAAAGCAGACCGGACTCAAACGGAGATGCACCGCACTGTGGTTGGACTTCAAACCAACTCGTTACTCGCCCTTTTCATGTTCAGACTGCTGCAAATCTCCGATCCCTCTGAACACAGCTGAAAAAAAGACTGTTGTTGATTTTGTTTCCATCTTTGTGGGAGGCTGTCTCCTTAATAACGTGCACATTGATGGTGAAGCAGCTGACGAGCAATTTGTAGAATTTCTAAGATCTTGTCTTAGTCCGCAGCTGTAGTTCATATATTTAACTTCAACTAGTCAGTAACTTTAACCAACAAATTCCATTTGTTGTCAGCTTCTTTGTACAAAAATAGTTTGTAGTAATTTCACTTGGAAGTGATTGATGCAAAGCACTCTCAGAAGTGAGACCTTTAGATCAAACTAAGAAGATAGGTTAGATTTCATCATTAGAGTTAATCCATCAACAATGCCAGAGCACTGAATAAAGCCAGAGTAAATGAGTGTGTTTGCTCTGTCTTAAGAGCAAATATTAGTTTGTCCAGATAATGCTACAGGGCTGCTGAGGGTTTCCACAATGCTTAAGTTACACCAATGTCGGCTCTTTTCCACCAGAAGAATTGTTTCCAACTCTTTCTTCTTCTTGAAAGCCAAACATCAGTAGCAGTCTCAAGTGGCTGAAAGTTTTAGTTGATAATCCGGTCTGTCACTCAGACCCACAGTGAGATTAATGGCAGGGGAACTCCTATCTGGCAAACATCCCACTCAATCAAAACAGACAAATTGATTTGAGAAATAGTTCTCAGATACAGAGCTGGAGCAGAAATTGTTGGTTTATTTTGTATGGGATCATGTGAGGGTGGAATGTTGTTCAAAATAATAAAAATAGCAATTGCTATTCAATAAATGCAGATGCTATTTTAAGAAACCAGCAGTATACATGGATATTGTGTAAATAAAGGTGGGAAAGCCAACTGTCCCTCAAAATGTTAACATTTATGTAAGAGCTCGGATAATTACAGTTAAGGTACTGCTATTTGTGTGATCTCCTATGAGAAGTGATCAGTGTTGAATTAGAGGCTTAGAGGGAAAAGGGAGCCCTCTACTGCCGAGTCAAGCCACCATACAGCTCTGAACACATTTTCCTCCGTCTTATGCCTGCTGTTATGAACCAGGAAGTGTTTGCTGCTTCATTAGGTCAGCAAGAGTGCACAAGCTGCTCAGAGATTTCCCACAAAAAGCAATTTTGATCGAACCCTTCAATCAAAGGTCAAAGAGGAGACATAACATTGACAGGCTGATAATGAATTCGGACTTTTAGTGAAATACCCCTGAAAAATAAATGACCCCGCTTTCTAACTAAAACATGCAATCACGCGACCATTAAAGTAACCAACAGAGATGAGATCCAGCTAAACCACACTGACGCAGGAGCTGCTGTACTGCATGAACAAATGCTGCAGATTTGCAGCTGCAAGATAGGCACTACTCAGCCATGGAAAATATAGGGTCTAGATATGACATTCACAGAGATAATAGCAGCTTCACGCTACGCTAGGTCCAAAGGGAGCTGAGCACTTTGATCTTTTGTTGCATCTGTGAGGTATTTTTATGTTTATTTGTTATGGGACTTTGGGCAATTTCGTATCCGTGTGCGCTTTAGGAGAGCAAGCTCATTAATCCCCTTTCTCTCAGTGACATTGAAAGAGCTAAAAGGATACCTGTCAGACTGTTTGAAGTTGTGTTAATTGTGAACGAACACGTCGAAAAACGTCGAGCCGAACCAATCTTAGATCCTACTCAATGATCTTGCCTTGTTGACTGCCCCTGAAAACGCTGCTCTCGTTTCAGACCCGCCGATAACCATCTTTAATGAATAGCTGTGTGCTTCAAGGAGTGCTCGCTGATAGAGATCATTTCAGGAACGGTGGGGTTCAGGTCTCAATAACAATCAGGGAATTCCATCTTAACCGTTTGGATGTCCTCCATAATGCCACACACTCTGAGATTGCTCTTGCAATGGACCTACACCAAAATAAAACTTGGCAACAGCAAGGCATTCTTGCCCAATTCCAACAACTCCAAGTCTGAACACCCCAGGCCCCCTCCCAGCTCCAGGATCTATCTGTCGACGTGAACCCTAACTCTTTGTTGGTGCTTTCTGATTTCAGGTTGAGATACCGCACAGCTAACAGCCTTATTTAAAGCGGGATGGCGAGGCTGGCGACTGAAGGCACAAGCACAGCTCCCTGTGAGTGCGTCTAAAAGGCCCAAATTGAGCCATTTCCCCCCAATCTCCAGGGAGAGTCCTTATCGTCTGTAAGATCCAGAGTAGACTGTGTATAATTTGCAAAATACTATGCTGATACTGCAAATGAGGTTTAATAGCTTTTGAGGCCCAGTTAAGCTTCATAATGTAGGTTTGTGGTTTGATAACCAGTAGCAGAGACATTGTCTTGTAGAAAAAAAAACACAAGAGAAAAGGCAAGGCATCAGTCAGTAGACATCTGCTGTCATACTTGAATGACATTTGTGGGCTTGCTCATCCTGTCTTGACAGTAATTAGACATGGACAACACAAGCAAAAACTGCTCTGTTCTGTTTTCTTTCCCCCAGGTTAGATGAGAACTGTAATCAGTCAAGTCTCACTTTGACAAGCTGTCAACCTTAATACAATAGCGTTTTGTTACACTTGCGGTGACACTATTTGCTAATTTCTAACCCAACCCTTTAAATGAGTTTAATGAATTGAACAAAATGTAATCATGGCTGATGCTGTCATCAAAGCAATCAATCATGTCAAACAAGTCTACCTTTAACAGCAGCAACAACAACAACCTGCCCAATACCTAATGTTGAAGTAAAATTACATTGCAGAGATCTTTATTGTTTGCCGTTGACATTTTTTTTAACGTGACAGATTGGAGTTTGAGCTAGAGATGGCTGGCAGAGATTTGTTTTACTCCAGCCACATAGTCAATTTGATGTGTTCTTGGAATGTTTTTGGAGCTTTCTTTAGCCCAATTATTACGTTCGATGATGAGAGTCATCCAATTACAAATGTATTGGCGGATATCAACCAAGCTGTTTAGAGTTTTAAAACTTGGAATAAAAGATGGTTCTTCTTGGTAACAAATTGACAACTTAGTTAGAGTCTACAGCAAGGGTAGCAGCTCTGTGAGGCTGTATTATAGCCAAATGCTAACATCAGCATGCTAACATGTTCAAAATTATTATTATCATTATTATAAAGAAAATATGCTGATTGATTTAGCAGGTATACAGTAATGATGAATGTCCAACATTCAAGTGGGCAATCCATCCAATAATTGTCAAGACATTTGTCTCGACAACTATTATTACATATATGCTGGTGGTGCTAGAGGTAAAGTCAGAGGATCAACAAAGTCAGCAGGATTCATCTTTGTGGGGACCATGAATCTTTGTTAAATGTCATGGCAGTCCAGTATTTCTGACTGAATGGTCTCTGATTATTACATACTTTTTCAAATGATGTAACCTAACATCTAACCTAAGTGAAACAATTCATGTGTCAACGTGAACGCTACTATTTAAATATTATTATTTATTTATTTAAAAACAGTTAAAAATTATTTTTCATTCCCTTTTCTGCTTATTTTTTCACTACAAGTTCAGCTTCATACTCTGAAGATACTACAGAAAGTAGGAGATGATACAACACAGTACTCTACATTATGCATTTATTACTCAATACTCCTTTCAAAAGGCAGAGCTTGGACAGTATGTAACCACTGTGAGCACAGCTGCAGCTACTCTACCTGGCTGTGCTGAATGAAGCTGTGGCTGTGGATATGGTTATTGCTCGAACTATAGCACGTTTGTGGTTGAATCTAGGATGCTATGGTTGTGGTTAAGATAGTTGTACAGTGGCAACTCTTTACTGCTCATGCTAACATTAGCCAAGAAAGCATTTTTAAGCCACACAAGATTTGAACCCGCCGTGCTTCTATCAGACGAGACAGATGTGTTACCAACACACCACAGGAGTTCAGGAACACAGTAGCTTCAGCCAGCACCACCCTGTCAATTCACTGCACACATACAACCCTGCTTGTAATTAGTGATACACCCCTCATAAACTAATGTCTCACAGCAACAATCAAAGTGATCCCATGGTTATAGTCATAATCACAGCTATAGTCTGTGAATCAGCATTGGTGGCAGTCTGTGAGAGAGCTAGGTTAACAGTATCTTGTAGTTAACCATGTTATTGTATTTTGTGCAGGCAGACCAATATTGCTATCCCTAGAGCAATGCCACTAACATGACTAACAAATTAGGAATAAAGACAAAGCATTTCAGCATTAGAATTAACTGTCTAACACTTTTGTCATCATCTCTGTCCTCCCGTTTCACATATAAGATGGGAACATAACGTTTCTCATATATCTGTTTAAGACTGGCTTATCTGAGTAAAGAGCAGATAAAGGAGAAGATGAGACGCTGCTGAGAGAAGAGCTTTACCGGGTGTGACAGGCAGTGACCTGCCTTGAACAGGTAAGGAATAGTTTTCTCACCTCAAACTACAGCTAATGAGGTTATAAGTATGGCAGGCTAAACTCTAAACTAATGATCCGATTTTGTGTCTCTTGACACTCAGTTCAAAGCAGGCAACACAGAAACTGAATTATTCAAATCAAAATCAAAATCAAACAGGTCCCTGTTTGGATAATCAAGGTGAAAAATTGATAGGAGATACTATCAGCGATAGATTATCCATTCAGGATGAAATGGGCTTCCATGAGACCGGAGATAGGCCTGTGCAAACACATTCCCATCCGCTAGTGAAAATGGATATGTTGTTGACCTGTCCAGCCAAACAAAAGCCATTCCCAGCGCTCAGGTGAGTAACCCTCCTCCAGCCTGAATCTCTTAACTAAATATTGTGTGTGTCTTGCTTTATAGCCAAGAGTCTGTCTGTTTACCTTCAGATCCAGGGGATTAGAGGATCAACACTACTTGCAGGTGGGGGGACTCCCAGTTCTCAGGTAGACAGAGAAAAAATACGATATTATGTGTTCCTCTGCTGCTCGTTTGATTTGTGCAATAAAAATGTAATAAAAAATAGTCAGTTACAAAAATAGCCCAAAAATTGTCTTTATATACTTATTCAATTGAATTGAATTCATCATATGTTCTAGTTCATGATGAGTAGAAATAAAATATCTAATTTCATAAAGAAATAGTGTCATAACAGTTTTTGTTAATATGTCATGTTTGACAATCCCTATAATTGAATCTAAATCCTTGTGCATCATAACTGAGTCAGCCTCCTGAATCCAGTTAAAGGCTTCACTCCAATATTACCCATTCAGCAATTACTGTTGGGAGTGGGATTTAGTTCTGTAATGACCGAACTGAGCTGGCCTGAACTTCAGTGCTGCACAGTGAGCACGATGGGAGCAAAGATCCTCTTCTGTGGCTAGAGCAGTGGAGCGTGAGCCAAAATGAGAATTAGAGTAAACTTCAACATGTCAGCACGTTCTCATATCATTTATTTTCCACTGGTTTGGATGACTGTGGCTAAGATGATTGCTGATGATTTTCGAAAAAAGTCGTTTGCACATCCCCACAAACTTGTATAACATGATCTCTTGTGCCAAGCCCGTTTTTTTTTTTGTGGAACAGCTGGGAGAAAGCTGGATTTTCATCTCAGATATTTAAACATTCCTTCCTCATCTATGTGATATGAACTGCAAAACCTTGCCACTCACTGGTATCCTTACCACATATCGTATCATACTTTTTTATTAACCTTTTCAAGGGCCATCTGCAACTCTGTAAAGCAATTCAAAGGAATCTTGTGTTTATGCATATCAATTAAAAAGAGAAATGCCAACCATGCAACATGCATTTTATCCTCATCACCTTTAGCGTCATTCTTTTACTTAGCCAATGCAAAAGTGCCAAAATGTGCTTTTTCCAATCTCAACAAATCTGAAAAGGCTGTGGTCCAACAGATTGTGCAGGGTTTGTACATGAGGGCACATTGACTGTGTGCAGTGGAGGGAGGTATCTCAATCTAGCACTAGGAGGCATCCACATGGGTGGTAAAGGAGGAAAATGGAAATGGTAGCCATCTTTTCTGCATGTTTAAAGACAAACAATCTGATGGCTTCATGTCAACACAAAAACTGATAGTACTACTCAGCATACAACACTGATATTTCCAGGGTTCAATATTTGCACCATCCACAAGCCAAATTCTGGTGACATAATGTAAGTGGCTGGTAGATTTGCTTCAGTCACCAGTCCAAAAAAAATCTATTGATAAAATGAAAAACATTCACTAGCCATTTGTCTGGTGGACCAAAAAGTTAATTTAAAAGTTCAGAATATTTCTGTTAGTTGTTTATCCAATGTCCAAACCTTTTTCATCTCTACATTGTTACTGGTACATGACTCGATCCAGCTGCTGACAATGCAGAAGTACATTAACACTAACCTTGACATTATGTCTCCTTAGGGAAGCACAATAGATCAATACCATACCTAGGTAAAAGTGCCAAGTTGACAGCATCAGTGTTGATACTGTGGTAAAGGTGTGTTCGGTGTGTTCATAAATGATAATTGTGTCAAGATGCACAATGGCAACCACTCTTGCTAAGCCCTGAGGAGATTGTTCTCTATTGCTGCATGCAAGACAAGATGGACAAACTTATCTTGTATCTGTTGGAAAACACTAAGCGGTCAGTTCTGTGCTGTAAAAATGTTCCTTTACTCTTGTGGTGAGCCCTTCTTTCCAAGGACATTTAGCCTAATCCACTTCAGCTGCCTTCATTCAAAGCTGGCAAAAGACGCCCCGTCGCTGACTCTGTTGATGAAATTGCGAGACTGTTTTTCATAAAACATAAATATCTGTTAAGAGTCTGGGTATGATCCACTTTAATGAAATGATGAGTAACATTTCCTTATTGTCGCTTGCGCCCCATGCTGCACTGTGAGAAGTCATTGCCACAAATACGACTCTCCTTACATTCTGCGACCAAAGGATAGCAATTGTGCAGCACAATCCTCACGAGAAAACCTTACCATCTCCTGTTTCACAATAGCACAATTTCCACAATCTCTACCTCTTACTAAAACAACCATTTCAGTTGTTTCTAACAAATGGATACGAAGTGCTGTGTGATTTAAAAAGCAAAGTAAAAACAGATGAAATGCCACATCCCCATGGAACCTTTTGTATTGAATTATATTAAATGTTTATACAGAAAGTTGACATATTAAAAGTTTGACTACCGCGTATGTATGACAACTGGATGGACATTAGCTTTGAGTTGTGTGTTGAACTGAATAAATATATTTCCGATATTAATGTGAAAAACGTTTGTGGCAAAAGGGAGATCCTTATGTTTTACGTGGAAAAGATCCAGTCTTTACACATTGCCTGTTTGGCCTTCATTTTTCATTCTGAAAATGTTAAATATACACATTTATTGGAGCAAGCACTTCCTTTTCAAAACAAGCAAATTATGTGGCATCTTCATCATTTGGAATTTGGACATTTGGACAGCTTTATTCCTTTGTGCTTCCTTCTGCCGGCCTGCTTTCTCTTCTGAATGGGAACTGCAGAGAGTTGGGTACAACACTGCTGGGTATTCTACCAGATGGATACTCTGTATGAATCAGGGCTAAGTTTCAGCCAAGGCCCAAATGTGTGTGTTGGACTGCACATTGCATATCTGGAGACCACACAGGTTCCATAAGCATTTCTAAATCTCTCTACTGCCCTCTATCTTTGTCTGAATATTTCCCTCCGGGATCAGGGTCATAAGTTCAGCAACAGCAGGGAACCTGTGCTGAGACGAACACATGCCGTTGAGCTGCTAATTATCCTTCAACATCTCTTAAACCATGACTAATCCAACCCTAATTAATTGCACATATTTACTTTTAAAAACAAATTAGTAAAGAAGAACATTTGTCTTTACTTGCAAATGTATAACATCACAACAACTCAAGTCTTAACCAATAACACTGTATCTAAACCTCTATATCTTTGAGTCTCACAGCCTTTATTTGCATGCAAACACCTATTCATACAGAGGCTAAAAAGAAAGTGTTTTCCATCACTGCTGCTTAATTGGTCAGTTGGTGATCTACACCATCAGCATGTGGTCGTAACCTACCGCCTTTCCTATATTATCTCAATAGTGTTTAGCAAATGTGGGAGAAGAAACTCAGCAGTGTGTGAAATGGCCCCCCAGCCAGCAATTGCACACCAACAACAGTGATCCCCCGGTCCATTTTATTTCTGCCCAAATATACAGACAAGCAGAAGATTTCATTACCTATGGCGCTTGGTGTCTGGGCAGCAGAGAGGGAGAGGGAGGAAGGCACAAGTGATCTCACCCAATGTGCTGAAGCCTCACTGTTATAAATGAGTTTGTCATACCACCATGGTTGGCCATAAATGACCTCACCAGACGTGCTGCTGTAATAAACCAAACTAATAAGAATGTGCAGGAAGAAAAACACCGCCCGCAGTGAGCGCGGCTACTAAGAAGCGAGAGCTGGCTGCTGAAAACATAAATCTTGCCCTGATAAATCTCAATGGACGTCTGTCATTTGACGTGTAGAGAGTTGAAGTGTAAGGCAGGAGCAGGTATGTGGTAAAAAGGGGACACACACCCTGGACATCCGCAGTCATGGAGGAAAAGCCCCCTCTACTGTGAAAAGAGACTTCCATATGTACTTGTACCTTCTGTGGCCCTTTAACCTAGAACAGATGTCATCAATAAATACCGCTGACCCATGGAGGCATTCCAGCGTGTGATTGAGGCCTTTTTTTGTAGCATTCTAGACTGGCTTGTCTAGCTGGTCAACACCTGACTAAACTGCAAGGTTTACAATATAGATGTGTAAAGCCTTTTTTCGTGTAATCATGGGCATAGGTGTTCGAGAAACAGTAATGCTTTAAAAACTCATTGGGTAAAGTAACAGCTTAGCTTACACACACTGCCAGCTCCCGTGGGAGCAGTGTGAGAACTGCTACAATCTGCCTCCTGTTACAAAGTCTGCTACTAGGTTATGACCTATCGCCTTGCCATTCTATTCTTTCCACAAACATCTGTAAGAAGAGATTTACATGTCCTCTTGTGCTTTATTGCGACTTCTTCAGTTTTCCATTGGCTTTGAAACTGGGTTTTATCCTGTGAAATGTGCCATTTCCATGTTAGCATGTTTGAGTCAAATGTTCTTTTGTCTAGGCATGTAAGACAGTGACTTTGGCCAAATTTGGATAAACACAACATGTCAGGAGAGGTGTTTGTCGGCTACAATCTACTACATGTCAGGGTCCCAGTGAAGTCCTTAGCAAAGGTTGGACTGTGATGCTTACTGAGCTGAGTCTGATAACCATCACCAATGGTACATTTCAAAGGGATACTAATTTCCACAATAAGTGACTTCCACTCCTCTCTTTCTCAGTCAGCCATGCGGGGAGGTTTAAGACATGTTCACATGCTATCATACAGTATCCAGGTCGGACAAGTATGATAATCTTTTCAATATGTAAAATGTTTATTTTGTGGAAGGACCTCAAACAAACTAAACCAATATTTACAGAGACTGGCAGCCAACTATTCTGCCATTTTCCCAGCCATTACTGCTTCCTCATTAATCTTCTATTCTCCTGAGCAAAATGCCAACAAGGAAACTAATGTGTCTGAAGCCTTTAGGACACTGTACCATTTCCTCTGTATTATTTTTAAGTAGTTAACAGACTTGTATAAACAACTATATAAAGCTATATCTATTATGTATTAGAATTTCTTAGAACACACTGCAACATGACATGTAGATTCCGCAACAAATACTTTGACAGCTGCTTCTGCTGCTAATGCTACTCTTTTGCTACTAATCAAAATGGAGGTGGAGGAAGAAGATATATATTTATATTGATGATGTTATTCCTATATCATCATCATTATAAACATATAATAAAATCCAAATAAAGCAAACCTGAATAAATCAAACCGGTCTCATGCCAGTTCGTGAAATGGTCACTTTATTTTGATTCATTTATTTGTGTACATGTCACGATTATCTCGATTTTTCAAACATGACCATTTCACAAACTACCATGACACTGGGCTGCTCTGGGGAACGCAACAACGGGGAAATGAAACCACACGCCGGCAACAACAACGGTTGCCGTCGGTTGTGACTGGGAAAAAAGAACGGGGAAAAAAATGTCACACGCAGGACACGCAGACAACAACGGGACGGTTGTGTTTAAGAAGAGAATAACGCGGAAAGGAACTGCAACATACGGGACATGATCCCCGGTCTTCGGAGTTAAAGTCCTGTGTTGTTGGACCCATCCATCACCTCGACCACTCTCCCAGCGCTGATTTCTGGCTTTTCAATACTACTTGCTAAAATTCTTAATCAACACACGAAAATAACAACATTAGCGTGACCTGTACACAAATCAGTGGATTAAATAACATGACCATTTCACGAACTGCCATGACACTGGGCATAATAATTTCAACCTTTCTCATGCTTTAAATGTTGTATTTTTGCAAATAGCAGTGAAGATGTCCTAAGAGATCACTGTGATTCCTCCAGTCTGTCTCTTTCAGAACTTCATCTGTAAAGTCATTACTGCAGAAAATCCCACCACCACCATCAATACAATAAAGTAACCACTCTGAGGAAGTTGTCATAATCTAACCGTTATTTGAAACAACTTTAAAAGACATTAAAAGAGAGAAATCCTGTGAAGACGCTGGACATACTTAGTTACTCAGAACGTTGCATGCTAGAGGAGGAAACCTTGGTGGTCCATCGTTGGTCACTATTAAAGCTGCATTATTTTTCTTCCTCTTGACCCTTGGAAATGTCTACAACACCAAGATGCCCTCTCTTAGAAATAGCAGCTGTGTGTAGTTACATAACAGGAAACAGCTGTCAGAGGCAATCCCAGTGTCTGGCTCTTTAGGTCCGGGTCTGGACTCCTGTACAGGTTGTGCTGTTTGTTTTAAAAAGTTCTAGAGGCGTTCAGGAGTCAATGGACTAGAGGAAGTATAGGGTTCATCGAAAGATGCTGCATGTCTAGGCGTCAGATAGTAATATGACTTGGATGGATAATCCAATCATGCATCCATACAATTTATTTCTTCGTTTTATTTATGTACTCTCTCAAAATGAACAAGGCAACTGTTGGTATCTGCCTGACATTAAAAGGTTAATAGAGCTAAAACATTCGTTCCTCTTGCACCGACTTAGTACAGGACAAGTCCAAATCAATATTTTAACATTACACTATGGATCAAATGACCAATGTAAATTGAAATAGGCCACTCACAGCGACACACTCACAGAGAATCATCATCTGCAGTTCCCCTCAGCTCTCTGGAGTGTTTTAGCATTTTTCAGCTTGTCCCCAAACAATTGGGTGCACAGCACCAAACATATTACAGACACAGTTAACAGCAAGGTGAACGTAGCAATTAACAGCTAATAAATAGTCAGATTTGTTCCCGGGAGATGTGGAGACCAAAACAGAGCTAAAGGGAGAGTGACTGATCCATCATGGAGAGTTGGTCATAAACCTCACTTAAAAAAAAAGCTAAGGTTGCTCCATATTTGCTGGATGTGTAAATAAGCAACTGTTAGCTTACAACTTCCCCATATCATCTTTATAAGGAGATTAAATATCAATGTTATCGTTACAGCTTTGTTTTTGTGCCAAAAATCAGCTCATGCAATTTTAAAGTAGCTGAAGAGAAATGTCTTTTCAGTTTATTTCAGTTTGCATGGAGAGGTACTTATGTAGAATTATGTTACTTTTAAAATATGCCAAATTTTGCCAATTATAAAGAAATAACAATAAATTAAGACAATTATTCCCCACACTGAGATCAAAGCTGTCATTGGGTTTGTCCTACACATTTTAAATGTTGGCATTTTTGAGACTTTCAATTGTTAACACATAGTTTTACATCAAAATAGGGAAGCAAATAAGGACTATATAACAAAAGCCAATAAGCCCAACCTACATGTAACCAAGTAATAAAAACATGGCAATCGCAGCCAGAATAGTGTGCCAGTTCTTTCCTGCTTTTAGGTACAAGAAATATGCAACCAATCTGTCTGCTTTTGTAAGAATACCTGTCCCTATAGCTGGACCTCAAAGAAAGAAGTCCACTAAACCCAAAAGGCATCTATTATGTGTGATGGAGAAACCTAATGAGAGCTGAAAATCAAACCGTTGTGTAATCGGACACTGTACTGTACACAGTAAAGATTCTCCAACTCGTTTAACCCTGAACAGCTTCAGCACCTGATCAAAAGTTTGCTGAAGGTCATAAAAATTCCTCACCTTCAGTTAAATTTATGGCAGTACTCATTAGTTGAAATAAAACAGATTAATGCAAGTGCAATTAAATGTGACCTATAGGTTTAATAATGAAGTGGAGTCTACTTAAGCATGTCTTTTCCATTCTCCCCAGCCGTCCCAGAGTCCACATAAAACTTGTTTTAGTGAAGGTGTCCACTGGAAACAGTGGTGAAGGAGACTGCTGAGGAACTTTTAACTGCTCTAGGTTCTGTTTGCAACCTTTTAATACAGCAGCTTAAAAAAAAAAGTCATATTTTGGAAAACTGCTCATATGTTTTGTACATTTAGAATATATTTCTGTTTCTTTTTCAAAGTTACACTAAATGTATTTAATTAAATTATTTCTTTTCAGTTGTAAATGTTCAGGCCTGAGGCCTTAAGTGTCAGTGTGAGATTTTTTCTGTTGATCTGGAGTGTTAGTCCACATAATGCTGTCCCACAGGGATGGGGTATTAGTTCAGAGAAAAGGAAGCCACAACCTCATTATGCTGCTAATTTTAGGCACCAGGAAAAGATGTTTGGAAACTTTTGGCCCAGATTCCAAGTGCTGGAGTGGTACCCGCTCTGCTCGCTATTCCCGTGGGTGAAGCATGGGGTGATTTTGGTACTTGAGCAAGCTCAAAGAAACAATTTACAACATATACAGTGGAACTTCAAAAGTGTCTTATCGGAGTCAGGCATCAAACATGAATGATTCCATATGAAATAGCAACTTTCTGTTTACTGTAATTAGGGGAATATTTTTCCATTAGGGAAGTGAAAATAAATTAACATGTCTTTGGTTGAGAAGCTGACGTGTAACTACACACGCTCCTCAATACATTTCAGGGGGTGGTTTAGGCAAACTGTTACTTAGAAAACCGTAACCTTGAGTTTGTCAGTTTTTTTAAAAGCATAAGTATAAAAATTTAGACCTGCAACATTTTTTTGGACCACTTGAGAACAGCACAACGAGCTGTAAACATGATATTGACAGTTCATAGAAAGTTCATTTAAACAGTTGCTGATTTACACATCCAGCAGACATGGTGCAACATAAGCATTTATTTACTCACCCCTTAGCTTTGTTTTGGTCTCCCCCACCTCCCTCACCGCGGAAACTATTTGTCCAAATCCTCCACTATGAGCTATACACCAACTTTGTTTGTAGTATGCTGCTGGGCACGTAGCGTACAGTGGCTTTTTGCTGAAATCACGAAAAAATGCCGATGAGAGTGGCGACTTGGATGCCAAAAAAACAAAACAATGAGCTGAATGACGAGGAACCACAGAATCGAGTGATAAATAAGTAACCCCTTTCATATTCACATTGTCGGGCCTCTTTATAATTTAGAAATTAGCTTAATCGCGTCTTTATCTCATTGGCTTAAATAACCTTCCAATTGCATATTATCTACCAAAATAAAAACTCTAATCTGTAAAATTAAAAAGAAAATCACATTGCATCTAAAAAAGATCACATGTTGCTGTACTCAGTGATCTATTTATAGAGTGTTACAGGGAAATAAAAACTTGAAAAGCATGTTGAGTGGCAGAACTCTCTTAAATCCTGGCGTCGGCTCTGTGTTGACCATAAACCTGGCAGGAGCTGTGGGGAGGGATGGGGAGGTAAACCTAACAAACTCATAATAAACATGATGGTTGATTAATTGCAGATGAAACAAATGACACTCGGACACTGGGCTCCAAGGAAATGTTCTCAAGGAGCTCAGCTGACTAGAGAAATGTGGCGCCGGGCCTCCCATAAAAGTCTGTGATGGTTATTAAGACTTGGCCAGGGAAAATGGAATACAGTAGCTTCAGAAGACATCATCCAGGTTGGTATAGGGGGGACAAAATCACCTCTCATGTACTGAATAAGTTTCCCTACATGTTTATGTTAACCTAATGGGGGAGAAAAGAAATGTGGCCAACATTCAAACTGTTAAGACAATGCTTCAGGAGGTGTTGTAAAATTACAGGTATCAGAAAGCGCTAAAATATGACACAAAACACTATCTGTGGGAAATCATTGGACTAACTTCTTTTAGAAAACAAACAATTTTCAACCACCATATGAACACACAACGTGACCTTATCTGGTACTTTCCTGGGATGGGGAAAAGAAAAGTTTGTTTGTTGTTCTGCCGAAACATCCATTAGCAGCACTGTACATCAGTGTATGGTCCCTGCCCAGTCGCGTCAGACCACCCATCCACAAAGTGTTGAAACACAGTCTAGAAATGGTCATTAAACTGTTTCCCCAGGTCACTCAAATCAGACTTGTTAAAGCTGTGAACTGGAGAAAAGACCCTGCTGGTAGCCATCCAACCAGGGCCAGCCGCAGCACACTGACCCTGATTGATAATATTTGTTTGCTACGCTTACGCACACTGTGTCATCCGTCTCTGGTTGTCATATCTTTATTGTAAAGTATTGATTGTATATACGGCTCATGTGTTAATATCTAATTTGTCTGAAAATGATTCTGTATGGTTCATATTCATACCACGTGTCCTGCTCAGATTCTTGTGTTTGTGTCATTTACCACAGTACTTTTTTATTTTTTTATTATTACTGTAATCTTTGTAGCTTTTAAAAAAAGAAGCAAAACATAGACCGCATGCCATTGCATAGTTGAAAGTTGACTTCTGCTCAGTTTCCTATTGTCCTCATATCACTAAGATGTCTGCTGTCTGTCACTGCCTATCTGCCAGAGACTACAAGACAATGTATGTGTGCCCATGCTGTCTCTGCAGTTGTGATAACATTGGCCACTTTTTTGAGTGACGTGATCTCAGGGCAGGAGCAATAATTCAATGAGCCGTTACTTTGGCTACCAGTGCCAAACCTTTCATGTCTCCATGTTGTTGTCTGTGCTTTCAGCACACTGGGGCTGCACAGCTACAGTGGTCAGCATCAAAGTCCATAGTTTTTTTCCGTCAGCTAAACTGACTTACAGTAGCTGGGGGACTTGGCTTTTGCCAGAAGGAAATAAAATAAAACAGGCCAGATGGCCCCTCTCAGAAATACATTTATGTCCACAACAACAGCTAACAGGTCTACTTTAAATATCCTCAGCTGTTATGTTGAAACAGGTTTTTCTAGGCAGCAATGATTATCCATATTATTTACTTCCGCAAAGTTAAGCAACACAGTCTTGACTATGACTGGATAAATGACTGTGATAACACAATACTGTAGTAACAACACATTCTCACCCCCCATTGTGTAAAATACAGACGCTTGGTAAGGTGCCTTTGTCATTATTATTGACGCTAAAAGTCTAACAGATATCACATCAACAATAAAGCTCACCCTGACACGAGCAGGAATGCTTCTCCTGTTTTGGTTTTGAGCGTGCTGATTAGACGTCATTTTGACTATTGAGCTGATTGTCACACCGATAGCACAACAGTGTTTACATACTTCTAGAAACTGGTAAGAAGATAGTTAATTGGCATCAAAGCAGGTAGGGCAGGGGCCACTACTTCCATCTTTGCATGAGCAGCAGCCTGTCCAGGTGAAATGGAGTTCATGACGTCAGCTATTCGGCTTGTCATACCAGTGAGGACTTCACACGACACAACCTCTGCACGCACATACCAGAAGGCCACGAACTCAGCCATGGAAGGAACTGAGAGAAATTCAGAATATGATAGTTTAGCTAATGGAAATGTTGTATTGCAGAGGGAAAGGGCTTTATTTGAAGGAAACAAGTTTCAAGTGAAGTCAAAAGCATAAGTAGGGAACCAATGAAAGCAAAGTGTGTTACCAAATGATAGCCTTGCTGCTTCTGTTTGAAAGCCAATGGCTTTAGAATGATGGATGAGCTACACATTCAACGTGCTGGAGGAATTTCTATCTGGCAGTAGTGAAGTCCATAAATAGGTGCCAGTTTCTCCCTACATACTCGGTGAAGCGTGGGTGGCTTTTTGGAACTATAGTTTAAGTACACAAAAAAGCAATGGGGAAAATCAGGCATGGCCACATTTTTGGTTTTCTTTCCTCTTGCTTTCATTCTCTCTCCCTCTTTGCAAATTCTGTGTGATAATGTTCAATTTGCCATTCAACAATCAAGTGTATACCCCTTGTAATGCTTGAGCATAGCATCCTTTCAGTGCTGTCCAACCAAAGTAGGCAGACTGACAAGAACATGACTAGAGCATTGGCGGATGGTTTCGCTGGTTGCCTCTCTGTCTTTGATTTTTTAATATAATATATGTTAACATGCATTCATACAAGGATTCCATTGGACTGAGTCTCATTATTCTGTGGCTCTAATGTAGTCGACATCCTGCAAATGTTAACATTTAAAAATAATCTATTGAGAAATTGGAGAAAATCTGCCAGTACCAAATAAATAGCTGGTAATAGTTTTTTTTTAGCTTTAACTTGGGTTCTCAATTTATATCCATGCTGATTTCTGTGCATAGTCTCTAAGTTATAACATACATTTAGGAGATATTGGAGGTATTCAGGAGGTGCTGATGTATTGGATATATAAATGGTGAATTATACTGTTAGACAGGAATTAAGTCTTTGGTTAACATACAGTACATATTTAACAAATTAATTCAAAAATGCTTTACAGTGCTGTTTCGGCATAACCTAAACTGTTTATCTTTGCAAAACCACTGGCGCCATATAATTGAATTACCTGTGCATTCTGTTGATGTTGAAGGAAGGGGTGGAGGCATTTTTTCAGATGCTGTTTTGATAGCACTTCATTGTGAAAACATTTGCATTGCGCAAATTGAAAAGATAGCATGCTTACATCATACACAGTCTTTATATCCACGTATGGATTTAGGGTTCAGGTTAATAATCCACTGCACATTCTTGCTGCGTGGCAAGTCTGTTCATAGTTGTTGTTGTTATAGCCAAGATATTTCATTTCAATCCAACTTTGTCCATGCATGTCATAATGTCTTTTCCAGTGCAGAAAATGACAGGGAACAATTGTGTGAATATTTTTTAGAACATCTAACAAACTGACTGATATAAAAGAAAGAAAAAGAAAAAAAGATAAGAGTTGCACAACTTTAGAATTTCCAGAATTCATTTGCCGCCTGTTAAAGCTGCATGGGCAGAGTTTATTTTAACGTAAAGAGATGATTTATGAAGACTTCTGGATAAATCCCTTGGCTTTTGCTTAACTGTGCAGGTGATTGTTTTGCCAAGATACTCATGGCCCGGGCTTCTGTGCAAGGAGCTGCTGCAATATGGGCCAAAGATAATATGATATTTGAATGTTTTGGTTTTTTCCCCCTCCTACTTTAGCAGAAGGTGAGAAACTGAGCTACCAGCATTGCTCTCGTGTTTGTAAGCACAGTTCTTCAGGAGAGATATGAGGTCTGTAGAAGCTGGGGGTTGTTATAAATTACCTTGTGATGAAAGTGATAATCCTTGTCAAAACAGCTCCTATACTGGCATGGGCAGAGCTCAGATCACTGCCCATCTTTCCCTGCAAAGCTTTGTCACATTTGATTAGATTGTGATCTGGATGTGGTTGACTTAGGGGGAAAAGAAAGTCACATAGGATGAATATTAGTAATATCATGCACAACTGTAGCTACAGAGTTTTGGATGAAAGGAGAACAATTAATGCTACTGATGATAAAATAGATTTTTGATCAAAACCTTTAAAAGCAAATCCTAAATCGCTCAGCTGTCCAATGTACTAATGTGAGCTTTCAATCCATAGTTTAAAAAAAGATAACACTAATCTCCCTATTTAGCAGCTTTTCAGAACCCACTAACAATTTCCTGGGTCAAAGCACAGTCTGTTTACGCTGCTTTAATCGAGACCTGCTTGACACACAAAATGATAAAAGTAGATGGTATCATTTAGGATTAATTACTTTGTTTATCATACTTTATGTGCAACCTGAAAGCATTTGTAAACCACCATACCCAAACACATTAAAGGCTAGGTTGTACTGTGTCTAAAATTTCCCTAATTTAAACCGCTTTTTTTTTTTAAATAGCCAGACGTTTAACCAAGTAATGACCGTGATAAGTCCCCTCAATCGGGCCACAGAAAATGCTTTGAGGATAAGGTTTTATAGATAATGATTAAGATGATACAGTCAGTCGGAGCTTGCAGTGGGCAACTTCATGTTTAATTGCTTAAATCAACATGATAAGATGCTTTTTAAATGTCTGCGTGGCTCTGACAAAAGCATCCTGACATTGTGAACAGGCATTCACTGTTTGCTTATTCAAGACCTCCATTACAAAGATCAAATCAGCTACAAACATCATGATGGAGAACAATGTGAGTGCACGAAGGGTTTGTTTGATGCATGTATTACAACATGCATTTCTGCAAAAACAGAAATACATGTTGTAATAAATCAGATTATGTCTAGCAAAGTTTACTGCGTAGAAGGCTAAAATAATACACTCAAAATTAACGGATGAGATTGCAGTTAAAGCAGTCATATCATTCCACCCTTACTCATCAGACTAGACTGCTCAGCAAGAACACAATCGCATAATCATTACCATTACAGATGAAAGGCAAGGCTCAATTAGAGTGGCTCCAATTGCCGCAATTAAATAAGTGTGGTTGAATGATAATATCTTTTCCCCCCAGAAATAAAAGAAAAAGACGGCAGCATTGAATAATCATACAATCAAAAACAATCAAGTCGGACTTTGAAGTTGTTGCACTACAAAATCTTAGAAATACATCTGGTGCAGGAATGGTGTTTTGGGCTCAGCCGACAGGCGCCGTTGGACCACTGCGTCGCAGGCCACGGGGTCGGGCCTACTTATTCCAGTACCATAGGTCTGCTTTTGGGTAGCTGAGGACACTGGTGTGTGTTCCCACCCACAGAGCATTGCAGCAGCCCGCCAGAGTCCACAGGCCTTTCACAGCCGTCCAAGACTTGTCCCATGAACCCATCTCTGCATCAAAACCAGCTGAGTGTGAGTGCGGCGTGGTAAGCACTCGTGCTCACACATAATTTGTAGCTGACTGCGAGTCTTGCAACCAATTGATCACTGTGTAAATAAACATGATATGAATGGGAGAAAACCTCACTGCTTCACTCAGAAAGATATAGTCCCAGCATTTGAAAAAGGCCTAAGGCTTTTTAAGTACTTTAACTTAATGTCTTTAGATGTCTTGTCCTTTTATCAGTGCTTGTACAGTTAAATGCAGACTGTCCATTTCACAGCTGATGAGATGCTCACAGGGCAGTTTTCCAGCTGGGCTGAGATCCAGTGTAGTTCCCCTTCACCCAGTGGACTTCAGGAGCACTCAAGCATGCCAAACAGAATACACCCTGATTACCTCAGACTGGGACAGTAGATATTTCTTCAGTTGTTATACATTACTGAAGCAAACAAACATGGCAACCAATTTACTATCTTAAATCAGCACAAAATGCTGAGGTGGACCCATCTCAATAAGAGTAATTATCATTATGATTGTGTGCAGCTGTAGGATATGATAGAGTGCACATTTTATGTGCAGGTCTGTTGTAGATGTATCTTTTGGAGTCTTTCTGTCTCTCTCTCAAGAGAAAAATGTGTTTTATCAAAAACTTCTTATTCAAAATGTTATTAATAGTACTCCTATTTGATCCATTTGGAATGTGGCTACTGCCTTGTTGCTCTTTTTTAGTTTACAAACTGAAAAGAGTATGAATTTGAATAACTAACTTACTAAATTAATATCTCCTGAATAACCCACATTGGACCAGTTGCTTCAGCCATCCCCTATCTTAAACTATGAATGGCAGGCTTCGGCACATGAAACACAGCTGCTCAACACAAACACTTAAGGGGCATTAAAGGACAGCTAAGAGCGTTTGAACAAACTCTGATCTAGAAAAAAATTGGATTAAATGTCCGATTAAGGACAACCAGAAGTTATAGTTTATTATTCCAAAAGGTTGAGTGGGTCTAATCATAGGCTCCAGTACTTAGGGATTTGCTGCTGCTACTGGGCTAATCAGCCATTTTCACTGTGTTTATATAAACTACCCAGTTACTTGCATAGTTTACTTTAGTACCAACATGTGGCTAACAGAGGTTTAATATCGCAGCATAATTGCTTGAGTTATTTAAAAGGTGTGTTTATTTTAACCATTGCCATATCAATAGCTGCAGAAATGGAGATGGTTCAAATCACAGAACATCCGGATTTATTGGACAGATATAAACAAAAGAGTAGAACATCGAAAACAGGGCGACCAGATCTTTCAAATTAGCATTCGGAACTCATACAAGTATTAAAAACAGTGTTCAGGTTTTTGTTTTTTTTTGTAAACAGAGTAGCCCAAGTAGTAAATTAACTGCAAGTTTTGGGCGTAATATTCCTACTTATTTTACTGAGTGAGTGACATGCTGCTGAAAAAGGCACATCTTCAAGCAGTATGCAGCAGAATCAGGTGCCAAAAACAGACTGAAACCAATTTGCTGCCTTTAATTGTGCAAATAGACTAACATAAGGACAGTGTCTTCAGAGTCAAAAGTCACATGCTGCGTGCTATACTAGATAGCAGAGGGATGCACACCAACACACACTTTACGCTAACTTTGGTGAGGTTGTAGGCCTACTTGTCCTTCCAGTGCTTCTTTGGGGGTGTAGTCTGTCACATATTACGAGCTTTGACAGAAGTGTGAAGGAAATACATTAAATTGCCTCAGGGGTACCCATGGCCGACTTAACCACAAACAGACCGTGCCTGACTTCTCACAACAGGTTTTTTTGTAGCACAAGTGAGAGGTGAAAGTTTAGCTTAAGTTACTTCAAATGAGAAAATGCTGTCACAAGCCTTTCATGTCCTTGAGTCCAACACTTTGTGTCGCCAAGTGCGGTGATAGCCGTGAAAAACTGTTTTGATGATGATGTCACTACGTCCTAATCTGATTGCTCTCTTTTTTCGCCTTGCTTTAGGGCACTTCTCCTACATCCTGTCAGGAACGCAATTCAATCCAAAAACTTCTTGTTCTTACAAAGCAGTGCACACACAGGTGAAGCTACCGTAGGTGATGCAATTTATCCAGTAATGAGTAAAGACATATTCACAGAGAAAGTTACACACACTATTTCTAATAATGAAACTGATTAAACTCACTGATAAGACATTGTTGAATGGGTTTACATTGGAATACATCTCAAGAGTTTTAAATGCTACAATAATGTAATTCTGTGTCATAAGTCCCCCAGGATTTTGCTATGTTACGATTGCGCCAATTCACGCAAATTCAACCAATCACCTTGACTTTGGTGCAACTAGCAATTTTGACCAATCACCGCAACAGTTTTGCAAATTGACCAATAGCCTTGTTTGCTGTGACTTAAACCGATCCCAGCAGTCCCACGTGCCATACTTTGTATCAGTATGTGACTCTGAGAGCCAATGGTAAAGTTTTAAGCCTGAAAGTTGAGTTTTGAAACATTTTCACCGGGGTAGCAGGAAATTAGATTTTTTTTGGTAATATAATATTATTAAGGTAATATTTGGTCCCTAGTCCTTAAAAAGGCCACATAGGTTTAATTTTTATTATATAAAAAAAGGCTAAATAATTTCCTATGTGGAATTAACACACGTTTTGTGTGTCTGAGTATTTAAAGCAACGGGGCGTACGTAAGAATAAGCTTTGTCTACACAGACAATTTAACTATAATTCATCATCAGTTTTGGTGTTTTCATGGATTTGTTGACTGTAAGAAATCAGACTCATCCTTAAATTAAACAATGAATCAATTTTTTAAAAAAAGAAGAAATCGTCAATTTCTTGTTGAGCGATGGATTGAATTGTTTCAGCAATGATGGTATCTTTGCATTCGTACAGAATTTAATAAAGCTCAAACAAACCTTTTTGTTGCTAAAATAACACCATTCTTGCCTCTAAAAAAGCTAAATTAGCTAAATACATCAGAGGATGATCTACCACAGACATATGCTCTGCAAGCAGCAGTTAAGTTGGTCAACCATCCAAAAACTATAAGTATTATTCCTTTAACACTGAACTATGTGCAACCTGGCAACACTATTAAAAGCTGTCAGCACCACCACAGACACTACAGAGCCTCTGACTCACTCAGCTTCACATTAACTGTTAGTATTTTTAGAGAGAGATTTAAAGTGGCATTACATCACATCTGTGGTACTTTGGCTTTCTTAAACGTATGTTATCTTATATGCAAAGTTCAGAAAAAGAACCATCAGCACAACAGATCCTATACTAATATCTAAACGTTTCCTGCTGCACTTATAAAGAATAGATTTCCTTTGATTGTTTTACTATTTTCCATTATTCCTAACTCACTTTTCGGGGGCAAGGTACTTCCTTCCTGACCCCGAGCAAAGTGTGTACCCTTTTGTTCATGTCTTCAGGCCTATTTCTGAATATGGCCCTCTTCTGTGCAGAAAATTGCATTACAGTCCTGGAAGGAAAACATTTGAAAGTCGACTGTCTTCTCGACTCAGTTTACTGTTGTTGTTGCAGACAGGTAACTTAATCTTTCATCGTTAATGAGGACATATTTCATGGCAAATGCATGATCACTTAAACAGTTCACCTCACCTTATTCAAGTCACATTTTGTCTGATTGGGACAAGCAATATCGACACATTTCAAATAAAGACAAATGTTTAAAGGCCAAAGGCTTAACATGGTAGACGATCGAAGAGGAAATATGAAGAGTGTGGTGTAGCTGAGATACCAAGAGCATTTTCAGGGCTGATGTTTGTTTCAGAGAGAATTGGCCTGGACTGACACTGGACTGAGCTATACAGCTGTACAGTAAAACATATATTTCTCCTTGGCTCCGTTCCATTTTCACATGCTAACAAGGTGCAGTGTTTGCTAAACGTAGCCCATCACTTGTGTGTCTTTTAGTGGCGCTTAGAGAGGCGGGAAAACATATGCACTCTAAGTGCTAACTGCATCATGATCTGGTGTTCATTTGATAGTTTTAAACCTGGGCAACTCAGCTGGTTTTGATTTTGCAGCTTGCATGCTGGTCAGAGTTGCCTTGTTTTATTGGAAATCGTGTTCATATATCCCCTGCCCGATGCTCGCTGACCTGACAGCCCCCATGGGGCTCATGGGTACATCCAGGAAGCACTGCATGCCGTGCTCTGTGGACAAGGATGTTGCTTGCTAAGATGACACAGTGTGAGTTTTGTTTGCATAGGCCTGCTATTTAGTCACTCCTAGTCCCAGATAAGGAGTGTTGTATTGTCATTGAACTGTGAAGAGCTGTTTGACTATGATTCTTGAGCCTGAATGATATTATAATGCTTAGATACAGGCTATGTGATATAGGAAGACTGCTTTCTACTGTATGTGTTAGGTACACAGGTACAGAAGTATTTGCGTTTTGGCCCAGAACTTCTATCTCTGTACGGTATGGTTCTTCATGTTAACGTAGCTGCTGCTGTACTAACAAAATGTTCTTAAAATATTAAGTATAAATCTTGTAGTTTGCTTCAATGTCATAAAAATACTGGAGGTTCTTATTAAAGTCAGACTGTAGGTGTCTACACATTATTCTTAAATGCAACTTATGGTTATCAATGCTGATTCAAGTCCAAACATTGTTCATAATCACCATTAAAAGATAATTATGTGAAAGAGCAATAAAGTAAAATGACTTTGTGAAGTTATTTTCAGGGATGTACAGGTATTTTACAGTATGTGACGAGTATTACAGCTAAGAAGATAATCTTTTCAAAAGTTTGCTTTTTAGTAAGACCTATACAGGCTTCCACAAAGAAAAATAGTCAAACAAAAGTAAGCACAGATTTTGAATAGATCTTTAAAGAGAGGAGAAACCGAGATCTCCAGTTGGTCCATCTCTGTACTGCTATAACAGCAGAGCAGAAACAGTAAATGATCTGCAGATATATTGAAAATGATACAGCCCTTTAGATAAGGCTCACAAATCCTATGTGAATACGATGAGTGCTTGCATATTTTGTGGCCTTGCGGGGGGGCAGCAATAGAGTGCACCTTATCCCAGGCAGTATAACTTTAATGAGAAAAAATTATTTTAACTTTGCCAAATATGATTTGGGTTTGTTTTCTGTTATTTCTTGGATTTCATGCAAAAAGCTGAAATTTGATATTGCATTCATCTTATGTAATTTTAAAATGTTGCATTGCTTAATCTGTATATTGTGCCTAGCATTTGCGTTGCATTTGTTTTTCACATTACAATGTAGCACGGCATTTTGTAATATATGGAATATATCTTATATTTGATGTCTTTTGAAAAATGAAATGCCACAAAGCCAACTGTGGGATTTATTAACCACTGCTGCATTTCTTTTAGTAGGGCTTGGCAAATTCTGTGCTTTTGCTGAGGATAAAACATACAAAACCTTTTGAGTCCTCACAAAGCTGTACCGTACAATAGTTTTTCACAAACAGCCCAATAAGTTTGAGTCAACAGTGAAATAGTAAATAATAGCCTTGACTTAGCTGGGATAGACCCTGACACTGGGTTGTTGCTTTGCTTCAAACATAATGTTTCTTTTCCTTGACATGGATCACTATCCTGATGTAAAGCTGGCATTCTGTTCTGATTTAGACTAATAATTTATTGCATCTGGCATCAGGGTCTGCACAACAAGACCAAAGGCACAGCACAAGCTTTCAAAAAGAACCTGATATTTCTGCACCCTAATCAGTTTAAGATGACCCTCTTCTTTGTGACAAAGCTCTATTTGCGAGATCTAGCAGACAAAACATCTTTCTAGACTTACAGAGCCATTAATATAGATATAATCATAGGTCTCTTTCAGAGGATTTTGCCATCAGAGGGGATTCCTCTCTAGTGAGTGCCCAACTCCCTTCAAAGCCAAAGTGTGACTTACAAATGACTTGCTGTGAAAGAGTGACGGAGGACATGAGAGATGGCCAACATCCCCTTTGTGGAATATTAATTATGCTCAAAGGGTTTCATGAGGCAAAAGCACACGCATTGAACAAACCCAGCCACGGTAGTATATTAAAACAAAACTTCATTTCACTCAAGACCCAATCAAATGTCATATTTTGGAAATAAATGCCAACGTTTGAGGGTGAGAAAGTGCGTCCATCTTTTAAGTGTTTTTGCTGAATTAATTCCAAAAATGGTATCATACATCACATCTTGGCTTCACATTTTTGAAAATGTTACATCTACAGTAAACTAAATAGCTTTAAAAGACAATTACAAGAAATTTAAAAACAATTTGAAGTAGAAACTAATCAAATCCTGCCCTGGTTCACCTTACTATATCATTGAGGTTGCAAGACTCAGCAGATCAGAATGAAGAGAGACTCATCACAATGACAAAGCCAAATGTGGGCCAGCTTCCTGGCCATCAAAGCAAGTTCGGAGCTGCCTTTTGAAAAACAATGGCGCAACCGCTAATGTGGCTCATTGAAACGCTCGGCTGGCCGTGAATGGCCATATTTCCCCACGTTAAAAGACATCTTCAGAGTAAGGTTTAGTGGAGGTGAGACTGTCACTTCTACTGGCGCCTTGCTCACCTGGCTGCATAACTTCACCAGTGTCAAGCCAACAATCTCCATAGCCAAGAACACACTCCTAATGTATATATGAGAACTGCCAAATACACACACTTTACTACTTTCCATTTGTTTGCCAGTCTGATGGTTCACTGCCATACAACATTTTCTGAAACCCTAAATGCTTTGGGGGTGTATGTTTTATATGTTAAATCCAGCTTTTGAATTCTTATTATTGCATTTAGTGGAAATTTTGCCTTCTGTATTCTTAACAAAATGAATTTGATAGTGCACCAACATCAGAGACAATAAAGCTTTATGTTTTAAATTAAACATCTATCTACTGCAGTGTTTGCATGTGTGTGTGACCCCAGGGAGTGTGCTCGCACTTGTAACCCACGAACACAGGGAGCGGTGGGCCACAGACTTAGGGCAGCTCTTGGCCGAATTATACAGCTTGGTGAGATCCACTGAGGATGACCGCACTTGTTAAAAGCAAACACGCAAATAAGATCTGGTTTCTGCCTGAGGTAAGTGCCCGAACAGGCTGGAAGTCCTCATTAACAATTAAAAGTTTCTTTTGAATTCTAAGTCTGATTTCATTTCATTTACCTTTTCCTCCCAGGTATACTTTATTGCCGTAACATAATGTGAGGTCAAATGCGGGTAAAATACCTACAGTTCCATCACATATACTACATCATATTTTTTTACTTTAAAGAACCTGTATAGGTGGGTTACAGTTCAGTACAAATGCTGTTTTATAAAGTTTAAATGAAAAACTGACGGATGTTTCAAAGCCAGAAGAATAAAATGTAAATGTTTTTTCCAATTTCTACTACCGTGACCAATTCTAATCGTTTCATTTCATGGAACCCCCACTACACCAGAACTGTGTCACGGACGCAAACATCCACAATGACAGGAAACATTTTAATTGCTGTTTTTATATTTACCAAGCTGCAAATGAAGCATTGAAATGAAATAATGTCTTCCAGTTGTACCTCAGAACAACCCATAATGTTGGCAATTAAGCTATTAACTTGAAAGAAGTGAAAAATGTTGGGAGACATGCTTGTCAAAAGAGATGAGACATTTTACATTGAACTGAGGGTTCTGAACACACCACACATATTTAAATGTACTTAAATACTTTAAAAAGGTATTATCAACAATTCTTGCAGTTCTTTATTTTGAAATGTAAAGGAACCAAAGTAGAGAAAATTCAAATGTGTTGAATTTTAAATATGAAATAATAAGCAGTATTATTTAAGATCGAGGACTATCCTCCTTTAGTTAAGTTACTGTTACTGTACAATCGTCACTATCAAATTTTCTATTCCCATCCAGTGGTGGGACTATTAGAGTAAAACAGCATCAATACTCCCACCTACTGGCCAGTGCTTGCTAGTCTGCAGCCCCTGCAGTTCTTTGGCCCCTTTCCCAGCCTCCCACCGCCCACCTCGAGGCTTCCCTTCCTGCTGGACGAATGGTAAAGTGATCTGTTGGTCCCTAAGTGCTTTTTGCTGTCAGTGGTGTTGACGTGGGATGCAATAGAACCCCAGCTGAGGCCACCTTGATCGAGCCGACCTGTTGGGTTGTGTGTGCAGACAGCATCAAATAGACACAGTGTACACATTAACTTCCAAAAATGTTGGACCTTTAATTTTTTTGCTGCCTTGCTCTATTTCTGTTATTCGCTCGCTTTATTGATTCAACCAAAAGCGTTAAAAATTATTTAAGTTTAAAAAAATGATGACTTGTTATTTTTTGATAGGACCAACAATTGTTACAGTAGGCCTATTTTAGTGCATGCAGTAAAGAGTGATATTCCTGCTGTGATCTAATCAATTTAACAGATTAACATTACTTCCAACTACTGTTTCTGGTACAAGGAATGAATGAAAATTATAATATTCTGGTACGTCTTGAAAATGTGTATTTTTGTTTCCATCAAGTTCCATCCGGGGAAAACAGACATATTTCAAGGCCCTTTCGGAACAACAGTGTGTGGGAAAATCCCCCCCAACTGCTGCCACAGACACAAACAGAGGAGAGTTGGGGACTACCTGCTGTTTAAACAGATAGCAAGGCCTGTGTGGCCACGGTTACAAAGGCCCCTGAACTTCGCTCCACTTCGGATGTTTAAGAGTCCCAGCGAGGGCATTGGAGTTCTCCTGAGGAATAAGCAACTACTTGGCCAGAACAGCCTTTGGATCGTAGGGTGAACCGCCAGCAGTGATGCAGAACCCTTTTGCTGATTGGTTAGCGGACATGCAGAACATCCTCAAGGGAGCTAATGCTTGGGTGGTTCAGGAGATTGCCAGGCAGCCATGCAATTAGCTCAAATAAGCTTGTGGAGAATGACTTAATGTGCATGAGGCCCTTGCTAAGTATACAAATTATGAAGAATATCTACTGTCGCAAGAGTTCACAAGAGATGCACATTAGGGACAAACACAAAAAGAATCAATGTCTTATTAGAGATGAGGTACAAAAAATTACATAAAACAGGATAAGTTGGAGCTTAGCGTGATATTGTGAGCAGTTTGACTTTAGAAAGAGGCTTTACAGTACTAGCAAAACACCTGTGGTTCTGTGAGCAGAAGCTCTGAACTTTGTACGCTGTGTGGGGGCAATGGGCCATGAGCCAATGACTGGCCAGGGACCCAGAGGAGCACTTGTAAAAATAGATGCAAAAGCAATACCTGCCCAGTCTAAGAAGCCTCCCATGCTGAGAGAGAAACAGGTGAAGACAAATTGATCGGATTTAGTTTAAACACAACACTGCAGAGGAACTCTTTAGTTCAGGTAGATGAATACGAAATCTCTGCAAACCTGCATTTTTACATAGACTTCATGGGAAAGGTCAGTCAGGCCAGGAAGAGAAGCCTTTCTTTATATAGCTCATATAACTGAGGTGGACAGAAAAACACCATATTGATATGTGGACACCTCATAGCTGCATGACCACCTAGGCTCATTTTATAGCACCAATTGTGTGGTTCACAGGAAATCTGTATTTATTTAGAGACAAATGAAAGTGTCAGTAAGCAAAAGTATTAATTGGGAGCCACCCAACCTTACTTCAACAGTACCCTGTTGTTAATGCAATCGCCTTACCTCTGCATTTCCTCTGGTACTGAGCTAATCATAATATATTAACTGGACCTACAGGAAGCTGTGTCCCACCGGCAGTTTTAGTTACCAACTATGCCTTTCACTTTTTAAACGTAATTTAAGGTAAAGGCGGTAAAGATGAGCATTTTTTTAACTGGTCCGTTTGTTTGCAGATACCAAACGCCAACAGCCACTGTTGAACACAGCTTCTTTCACCCTAAAACTCCACTTTTAAAGAAACAATTTTACAGAGATGCGGTGACATCATTTACACAAATATGTTGTTTAAAATCCAAGAACGTCCCATTGTATATTTGATTTGGCCTCGGACACCTTAACTGGCCAATACATCACATGTCCTGGGCTAAGACTATTTAATATAGAATCTCCAAAACTCACAAATGCAGTATGACCAAATGTTCCAAAGATGTACCAGTATACTAAACAGGCCATATATCTCGCTCTTCTCTCCAAACAGAAATAGATTTTGCTGAATTGTTTGATAAATTTGGTCTAAGGTTTTCCAGCCATCCTTATTGGAGCTCCTACTGTTTTTCTGGCTGTTGGTGGCCTAAGCCCTAATCACCCTCCATTCCCTCAGAGGCCATAAATTACTCCGATGAGATGGTGCTTTGTGTTCCTACTGCTGGGGAGCGGGGCGAATTCACAGCGCCATATTTTGACAACCCGTACTTTAAATCATTGTTTTATGACAGATGGGAAAACTTCTGCACTTTCACTGGCCTGATTTATGTTCATTTGGGTCTGGAGGACACTATAATTTGCAAGTAATGTGAAAACAGATGGATAGAGAGATACCAAAGGGTAAGACTGACCTATACATTCTCAGCGCAGCTTACAAATGGCATCCATATGCCGCAAGAACTCTTCCAGTTACATCTCCATTACTGTGTGTGTGTGTGTGTGTGTATCTCTGCACATGTTTAAAGGGGAATGAAGGAAGAAGGCTGTGAACATTTTGTTAAAACACGTTTTTGTTAAAAGAAAGCATTCTACCAAATCCTCTAGAACATTTATCAACATCAAAATCAGCATAAATGTGCAGTACACAGCCTTGTTTTACTGTTAATCTAATATGCCAGTGACATGTATGAGAAAAACACTTTGATTATTTGACCTTGTTTTACAGTGCAGCTTCCCATCTCCGGTGAGGCATGAAAAATGGAAGTGAAATAATTTAAGCCATACTGGACCAGATTTCCTCTCTGGTCAGAAGTCAGTTCGGAGAAATTACAAAGTTTCATTTCCAGTGCCTCAGGTTATGTAGCAAGTCTTAAACAGATCGCTCACAAAGCTGATTTTCTGTTCTTATCTATACATGAAAATCACATCAGACACACTCTGTGGGGCACGTTTAGGTATCCTTACCAAACTCCAGGTTCATATGGCAGTCTAACTGGAACAGTCACGCCCTACAAACTGCTAAATATGAGCTAAAAGAAGACAAAAATGTTCCACTAGGCTTTTCAAAACATCAGGGAATGTATGAGATGTTTTTTGCATAAATTAAAGTTTGGTATATCACATTGACTTGTAAAGAAAAAAAATTGCGTTCAATATCACTGTGTTCAGGCAGAGAACCAACAAATGTAAGGTAATCTGTGAGGAAACCGAAAACTCAGAATATATCATGCACAGCCTGGGAGCCCTGGATGACTCGTGTTTTATGGCTTTTCCCAATGAGGCAGGACAGTATGTGAGTGAGCAGTGTCTGGTGCAGTCATTGTATTCCAACCAGGGGGGACCACCCACATGAAGTCAGTGATGGAGTAAATACTGTTGCATAGCCACGTCCCTTCCATCGCTTGTAGAGTAAACTGTGGTTGAATGGGGGGGCTCTGCTATCTCAGCTTGCCTCCAGATCATCGGGGCAGAGACTTGAGGCGGCAAGGACGATCACGCAAGCCCCTCCTCCCCACACCCTGCTGTGAATCCCCCACCCTCTGCCCTCCCCATCCTGGTCAGGAAGCCAGCTAATAGTTGTCGATGTCTCTAGGCTGGGTTGAACTTGGCAGAGCTCCACGTCTTTCAAGCAGAAGACAAACCGCTCACGTCCCTCTGGAGCCAAAGGCAAAGTGAGGCCCAGAGGGAATGAGGTGCCTACGGAAGCCCCTGTCACAGGATGACGCCCTTGGTTTCCAGGCAGAGTGTATGATGGGACGATGCCACATGCTCAGATAATACTTATTGAAACAATTGGTATCCCTCATAGAGCCAAACCTAGGGGAAATACTGAATTAAAACAAGTGAACTTACACAACTAAATCTCTTGTGTCCTACATACCAGAGCCCCTTATTCATATCCTCTCGTTTTTGTTTATTTGGGCTGTTTGAACATCAAACTTTTCAAGGGGGAATAATGTCCCAGGAGCACAGAAAAGAGCAAGCCAATTGGCCTCTTACAGGAGGTCTTTGAAGATCACATTTGTGTTCTAACAACAGGAACACGCAATTTCCATTTTGACTAAATGTAAGGCTGATTACTACCACCATCAGGAGTGCAGCTCTCCATTTTTTAGGAACCAATTTATCATCTCCTTGCCTGTTTCTTGTGGGAATGGACTGTAAACGTCCTTCAGGCAAATCCCTGCCAACTGGTTTTACGGGTGAATCCGATTAAGGTGAAAAGAATTGAATTTTTTACATGAGAATTGTTCCAGTCTTGTTGCACCTTTGTCCCATTTCAAAAACACGGCCATCCACACGTAGAAATGTCTACTGACATGACAGTTAGTGACAGTTATATGTGAGGAGGCTGTTCCTACGAATGGGCACTTTATTGGTCTTAAACGATAGCATCAACCAAAATGTCTTTTGCTTTCATAATGATTTACTGCTGCCTGGTGGGATGAGCTCAGTGAATATGTGTGGTTGGCTGCCAATTGTACTTTTTCCTCTGTTTCTTTTTGGTCTTTGTGGGCCCTGGAGGTTTCTTAACTGTTATAGAGCCATTTGGAGTGGAGGCCAGGCAATATAAAGCTGAATTTGGCAAAAGACCTCAATGTGCCTCCAAAAATAAGAGAGAGCAGGGTGAACATATTTTTCTATGTCTGCATGTGTGTGTGGGGGTGTGGGTGTGTGCGTGTGCGAGACAGGCAGACACAAAGTGTACTACTTGTCCAGTAAAACACTGGTACCTAAAAATACAAATGGGCATTTTATAGCAAAACCAACTTGCAACTTACCAGAACATACAAATTTGATTTGAGTTGTCAAGTCCTTTCATTAGGCTTTTTTATTGACCATACAAGCAGTAATTTGTGTATTTAGCCAAGCTCTCTTGAATGTTAAGAGAAGAGAAATTACAATTTTACAAATGTTTTTTAACACTCATCTTAGTGTTAATGTTTCTGCACCAGCTGTTGTTAGTCCTCTACCTGCAGCTGTTCCTGCTGGTAGCCATCTTGAGGAAATATTGGTAAAAAACAGAGCTCTGACCCAGCCTCCACTGTTGTTTTAAAGGAAGAAAGGTGAAGACCTTCCTCCTGAGGGACCGGTGGTCTGACCTGAGGACCAACGATCAGGGACGTGAACCACAAAGAGCAGGCAAAGAGCTGTGTCTTTATAGGGGGCTTTAAGCTGGAGGAGGGGTGCAACATGTGGCTGCAGGTGAAAGAAGCGGATTCTTCCCAGAAAAGGAAAAAGTATACATGTACACATATCACAATGTGTATTCTTATGTCATAGCTATTAAAAGCAGTATAGATCTGATTGTAAGTCCTAATTCTTCATCTCCAGCCAGTGTATTTTTCACTGACATAAAGATGCAAATTTTAGATTTTTACATTGTGGACACTGAACTGAGGAATATGTCTTGCAAAACAACACTTTTTTTGCACGACAACCCTATAAAAAGGAGTGTGCAGGCCTGTCATCATCAGTGATGTGGCTGTTGCGACCTCTAGTGGTCTTTATATTTACTCTACATTACTGTGCCATATGGAACTGGTTTCCATCAGCGGTTAAATGTGCTGCACCACACAATATTGGGCATGTTGGGCAGAAGTTGTGGCAACCCCCGTCTTACAAATCATATGATCTAAAAGATTTGTTGTACAAAGCCAACTCCACTGTTAGCTTATTTTAGGGAATCGTGTCTATCTTGTAGCAAGGGTCATATTCAAGGGAACTGAACTGAAGCCAGGTCTAAACATTATATTTATTACAGTCATATTCAAGCTGCTCTATATTTTCCTGGCATGAGTCTTTGCTATGACAAATGATCCAAATGCGTAAATTTGGTTAGTAATTGTTCTGTTTTGCTCCAAATGGCACAATGACATAACGCATAGTGGATGTGTTAAATAGCTGTTCTGCAGCATACTGCAGTTACTTAAGCTTGACAGACGTCTCCTCTCCCCCGACACCAATCTGAATGACCCCTTTACTCAGCATGAAGAAAGCCGCAAAACCACTTCTGTCTTTCACCTCACACAACACTTTATGACTGACTTTCTGAATAAAGAAAGCCAACCCAGGCTGAGGATGCCTGCCTGGACAGCAGACAAACAGAACACTGTTCATCCCTGTCTTCTCTGGCCACCCTCAAACACAGAACTGTTACATCATCCATGATTTTCCTTTCAACAGAAAATTGCCATTTATTTTTATAATGCATTTGCTCTCCCTTGCAGCGCATCAGATAGCAATCACATCATGTTAAGCCAATTGTTTGGAGTCTCTGTGTTGGTGGCCACCCGTGTTCAAGCGGGGCCTTGGCCTAAGGCCTGATGATGACTTTTCCAATCCTCCCTTACAGGCTGACAGGCAGCGTGGAGTGGATTAGAGCCGGCAGCCCCAGTACCATAGCCCTGCGTTCTGCGTTCATGTTTGTTCTTCTGCACCTTGAATCCTGTAAGAGTCTACCATCTGATGTACAGGTCAAAGAAAAGGGAAATGGCAATCCCAGCTGAGGACAAGGATATAACCTATTAACTTTCCCATCTGCCTGAGGGGAAAATTGATCACTCAGTAAGCCCTCTTTTCTAACTTGTGACAGATTTCCTCTCCCAAAGGACATTAACAGTTACTGTAAAACTGGAAGGTGAGAACGCCGCTCTGTGTGTGTGTCCATGTATTTGTTTCTACTACAAAAAAAGATTGAATCTTGTAAAACAAGGCAACAATATACTGTAATCATGGTATTTTTTTACTGCAGGACAATACACATTTGCATGTTTTGTTGGAAAGGAGATAATCTAGTGAACTTATTTCCATTCTTGCTGTAGGTTTCCCTACAGCAGCTTTGGAAGCGCTTGCCTTCCAAATAAAAGCAGGAATTCAGAGGTGATTTATGACTATTTAGACAAGTGGTTAACAGAGAGATGTAGCATTATGGAAACACTGCTTTCATATGAAATACACAGAACACGTCATATGGGCTTCAGTGACCACTTAAATCTGTTGGCAGGCCAACCCCCCCCCCCTCTTCAGCTAGTCAGATAAAGGCTCCTTTTCACTCCTCAGAGTGAATATTTGACTTCCTTATGAACTTGACAGTTAATGCTAGTTGCAAGTCTTACTGTACTGACACTATGCCCTATATCTCCACCAAGGAGAGACATGTAGATCAACACAGAGGCTGCAGAAGTGCAACATCATCTTGAGGATCAATTAATGTGAAAAAGACATCAAGCTAGAGCCAGTTTTCTTGAATAAACTGCACAAGATAGTTACTGTGGATGAATCATTCAAATATATAGTATTTACATCATCACTGATGAAGTGGGATATTATGAAATTTGATTATCAGGAGGTTAAAAACAATTTATGTTACAGAAGATAAGACACTCAATTTGCCAACACACCACCAAAAATATGGAAGATGTTATGGAACCACAATATTTAAAATATTCTGTGTGTAATACATATTATTAACTTAATATTTCATCACACTTTTGTAGAACAATTTGTTGGCTCCTTGAAATTATGCATGAGATAAACATTTACCTTACGTAAGCAAAGCACCTGAACAAACTAATTTTCTTTCAAATGTGTTATTTCTTCTCTTCTTTTATTGCAGGTTTAATTCATATTTTATTTTTCTCTTTTATTTTCTGTTCTTCATTTTCTAGACCAAACTTATTGTGTGTATTTTGTTCTGTTATTTGGTTTCTCTTTTACTTTTTTCATATTAAACTGTAAATCATACTCTATGTTAGGGAGGGAGACACTTTGTAAACTTGCTTCTGATGTGGAGAAAAGGGGGCAATGGAAAGTAGGAGAGGATGTCACAGGCTGCAGAGAGATGACCATCTGGCCCACCTCCTCTCTAACCCCCATCACTCAACAACACTGAGGGGCTTTTCTCATCCAGGAGGTGGGAGAGCCGGGAGATGACCAAAGGGTCAGACTGACACCCAGACATGAATTTTTCACCGCTACATTTTCTTTGGGTAAATAATCCATGCGAGTGTTGCCCACATGCAGACGGTAGCTTACAAATCTTGGATCAGAAAATAAATACTTTTCAAAAACAAAAAGATGGTTTGGTGAGGTTTTCCTGCAACCTAAAGTAGTTTTATTTGGGGGAAAAAGGTAAGTCAAAGTTGGGTTATTGTATTTTTAGGGTTTGTTTTTTGTCCAGGGGCAAAATGAATACAAAATAACACGGTGGGATAACACACGAAAGTAATATACAGTACATTGAATATATTATCTCCACATTCAGTTAATATGGGCAACTTCTTACAAAGAGTTTTACACATCCAGCAGACATGGGGCAACATGAACAGCTCTCCTTCTAGCCCTGGCTCTTCAGTTCTACTATGTTCACCAGCTAGTCCCTTGGTGCTAAGCGGGTTGTGTACAGTGGTGTTATCAGAGCATTTTCGCTGAAAATAGCTGACATGCTGCATTTGAAATGGGTCAAGTTTCGGAACGTTACACCAAAACTGAAGATATTAAAGCACCCATAGAGCTCAGTGGAACTGCAGAGGCAGGAGATAACTCTTTGTGGGATGGTCACCAAGTGTGGCCCCTTTCACAGTACATTCATTTCATTTGACCTATTGATCAGATGAAGAATTTTACAAAGTGCAGCTTCGACGGTTTCTGGGGACTCAGCTTGTTTGGATTTTTGACTAAAGACAGAGTACAAACTTTACAACTGCTGATCCCGTAAGGCTTTCTACAAATGGTAAATATGTATGACTTAATGTTGCAATGTCATTACTAAGCAGCCTATGTAAACAAAAGCTTTGTTGATTGCTTATTCACAAATCAATACTACACCTACAGTGATTTCCACTGACAATAATCCGCCAACCAGCAAAGTCACACACAAGCACAGGCATAGGCAAAAGTGGTGCACGTCTGCAAAACTATTATTTTTTTTGAATTGCATTTCAATCATATCAATACGAACCACTAACCAACATCAGTCAAGGAAGAAATCATTTCCAGGCACAGACCAGTAGCATACTTGGTCCTCATCAGGTCTTTTATACGGTATCCCTACCTTTGATGGTGTATCTGCACCATGTCAGGAAACTGTGGCACTTCGCCAGCGTCTCAGTGGGTGTGTTGCAGAGGCATACCACTTGTAATGAGTTCCACTAGCAGGACAGAAGGACATCCCTGCAGTAGGCTCCAAGAGGCTTACGTTTCTGCTGAGTCGTCCTCCAAAAACTCTCCTGTAAAGAAATACCCCAATGACTGTACCTCCTATTTCTGACGTTTACAGCTTCTTTGAAAAATATACATATGTTTGAAGCTAATAACCCCCTGAAATCATATTTGGATCTCTTGGCAAAACATCACACACATTCCTTCCGTGATATACTCTGCTGTCGTATTTATTAGTCTCCCACCTAACAGTAAATGTCAAACTCTGGACGTGTCCTGCAGGGTTTGGCTGCTCAGTGTGTACAAGCACATGAGAAGAAAGTTCAGGCAACATAAAAGGTTCAGCTAATAAAAAAGGTGTGATGTTGTGTCAATTTCCAGTGAGGTGGTTATTCTCTTGCTTCCATTTTCCAGCAGCAGATTCGGTTCGAAATCTGAATATAACTTTTACTCAAAAATGCTCCATTCCTTTCATTTCATGAGCAAACACTTGGGCTTGGAGGAGTCATGTGTTTTTGATAACCTTTTTCCATTTTTGAAACTCTGAAACATCCCTTGTTTGCTTGAAAAGGATAATCACCTAACCCATGAAATGTTGATGAGCAAAATGAGCAGAGCCATATTTACCGTACAGAGTGGCTCATTAGAGAGCCAATCCCAATGACGAGTTGTGTGAGGTGGCAAGCACCTGCCTTCTGTCTGAGGCATGGCTCTTTTTTTTTTTTTGCACTCGCTTTTATTTACTCACTCTCAAATTATTTTTGGCCCTTAGTTGACAAAGATAAATGGAGGGATTAATATATATTGGACTAATCTGGAAGCTTGCAGTGGGGGTAGCAGAGAGCCTGTATAGTATTTCCCTCAGGTAACCAAACGCAGGCCCACTGGATTAAGAGCCATTTGAGGTAAGGCTTAGCCATGATCCAAAGCTATTAGCAGAACATGGCTGTTGGAAAAAACAAGGGGAGGGGAACCAAGGAGCTTTTTAATTGCCTCCGAATGATTGTAATTCAAAGATGCTCCTTAATACAATACGATATGCATTGAGTTGCAATTCAAAATAAGGTCTTCAAAATAAATAGAGAACTTCAAATCCTCTGTTTTAAACAACCTAAGAAAATACTACATATGGGGAATTTCTTGTGTTTGATCATGAACCCTGACCCGAGATGCCTTTCTTCATGATTGAATTTATTAGGCAGTTAAAAACAACCCACCATTAAACATCACGTTGCGTTATGGTATACTGCAGAACACTACATCCTGTTTAACTATGTTAATGAGGAAGACACGATGAAGCGAGAGACATCCCCAAATCAATAGACATCTTTGTTATGCTTTGGGGTCCAAGATTAAAGCCAAAAGCTATTTTCACATTTCTTAGGATTCTCTCTAAAATGACCAAAGATATTTTGCCATCTTTGTGTTGCTGATGCAAAAGTGCAGTGTGTCAGCTAACTCTGTTAGCTCCACCCTTAAAAGCCAAAGCAGCTCATTGTGTGCCTCTTTACTTGTGTCAATAAAAGGCATGTGGTTAAAGCAGCAGATGTACATATATATGTTCCACACTGTGAGAAACAGGGTCACTTGTTATCTTACAATGCTTGAATGGCACTATGTACATGATGTGTCCAAACAGTGGACCAATGAAATAAAAGATTATTTTTCAGTGATTTTGAGTAAAAAGTGTAGGTATCATTGGTTAGCCTTTAATGAGTTTTTTTTAAATTAAAGAAACAGAACGTAACGTTAGCTTGCTTAAACTAGCAATGTCTAGTCTGAGACTTATGTTGGGCTTAATTTAATAAACATAACCTGTAATAGTAAACAATTGCTTGTGTATGGTTTTGATAATGTGCGGAATTACTTCACGTCGCCTATTTATTTCTATTTTTCACCGGCCTCTGTACAGCATCAACAAGGGTCGCCATTGTTGTTAATGTGTGTGTGACGTCAAAAACGATCTTGTACGAGTTGATGGGTAGTAAGTTGTGGGTTTGACTGCCGTTCCAGGGCACTTTCACAGGTAGAGGGTTGTGAAAACACAAGTTACAAGTTGCCTGGAACGCAGCATTTGTCCTAAAAGATTGGGGATATTTTGCGTGGCTCTGAAAAGAAATGTATTAAAGTGTGGAGATTTTTTTGACTTTGGGCAAAATGTTCCAATCGTGCTCCTCGAGGTATCAAAAAACATGAGTGAGTCGGTTTATTAACGTATGGCACTCGATCCTCCCGGTTCAGTGACACGACTCGGGTTAATTAACCAGCTCTTCAAAACTAATTAACATTAGTTAATGCAGTAGGCCGATACACCCACTATCCACTACACAGGTGTTTTTAACTGTCTGATTACACTTCTTCTCAAGACTGAGTGGACATGTACAAACTGTACTTGATTGACATCTCAATCTCTCCAGGGCCAAGGTAGTCTGGATATCGTCAGTCCAAGTCAAGCTCACTAGATTTGAGATTGAGTCTGGGGAGTCTGCTCTGTAATTTCTCTGCCACAAGAGCCGTGGCCAACGGCATAGTTCAAATGACAGTTCGCAATTGTCCTTCAACCAATCAGATCAACGAACCAGGTGACGTAGAAGCGACAGCAGCCAACAGGTTGCTTCGCTTCGGTGGCAGCGATGTTGAATGTAAACGAGAAGCTGCTTGGTCGCTTCTCTATCATCAATGTATTAAACCCGCCAATAGCTTGCCAGGTAGATAAGCCGGTTTGTGATTGGTTGCTGCAAAATTGTGAACTGAAGCAGGAGAACCTCAAGGTTTTCAGATTGAGCTGCAGGGCGAAATCAAATTGCTGGCAGAGTGGTCAGGGTTTACCAAGTCTAGAGCAAGGTTATTACAGTTTTGCATTTTTCATTAGCATTTATTTGTATTTCATTTTGACTTTTTGTTTTCAAAATCAGTTTATTTTTACTTGGTTTTTAAAGCGGTTTTGCTAGTTTATTTTTTATTTTTTTAAATGCTTACTTATAGTTTAGTTTTTATTAGTTTTATTCTTAGCTACTTTGTAATGTGGGTTATTTGTCAGGGGATTTAAAAAGGTCAAAAAGTATTCAAACATCATACAATTTTATAATATGTAGGTTATTCACACTGTATTCAACATTAGCACCAGTACATAAGATGTAGCCTACATATGGTCATAAATTGGTAGTCAACACAAGACGCCACAGGAAGTGCAGAATGTGTTGCCTAAGTGACGTGTTCCAGGAAAAAAAACTAAATAGCCAACAGACTAAAGCAGCTGTACATGAACATGGGTTTTGAACTTTGGTTCGAGTAAAGTGGCAAACTTTATGAAGTTTTCGACTCACACTGTTGTGTAGCCATAACAGTATCAATCCACATATTAACCCACATTCCCTCCCGCTTTTGTGTTCCTGTGTATTTACTAACCAGCTATCAGGTCGCCTGTGAGAGCACGCCTGTAGTGCTCTCTGTCCAGCGGTTGTCTCCGTCGGAATCCCCGGCCCTGTGTCCATACATCCATGCCCTGTACCGTGGTTGACGTCTGTTTCGACAAAGGGGGGGGGGGGGGGGGGGGGGGGGGGGGGGGGGGGGGGGGGGGGCTTTGCGTTCTCCTTTAACTTGTCATGGTAAGCTAGGTTAGCCTCCTTGTGCGCGCTTCTCATATGTACTTTCAAATTCGTGGGATTTTTCCTTGTAATAAATTGTCCACATATTTTACCACCTTCCACTGCAAGGCACTTGCTTTTATCTGACACAGTCATCATCATAGACTCTGCGGCTTTCTTCAGACTTTCGGTATAGCCATGATGCCATGATGCCAGGCGAGGGGCACGGAGTGGACTATGTTGTGTTCATGTTGACATGGGATGTCGGAATTTATGGTTTCCCAGTCAGAATGATACATGTCAATGGGAAATGTCGTCTCTGAAAGAAAGGCTATAAAGACGAAAACTAAGGATACTTACTCGATTTTTTTTTTTTTTTCATTTTAGTTAGTTTTGCAAACGTACAGTACAGTTTTATTTCAGTTGAAAAAAAATTTCCCATCTAGTTTACGTTATTTTGTTCGTTTTTTTTAACGATGTTAACCTTGGTCTAGAGCAAAGGTCCAATCAGCCAGAATAATTGAAAACACCTGCAAGGGCTTGTGTCCATTGCCTTGAATAGTGCAAGTTTTCTTTAATCTTGTTTAGAATATGATCATTGTAAATGTAGTGATAGAAGTGCAAAAATAATCAGAAAACTGATTGATGAAAAAGGATGATCTACAATACTCAAATGAAACAGCTGGGGGAGACACAATAGCCACAGAGTCAATAAAAACTGGCAGCTCTTCTATCCATATATGGCACAGATATGTAAGTGAACGTTTTTTTCCAGCAGCACTGATATTGAGTTTTAGTATGACATTAGCTTAGGTTTTTCTGGGTATAAATAGCCATTTTATTCACTTGCAACTTGACTGCATTTATCATAAATCCAAACATATAATAAAATATAAATAAATTATATGTATGTCTTTAATTGTTCACACATTTGTGTTGGAACTTCAAGATTTTTCTCAATCAATTTCAATCGGTTACATCCACGGTAAAAAGAATAATGCCTTGCTCAAGGCACTGGCATCTCTCCAACTACTAATCCACACTGCATTCTTGGTCAGTCTGGGACTTCTACCGGCTACCCTCTGGTTTCCAAGCCAAGTCCCCACAGACTGAGCTACTGCGACCCCACATACTACAGATGATTATCAATACAATCAACTTTGTGTAGAAATAATTGCATCCAATAGCCGCCGCCAGAACTAAAGATAAAAGACCTTAATGTAGCACATTGTACTAAATCAATAAACATTCTTATTTATGGCATCCAATGTTAAAAAGCTGTCATTATTTTGAGTTTTGACAGCTTCAAAAGACCTTTAGCACTGCTGCAGCCCGTCAGCCTGATGACTAATCAGCCTGATTAACTGAAAACACCTGTGTGAAGAACAGAGCTGGACAGGCAATTGAAGATTTTAGCAACATAGCTAACTTCTCGATGCATTTCTTCTTCCTGTTTTTAGTATACTGCTTTTTAAGTACCGTAAGATTGAAATGTTATGTGCTACTCACATTAAACGTAATTAGCATGTTACTTGATTTGAAAAACAAAAGTGCTTTACAAACTGTTTCAAATTGTGGTACTGTGTTGTCTTTTGAGTCGGCCTTAAGTTTGTGATTCAGATAACTCAGAAGAACTGAAAACTGCTGTCACTGCCAAACCAACTAAATTGAGAGGTTTTTAGATTACAGTGCCACTAGACCTAAATCGCAGTTGTTGTTTTCTGATGTAGTGAAGGTTTCTTTAAATTAGTCATACGGTCAACTTAAAAACATGCAATGCTGACTTTTCATCTATACCTTAAATTGAAGTCTGATGTATACACTGGTGCATTGATGACTGTCAGTTGAACATTCCTGTTGCTTTTATTTTGACAGTTGAGTGACACTGTACACGCACACCTCTCTGAGCCCTACAGACATAGTAATCTTCAATGTAAATCAACACAATAAAATGCATAAGAGAATCATTCCTCCAAAAATGGAGGGCAGAAACATGTCTGAAACAGACCATCAGACCATGATGGGACTCTATCCTTGTATGATCCACAATAATAAAACAGCCGTATTCAGAGGAAATATTACCATACACCATATCAAACACAAGGTGGTGCTACAGAATAAGGTGTGTATAGACCTGTTTCACTCTTTCACTGGAGGAAGTACATATAACCAGAGACTCACTATTAGCTCCCCATTGTTGTCACACAGAGTAAAGCTTGATTGACATAATCTGAGTGTTTTAACAGATAGCAGAACCTTGTGTTACACATTGACACGATGAAAGGTTCTCCATTTTCCTTCTGACCTTTTTTTTTTGCCAAAACCACTGTAAAAGAAGTGCTATAAAACACTGGCCAGCTGGTGATAAAGAGCCCTCACATCTAGCAGGTGGTGCTCTGTATGTAACGTCCCCTCAACACAACCAGCCGGTTATGGCTTTATTGCTCTACACATCCCCTTCATATCTGCCTGCTTCCCAGCCACAGCCAGGTAAGACCACCTGTCGAAACACAGATAAGACAATAAGAGGGATTGTGTGTAGTGATTGGTAAGCACTGGATATGGCTTTAGTAATAAAGGGTGTGTGTGTGTGTGTGTGTGTGTGTGTGTGTGTGTGT